>NC_139217.1:249776646-250204146 GCF_055691185.1 Crinia signifera
GATATTTATGAAAACAAAAGAATTGGGGGAATCAATTTTTAGTCACATTTCTCTAGTAAAATCTACTGTATTCGTTAGAAAAATGTATTAAAATTGAAACTCTGCAAAAAAAAAAGAAATTTTGAAATTTCACCGACACTTTGTTTTAATTCCTGTGAAACACATAAAGGGTTAACAAACTTCCAAAATGCTGTTTTGAATACTGTGAGGGGTGCAGTTTTTGAAATGGCATCATTTATGGGGGTGTCTCACATACAAGTCCCTCAAAGTCACATCAGAACTGAACTGGTCCCTAAAAAAATCAGTGTTTGAAATTTTCTTGAAAATTTGAGAATTTGCTATTCATATTTGAAGCCTCCTAGTGTCCAAAAAAATGAAAAGGAGGTTGAAATAATGATTGCAACATAAAGTAGACATATGGTCTTTGTTAGTTATTAACTATTTTGAGTGGTATGTTTATTTGTCTCACAAGCAGAAAATGTGACATTTTGCAAATTGCAAAATTTTCCATTTTTTCACGACATTTTGGTATTTTTCACAAAAAAACACAGACTGTATCGACCCAAATTTACCACTAATTTGAAGTACAATGTGTCACGAGAAAACAATCTCAAAATCACTGGGATAAGTAAAAGCAAAAAAAAGTTATCCCCACTTAAGTGAAACATGTCAGATTTGAAAAAAATGGCTCTGTCAGGAACGCAAAAACTGGCTCTGTCAGGAAGGGGTTAATGGCAGTGTGGACTTATGCAGCAGTACCAATGTAATTTAGTTCAGTGCCACTGGACTTATGCAGCAATATCACTGGACTTTAATGGCAGTTTGGACTTATGCAGTAGTACCAATGGACTTTAACTTCAGTGCCACTGGACTTATGCCGCAATATCACTGGACTTTAACTGCAGAATTATGGGACTTATGCAGCAATAACAATGGAATTTACACTACAGCGCTTTCACTGACTATATTATATAGCAGTATCATTGGCTTTGGACACAACACTTTCACCGGACTGGTATAGCAGCAGCGGACAGCACTATCACTGGACTTTAACGGCGGGCTGACTGGACTGAACTATACACCAGTATCACTGGCACTGGACACAGAACTTTCAGTTTGAAATGGACTAATGGACCATGTTGTACTGTAAAATGTATAGCAGCAGTATGGTGGGCAGGCGAGCAGGATAGCGGGAGGGTGGGCAGACAGTCAGGGGAGGCAGACGGCCAGGAGGTCCTAACACTTCACTCTCCCAGACTGGAGTGAAGATGGCACCCGGCCACCCGCCCCTTTAAAGGGTCCAGATCTCGCAAGATCCAACGGCGGGATCTCAAGAGCTCCAGAGACCCTCACTCTGGGCCTGGGCAGGAATTACTGAACAGGCTCGGAGAGCGGGTTCAGATTGGGGGTGTCGGGATTCCCAAATCTGAACCCACTCATCTCTATTGTAAATGCAGCCTGACTCTTGTATTTGTTCTGTGTGCAGTTTAACCTGTCACATAATTAGGCAATTAGTACTCTGTCTTGCGTGTCGGGCTGCTCACCTGTAGTGACTTTCCTCATTAAGAGGGCTTGTCTGTCCTAAACTGGTTATACTGATTGTTTCTGGCTATTGCAGCAGATCATATGCAGTCTTTTCTGACAAACCCTGATCCTGATCTAATGCTGTCTAGCCTGTGTTACCCAGAGATACACTGAGCTTGCTGTTTCTCTGTAAGAGCCTGTTCCTGTATTCTTCTCCTGTATATTCTAGCCTGTACCTGCTCTAATAGAGCTTCTGCTTTAGTCCTGTGTAATATACCTTGCCCTGTCTGTCCCTGCTCATAATGGCCCTTATTCTGATCTGTGCGGAAATTCCCGCATTCTTACGGAGCGGTCCGCACGCCACGGTGTTTTGCCGCATGCGGCCATCGTCCGTAGAAACGCCCACGTGTCCTCCGCATTCGGACGGACTCACTCTTTAAGAACAGGGCGTGTTTACGGACGACATACAAAGCATGCGTGTGCGGGAGAAACACTCCGATTCGGCACGGTATTACAGAGTATTACAAGTATGCTCGGGAATACCGCATCCGAACGGGAGCCAAGCGGTGCTACCGCACGTAAGCGGAGTATTTACGCCAAACAACCCACTATGAAGTATCTTCTGCAATACATCACATGACCCACTTATTCAATTACCTATGTGGGTGTTTAGTACGGGTTCCTTGAAGCAGCAATGGTTTCAATTAAAGCACTGACAAGCGTCCTATTAGTGAGTAATGAGTAAAGGAGTAGATTCTATTGGGTTCAGGTGTTAATGGTTGTAGTCATTAGGCGTACGTTCGCCTACCGCATGAACGAGTGGTGTCCGCAAAGCAATAGTACACTTGTGGACACCGCACATTTCTGCCCTTTTTGATCGCGTGCATTCGGAGTGGTTTCCGAATGTACGCCCCCCAACATAAGTGTACTCCCCCGTGTCCGCCCATGTTTCCGCCCCGTTTTGCCCACTTTGAAACTACGCCCATGTGTCATTCCGCATGACGCCCATAATACGCCCCTATTTCCCGACTGATAGCGGTGAACAGTTTTGGACGGGATTTGGCCGAACTGGTACCGAGTCAAGGCGTGGCACATGCGCGTAGCGTTCTCCACGCATGCGCAGACGCCATAAAGACGCGATCCGTAAGTACGCGGTAAAGTCCGCGTCAATCAGAATAAGGGCCAATGAGCTTATGTTTGTGTCTTTTGTTCATATTACTGTCTTATTGTGTTATTTATGTACAGATGGAGGGGGAGACATCTTTGGTCAGCGCTCGCCAGATCCCTTGCACTTGCGAGCGCCGGCGATAAAGACTGGGATGCGCGTGCGTCTCACACGCACGTGCGTCCCAGTTTTTCCTTTGGCAGGGGCACGGGAACCCTGTCCGTCTCTGCTTCAGAGAGATGAACAGGGTTAGGGGGAGGGTTGCGGCAAGGCGGAGAGGACCCAGGGCAACCGTCGGTGAGGCTGCGGGGATCCGGGGGGAGCCCTGTTGTAAGGGGACGTGCGTGCATCTCGTGCGCGCGCGTCCCCTTACGGCGGCTGGTGGGGGATGGCGGAAGGCGACTCTTCCGCCATCCCCTGCAAAGATGTCTCCCGCTCCATCTGTACTTGCTCCTAATGATCTTCTGTGTGTGTGTGTATATACCTGTGCTTACATGTCAGTAGACCTGTCTGGTGCTGTTCCCCAGTCCAGTCCTACATTTGTCTGCCTGTAACTGGTATTGCTTCGCATTCCAGTTCTGTCTGTTTGTCTGCTCACATTGTACTCAGGCGCTACAGCGACTGCATCACTTACACCTCGGCCATTGTGGTTCACTGCCCAGTGCTTTGAAAAAATGGAGCAGCTCTCAACGGAGCTGCTATTTGTGATAGAAATTCCAATCGCCGCCAAGCGACAGCCCCGCTGTCCTCTGACCGAAGGGGGTGCATGCGCATGAGACGCTTGTGCAGCCTGCTCTGTTGGAGCCCTCTGCCAATCCCAGCAGCTCTCTCACAGCCTCCCAGTCTGCCCCCAACCCCTGCCCATCTCCCTGAAATAAAGACGGGTAGGGAAGCTGCTCCCCGCCACTGTGCAGATGGGGATGCATGAGTGAGTGAGATGCTCGTGTCTCCCCATCAGATGGAGCTGATAACTGCCAGTCTGCACCAGCAAAGGACATTTGGCGATCCTGCAGGCTGGACGGTAGGTGCTCCATCTGTAATTCCATATCCAGTGCTGTGGTGCTCGTGTATACTATCTGCTGCAGTGGTCCTGTGCTAGTCGCACACAGTGATGTGCTCGTGTCTAGTGTTTGTCCTGTGTGTCTGGTTCTTCTTTTTGTGTCCCAGTATGACTTCAATCCTGTTTTTGCCTTGCTCAGCCTCTTGTAGCAGCCTTGCCCCTCTGTAAGACCTAATTCACCCTCACAAATGTGGCTGTTATAGATGAAGCATTAGCCTGCAGGAGGCTTTAAGGTGGCATCCCTAACAAAAAAATTCCAAATCAAAATTACAGTTAATTTATCATTCATTAAAAAACACAATGTGTGTGCTGTACGCTCATATGTATATTCCAGCAATTTACACCAAACTTGGTACACATATTACTTACAATCTGAGAACAAACACTGTGGGGGTAAGACACCCCTAACACCCCTAGGAGTGAGGCAGCAGCACAGAGTATTTCAGAAGACAGCATAACTCTGGAATGACTGAAGCAATTTTCACCAAACTTGGTATACATATCAATTACAATCTGTGAACAAATACTGTGTGGGTAACACATCCCTAGCACCCCTACGGGTGAGGCAGTAGCACAGACTAAATCAGGACATACAGTACATGATATATCAGTGATGACAGGCTGCATATGACAGTTACATGGTGCGAGGAGGGGAATGGAGATAGCACAAACTCACACTGAAAGTTATATAGTGGCAGTAGCAGAGTCCCCCAGCAGCACAGAGTAGATGCAAATTCATGAACAGCTAATGTTATTTATACTTTGTGATTAATATTTTAAAAGATTTTTTTAAACAAACATTCTTAAAATTCCTGGCAGCACTGGGTACTCCAGTGTATATATATATATATATATATATATATATATATATATATATATAACGGATACTTTGATCGGCACTCCAGTAGCAGGTAAGAAATGACCGTGGTGCAGCACTAATGGGTTCAAGATAGCAGCGTGGTCAAGTGGCACTCGAGCGGGTTTGTACAGAGAGAGTCAGACAACACAGGTGTACCGACGTTTCTCACCTTGAAGACGGATTAAACTCCGAAACGTCGGTACACCTGTGTTGTCTGACTCTCTCTGTACAAACCCGCTCGAGTGCCACTTGACCACGCTGATATATATATATATATATATAAAATCTTTGTGAACAAATAAGATGCACTCCCCGGTCTTCTCAATCTTGCTTGTAAAAAGGTATTTAATACATACCACAAGAATACATTTTCAAATTACATGACAGTGGGTTATGGTCGACGTTTCGGTCTACCTGCGAGACCTTTTTCAAGACCTGCCTCTCAGGCACAGAATCAGAAATCCGGGAAATTGTTGATGGGCATAATTTAACTGACAGTCCTGTCAAATTTACTTATACTATCAACCCCACAACAATTAATTTTCTGGATGTTCAGATTTCCATTGACCAAAACACAATCAAAACAGGCCTGTATAGAAAAATTACAGATCGGAATAATTTCGTTCTGGCCAGTAGCGCCCACCCCACACATAGCAAGGCCTCCCTACCTTACAGTCAATACCTGAGAATTCTCAGGATTGTTAGCGAAAAAGATGAAGCGATCAAAGAACTGTCCATACTAACAGACAAATTTATTGAGAGAGGCTATGATCGAAAAGACCTGTTAAAGCAGCAACAGAAGGCTATGTTAAAAACCCGTGAGGAGCTCCTGAACTCGGTAAAAAAGTCTAAATTAAAATCAGACAAATTCATATGGGTAAATTTATTTACTAATGAATCCCGAGCTAAAATACAGAAGGCTAAAAAACTATGGCCAATAGTCAAATCCGATCCTGAACTAAATCTGGGTAACAAAGCTCTAATGCCGGCCTACAGAAAGGGGAGGAGCTTACGTGATCATCTGGTTAAGACAGATATCACCAATATGGGTAAAACACCGGTCACTACTTTTTTAAGTAAAACATCAAAGAAAGGGTGTTTTAAATGCCCAAACTGCACTTCTTGCGGTTTCATGCAAACTGGGTCTTCCATCTCCCACCCGTATACAGGGAAACGGTTTCCCATCAAGCACTTCCTTACCTGCACGACGAGATATGTCGTTTATATTATATTCTGTCCATGCTCTCTGGCCTACATAGGCAAGACAGAGAGACAGTTTAAGGAGCGCATGTCCCAACACCGCTCGGCAATTCGAGCAGCAATTCACAAAGGCACTAGTGACCAGCCACTGGCTAGACACTATGCCAAGGCCAGACACCCCTTGTCCTCTGTTAGGTACATGATTCTAGACCATGTGCCTCCACTGGTGAGAGGGGGAGACAGGGGGAGAAAGCTGTTACAGCTTGAGACCCGCTGGATCCACAAATTGGGAACCATGGCCCCCAGGGGTCTCAACGAACAGTTGGGACTCCACTGGTTCTTATGATGCTCTACTAACTGCCTTTTATAGGCAGCAATGTTATATCTGGTGCTGAGCAAGACAATAGCAAGGTGCTATTTCAAATCCTCTCATATAGCTACAAATTGTTTCATATGTTGATTAACGATTGATTGGGACACTAAAAGGAGTTCCACGAAAAATAACAGTTAAAGCTTAATCCTCTATTCAGCATTAAATCCCTCTTATGGTTAATTGATGTTAAAGCAGTTTTGAACATTAAAATGAATATAGTGATCCGGGCTTACATTCTAGATCACAGTGGTTATAGCTTGGCAGGATATCAATATGACTTATTTTTTAATTGTATTTTTAGAATTAATGTTTATTATAATTAGCTCTCACACTGTCACTATTAATTCGTCACTTCAATTTTTTGTAATAATATATTTAAACAGAACCTGCTGTCATAATCCAATGTTTGGGCTTTTCACTATTTGTTATGTGTTTTTTTTTATTGCAGCACCCGTGTTACAGGCAATGACAGCGGTCCATTCATGCACGCATTTAAAAGCACTTTTTCCATTTTTTTCTTCAGTTTTTCAACAAAACTTTATTACACCTTTGATGAACAGACGCGTTGCTGTGTCTATGTCCCCACTGGCAGTGACGTCACTCACATCGCGCCCCCGGCGTCCACGAGTGGCCGCAGTCCTTGCTTTCAGCACTGATCCTGCACTACTTATAGAGGTAAGAGCACCTTATGTATTCATGTAAGCTGTTTTTTGATAAAAGCCTGAAAGGGCTGAAACGTCATCGCTATTGGCTACTTGTCGTTTTTTTCTTCATGAAGTCCTGAGTGCCGCTGCTACCCTCACCATATATATATATATATATATATATATATATATATATATATATATGTGTGTGTATATATATACACACACAGTATATACTGTGTGTGTATATATATATATATATATATATATATATATATATATATAAAAAGAGATAACCCTTTCACTGCGCTAGGATAGGTAAGTCTTGGCAGCACCTCTATAAGTCCCCCCTGTGGGGGAGAGAGAGTAGTACAAGCAACAAAGATATAGAGTGCGCCTTCTATTATATCACCACCACCACCACCTTGAATTTCAGATGGAGATAAACACTTTCTTAAAAGAGTTGTACAATTTATTAAAAATCAAGACAATTTCCAATGTTGTTCCATATGGAGTCAAGATCTTTTCAATCACAAAATATATATATATATATATATATATATACTTTCCCAATCCCTCCTGGACGCAGCTGGACAATACACAGCTGTATCTTGTGGCTACGCCCCCTTTTCAGCGTTTGGCAGGCTGGACGTTGAATCCCGTCTGCCGATTCTTCGTCGAGCCAGCTGAGATGTGGACAGGGTCACGACTGTCGGGCCAGCCCAACAGTTGTGACCCGGAATTGAATATTCCCCGAAAACTGGTGGGTGTATGGAACCGATATAGGGATGCACACAGAGGGGATGTATTTAAGCTATCTATAATTTATACTGTATATAACTAACACTATAACTGATGTGGATCAATTCACTACTTTATGTTCAAGCAATGCATTATAGATGCTTAAGAACCTATTTCTATGCCCAGGCATTAACACATTTATGTAGTTTCTTTTATTTTAGATATAAGGGATGTGTCACCAGTTCTTTGGAGGGAGCTTGCAATCACTAGAGGCCACAGAAGATGTAACAAACAGCCCACCACACAGAAGTAATAACATAGGGGTACTTTAACTAAAGCTATTAAAAGTTAAAAGTGGGGATGTTGCGCAAAGCAACCAATCAGATTCTAGCTATCATCTCTCAATTACATCCTAGAAAATGACAGCCAGAATCTGGTTGCTATGGGCAACATCACCTCTTTTCATTTTTAGAAGCTTTATTACCATATATACTCGAGTATAAGCCTACTTTTTCAGAACATTTTTTATGCTGAAAAAGCCCCCCCCCCCCCCCCCTCAGCTTATACTCGAGTGAGGCTCCCAATTGAGTCAATGGGGGAAATTTACTAAAGGAAATTTGTAAAAAAAATAGGTGTATTTGTATAGAGAAATACACTTATTTTTGACATTAACTATCCCGAAAAATACGGAAATTCGTAGTCGTATAGATGTGCTATCAATATGAATACGAATTGCCGTATTTTCGGGATAGTAAATGTAAAAAATAAGTGTATTTCTGGATACAAATACACCTATTTTTTACAAATTTCCTTTAGTAAATTTCCCCCAATAAGTTTTCCCAGTCTTTTGGTTGTAAAATTAGGTGCCTCGGCTTATATTCGGGTCGACTTATACTCAAGTATACACGGTAACTTTACCCCATAGAGTCTGCACCAAGCTTTGAAAGTGTAGATCAGGGTTTGCCAAACTGGTTCTCGAGATCTACCAACAGTTCACGTTTTCTAAATCACCTAGCTGGTGCACAGCTGTGGTCATTACTAACTGTCACATTTTCAAACATGCTGCATTCATTCCTACTATAGATCCACAGGTTGTCTGAAAAACATGAACTGTTGGTAGATCTTGAGGACATGTTTGGCTACTTCTGGTGTAGACCAGTGGTTCTCAAACTTGGTCCTCAGGGCTCCACACAATTCATGTTTTCCAGATGACCCGACTTGTGATTCTGTGAGGGGACCTGCAAAACATGCACTGTGTGGGGTCCTTAGGACTGACTTTGAGAACCGGTGGTCTAGACCAGTGGTTCCTAACCCTGGTCCTCAAGTACCCCCAACAGTGCACGTTTTCCAGGTCACCCGGCAGGTGCACTTGAAAAGATCCACAGGTGAAGCTAATTATAGCACTTGTGATTCTGTGTGGAGACCTGCAAAACATGCACTGTTGGGGGTACTTGAGGACCAGGGTTGGGAACCACTGGTGTAGACCTTAGTGCTGCACTATACAAATCTTAAAACATTTATTGATATTTCACACACAGTGAAGCTTATGGTGGTCCATTGTTCTGAGACATTCCATATTGAGTAGACAGTGACGTCAAACTGCTTCTGTGTTTGCCGCACAATATTAAATTAGGTTTTATGTCACCAGGATCTGATGTCTCAGGATTTTACTTTTTATTTGTGATGTTTGATAACACACCAAAGGAGTTTTAAGATATAGATCCTTATAAGAAATTATACTTTGGTTACATAATAATCAACAAAGAGGAAATAAATAGGTATGATTTTGTAATTCTATGATAAAAAGTGTATATGAACTTACTACACACATTTATGGGGATATTACCTTCTATTAAATATAATTTTGAATGAAATATTCCATAAATGTGTGAATAAAACTTCTACATTTTGAATAAATATATTTCTTTAGAATTTTGTATTGAAGTGTTTTGTATGTAATATATTTTTAAGGGTTTTTTTGTAATTCTTTTTGAGGATTGAAATAATGGTTTTCATAGTAAATATTTTAAGGCCACATTGGTGGTCTCATAACTAAATCAGAGAGGCATCACTTATTAAGTTGGTCCTATGAAAATACTACATATTGCTTTCTTTGCCTTCTACAAGACGTAGGGCCTGATTCAGATCTGCTCACTAAGCAGCATTCTTTTGCTGCTTAGCAAGCGGGTAAACACTGCCCATGTGGAGTGAATGCCCATGTAGGCATGCGAAAGGATGTGTATGCTGACACTTGCTTACAGATAAAAGACGGTCTCATCTGACTTTTATCTGGGCCAGAGATGGCCGAAAAGGGGACAAGCGTTGACATTATGTGAAGTCAGCTGTCTGCCCCATGCATGCATCGCCAAGCCTGCATTCACATGGGGACATCCATAGTTTTTCTGGGCGCACCCACCATTTTTGTGGGCATGCCCAGTAAATTCTGGGCATCCCCATGAGACAGCCCCCTGCCCACTACCCGCCCTGCTGTGTGTGAAGACCTCAGCGACTGTGATAGTCGCAAATGCATTC
The DNA here is from genome assembly GCF_055691185.1 of Crinia signifera. Lineage (NCBI taxonomy): Eukaryota > Metazoa > Chordata > Amphibia > Anura > Myobatrachidae > Crinia > Crinia signifera. Next base: position 249,786,745 of record NC_139217.1, read on the forward strand.
GCACATTTGGGCTGCATATGCATATATTTGCCAATATACATGCACAGACCCACAACCCGCTGAGGAGGTCATGCAGCTTATGGAGGGGGCTGCCCTACCCTCTGGTGAGGATGCCCATGAATCATCTGTGGACCCAGAGGAGATGGTGGCCGCCACTCCCGAATCCAGCCAGGATCTCCTGCATACCTAATCATTTTTCCCTCTGTTTTTACATGGTATGCATTTATATTGTGGTGCTATCCTCCCCCCACATTGCTCTGCAAATCTTTAGACTGGGGGGCTGATTCGGTATAGTTCGTAGCAATCTGAATTGGGTCAAGGTTATTGCATGCACATGCACATTTCTGCACATGTGCAAACCCCAGCAATGAATGGCTTCAACAAGTTACACATTCACTGAGCTGTTCACTGTGGAAATGTGGGGGGCGTGCACGGTGCGGCAACAGGAGAACGCCCAGCATTTTTTATGGGCATCCCCATAAAAAGGCTGGATGTTCCTCTGAAAATGCAGGTGGGTTGATGCCTGCTGGGGGCCGGTGGCTGACATCACATGAAGTCAGTAACCACCCCCTTCTTTGGCGGTTGCTATTCATCCACATGGTTAGAGAGGGCCAGTTAGGTTGGAGGGAGGGGAGGTAGTGTCTAGTATGTAGCTACATATAGTAGTGATTGGTTGGTAACTGGTATTCCTGGCGGATCTGAGAAACTATTTTATCTAACCTCCAGCATCAAATACATCTGAGGCATCAGCCAATCCTTTATCTCTCCAAATGTGAAACTGTGTGTTGGTAAGAGAGGGTGGAAAGGCAAAGTTCCCCCAAATGTGTACTCAAACTGTCAACAAGGGATTTATATGTCATTTACCTTTAATGGAAAGCAAGTATAGTCTATGTCTCGAAAGTGAATGTTGATTTTGACTGCAGTTGGGAAGACCTGAGGGGCGAAGTGAAGGAGTGCTGTGAGAAAGTATGGATAGAAGAGAGCAGTGTCTAAGGTTGTGTCAGTGACGGAGTAAAGAGTGGAAAGGTCGGAGGGAATGTTAACACTAATATACTTAATATGTAATTTTTCAATGGTGAAAGGAAGGGTGGATAGATATGCAGTGGTTTGGTCATCGAGGTGTCGAAAGTGAAGAAGTTCAGATTTAGTTAGATTAATGCAGTATCCTGAGTGCAATCCAAAATAATCTATTAGCCATAAGATTTCAGGGATGGAGGAGGTGGGATTGGAAATGAAAAGGAGCATATTATCAGCAAAGAGTGAGAGTTTAATTTCATTAGGGCCAATTTGTATACCAGAGTATAGGGTAGAAATGCACAAGACCATATTGACGGGTTCTTAGGCAACAGCAAAAAGTAGTGGGGATAAAGGGCAATCTTGGCGTGTACCTTTTTCGAAGAGGAAAGGATCAGAGAGGAGGCCATTACAAGCTATCTTAGTATGCGGTTTGTAATATATGCAGTGAATGATATGGAAAAAGTCCTCAGAAAAACAAAAGGCTTGAAGGGTTATATAGAGATGTTGCCAGTCAACCAGGTTGAAGGCTTTCTACGCATCAAGCAACAGAAGCATTGAGTCAGTTTGGGAGCTAGAGGTAGCGGATATCACACTTAGGGTCTTGCCGACATTAAGTTCAGAGTGTCTTCCCCATATGAAACCGGTTGGATCTGGGTGCATAATGGACGGGAGGATAAGTTTGAGTCTGCCAGCCATTATTTTGGTGAAGAGTTTGTAGTCAAGGTTAAGTAGGGAGATGGGTCGATAGGAGGCTGGGAGGGCAAGGACCTCTTCACAGTTTAGGTAGGACCTTCAGGATTGCTGAATTAAAATGTCAGAGGATATGATATGTTGAAAGAAGGATGCGAGGAGAGAGATCACTTAGGGCATTTTATAAAAGTCCGCACTAAAGCCACCAGGGCCAGGTGATTTGTCACTTTTAAGATGTTTAATGGCCTTCTCGACCTCATTTTGGGTGATCATGGTAAAGAGGGAATTTACTGATGGTTGTAGAAAATTGTGGGAAAATCAAAGAACTCCAAAAGGATGGTAAAACGGGGGGTAGGGAGGGTGGGGGGAGGATACAGGAGGAGGACCTGAGTATAAGCTGGTGTAAAAGAAGAAGTTCAGCAATTTCACCATTGCTAGTGGTTCGGTTACCTTGCAGGTTTTTAAGGACTGGACAGTCATTGTTTGACAAGAACCATTAAGTAAATTGGAGAGAAGCTTCCCTGTCTTATTGCCAAAACTGTGAGGACTCAGGAGGACCTGAGAATAAGCTGGTGTAAAAGAGAAAGTTCAGCATATTCACCATTGCTAGTGGTGCGGTTAACTTGCAGGTTTTTAAGGACTGGACAGTCATTGTTTGACAAGAACCATTAATTAAATTGGAGAGAAGTTTCCCTGTCTTATTGCCAAAACTGTGAAATCAATAGTTTGTAGAAAAGAGACACCTGTCTCCTTGGGACTGTTAATATTCTTCATAGTTTAGGTTGGCAGCCTGATAGGCCAATGTTTTGTTTTGTATAACTGATAAGCTGACGTCATGTTTTGTTTTGTATAACTGATAAGCTGACGTCAGTGAGAATTGTAACGCCAAATATGCGGAGGTGTATTTTTTGTTTAGGTTAGCTACATAAGAGATTATCTCACCTCTAATCACAGCGTTGGCTGTCATCCAAAAACAGGGAGGGGTCATTTTCCAGGTGGATTAGGTTATTTTGACTTTAAGTGTCCAAAAAAGAGTTGAGATGGGATTGAAATTTGTGGGATTTGGCTAGGTACAATGGAAATTTCTACTCATGGGATGCCTTGGATAGGGGAGTGAGACAATGGTATGTGTAACAAGTGCATGGTCTGATATACTGTTTGGATCTACAGTATGTCTGCAGAACTAACCATTGGGAGAAGAGAGTGGGGTGTAGGGCCCATCATACATCAGTATTTCCAAAAAAGCTGGAATACCATATGTATGAATACCAGATGTTTAGCAGATTTTCTTGGAGATGTGGAGCGGTCCATGGTGAGTGAGGATACCAGATTAAAATCTCCACAGATAATAAGGGGTGTGGGAAGTTTATGAGACAGTTGGGCTTGGAGGTATTGTAGGAAAAACTTCAAGGACACATTTGGGGCATATAGATTGCAGAGTGTGAAAGGCTTTGAATGTATAATGAGGGAGACAAGGAGGAATCGTCCTTCATGGTCAATTACAGATACAGATTTTTTTTGAAACATTGACTTTCCAGCCTAACATATTTCATTTAGAAACCTCTGAGGGAATCAGGTGTGTTTCCTGTAGGAAGCCTAATTGAATACCTTTTCTGTTCAGTTGTACCAAGATCTTACGTCTTTTTGCGGGATAATTAATGTCACCAACATTCCATGATCCAATCTTCAGGTTGAATATACAAATAACTTCTGGAGAAAAGGCAATCTCAAAGTCTGCAATAGTATTAAATAGACAATGGGAAAAGAGGGGAGGGGTTGGAGGAGGAGGGGGGTCAGACATACAATAAAATAAAACATAAGAATTTGAACAGAGAATTTCTAAGGTTACCAGGTCACCAATAACAGAAAAAAACACTTAGCTGAAAAGTAATCTGAAGGAGATACTTGACCAACTTCCAGTAATTTGTAAGTGGTGTCCAGCGCCTAGGACTTTGTAAAGTACAAAGGAAGGGACATGGTGTAAGGGAGGGCCACAACAGCAAGCCCATCCATTACCGCCAGCCTAAGAGAATGGTTAATTGTTGACTACAACCATATCATTTGAATCAGAAGATGTGTGAAACCAATAGGAATGTGAGACTGGGAGTGAGGTGTGTGTGTGTGTGTGGGGGGGGAGAGGTAGTGGAGGTAATATAGCACAAGGGACAGTGAGATGAAATTACCATACTATTCAGAATTCAAAGTCAATACAGTAAGAAGTGAGGGGATGACTGGATAGGGACAGCTAATAAAAGAGGGAATTAACAAGTTTACAGAATACCAGTTTTGAAATATAAACATGAGGTAGTATTTGTAAAATGGTGAAGCTATCTAGCAGTTATACTGTATATGCAAAACCTTGCTAAGCCAGCAGTACATTTTAGTGTGAAGTGAATATAAAACTTGGAATGATGGCTTTGAGAAAATGGTCAAACGGTCACAGGAGCCAATGTATAGAGCATGAGAACCAGTACAGCTCACATGGGCCCTTATTCTACTCGGCTCGGTACGGCCCGCGTGCGGCCGTACCGCCGATGTTTTTGTTCTGCACATGCGCAGAGGTCATTCTGCGCATGTGCAGCCCCCTTCGCCGCAGACGGATTTCGTCCGCCGCAAAGGGGGCGTATAGGGGCGTGAGGGGCTTCAGCCCCTCATTACCCTATGTGTACGCCCCGCGTTTCATGGGCGTTCCCATGCAAACGCGGGGCGTATGCATGGTAATGAGGGCATGACGCCCTCATTACCATGACATGGGGGCGGAAAGCTGACGTCGCCGGATGTCAGCTTTCAGCCCCCTTTCAAGCTCCCACACGGACGATTGTCCGTGTGGTCTGAGCTTGCGGGAGCTGCCGCGGCGTGCGGGCCTGCCTTCGATGGTCGTCGACCATCGAAGGCAGGGGGCAGCTCCCACCATGGTGGAGGCGTAGCCTCCACCATTTTTGTGCGGATCGCCAGCCGTCCGTGTACGGACGGCCGTGGCGATCCGTCGGGTGGGCGGCCCTTGGTTTGTGCGGTCGGAGCCCCGTGTGCGGCTCTGACCGCACCAACCAGAATAAGGGCCATGGAGAGGAACTTGTTTGTATGCTAACTAGGTAGGCATTGTAGACAGGGCCAGAGGAGGCTCCGGGGGGGTGGGGGGGGTGGAGTGGGATCAGTAATATCTTGGTTGCTGTCAGAGCTCTTATTGTGCATGTAGGCCTCAGCATCTATAGGAGACAATGGGGGAAATTTACTAAGATAAATTCGTAAAAAAAAAAAAATAGTATTTTCACAGGAAAATACGATTTTTGGGGGCGTATTCGTATTTTTGGCATTTACTATGCCAAAAACACGAATTTTCGTCTTCGTATGGATGGGACATTCGCATTTGTATTTGCAAATACAAATGAATACACCATCAAAATAATACGACAGGAATCACCATTCAAAAGAATGGTGATTCCTGATTTACTAAGCGACCGTATTGAAAATATGGGCCTTATTCTAGTTCACCTGTTACATCTGTCCCCCTGCAGGAATTTGCCTCTAAGAGTGAACTAGAATAAGGGCCTATGTCTGCTATTTGGCATAAAACGGTCGCGAATGGCCTGCCAAGTACGGCAGGAAAATACTCTTTATTTTCCGGTCGTATTTGGCTTTAGCCTGCACAGATCAGTCCGTACAGGCTTCAGTGTGTAAAAATTAGAAAAATAAATAAATATATAAAAAAAACGGCATGGGGTCCCCCACACAGCCGTAACCAGCACCAGGCTGAAAGAGCCAGGGTTAGTAATAAAAAATCAGGAATCCTGGCAAATAGGGGTTCCCAGACTTTTTAAAACTAGCTCCAGGTCAGGGGCTGCTTCCCAAAATACAGGGGACAAAATGACTAGGGGTCCCCCGTATTTTAAGAACCAGCCCCAGGCCAAACCAGCCAGCAGGGTAATGCCACAGCCGGGGGGAGCCTTTTTATACAAGTCCCCCCGGCCAAAGCATTCATCCCTACCAACCAGTCAGCCTGGCCAGGGTCCCTGGGGGAGTGGGGACCCTGGGGGAGTAGGGACCCAATAAAGGGGTCCCCCCTCCAGGACTTACCTGACCAGGCTGAAGCCTGGTGCTGTCTCCGGTGACCCTGGAGCGGTGGTCACCGGGCTGATTCAGTGTAAAAAAAGAATAAACTATTGTTTAATACTGTGGAACTATGAGTTCCAGCAAGCCCCCCCCCCCCCCTCTCCCACAAGCTGGGACTTGGAGAATCACGTCCCAGCATGCGGGGCATTAAAGGGCCAGCTGGCACTTGTAGTTCCACAGCAATAAAAATAGTAAAATAAACACACACTGACACATGAAAAATAAAACTTTAATACATCCAAAGCCCACACATACTGATACTTACCTATCTTGATCCCGTCGGTAGGTCCCTGGGTCCATGGTCCAGTGTCCATGGTCCAGTGTCCGGTGCCTTGGTTCCTGGGTCTGGGACTGCAGAGTCCAGGGTCCGCGTCCATGGTTCCTGGATTCGGGGCTGATCCGGGGTCCGGGGCTCCAGGGCTGCAGAGTCTGGGGTCCAGGATCTGAAGAAATCCATAGGGGTACCTGTGGAAGGAAATCCAACTTACCAAGGTCCTCCGGCGTCCTCTTCTGGATGCTGGACTCTGCATATATTTGCCCCCCCCCCATACTTAAAGTTGCCATCAAGCCCATGCACCCAATTCCCAGCAGACTGATCCATTTAGAGGTTTACCGGGCCCTAATGATTGGTGAGTTTTATGGGGCCTACACACAGGGAGGTTTTGCTGACTGATCTCAGCGATGCTAGATCGCTCAGATTGTTCAGTAAGATCACTCAGCAGTGATCGCTTAGAAAATGGCGTGAAATTGGCTCTGTTAGGGCCAGTTAAACCACCGGCAACGGGAACACAATTGCAGGTGCCGAAACCAATTCACACCCAGTCTTCTTCGTAACCGGTCAGAGTCTTCTCACTTGCACGTAATGGACACCAAGGAAAGATGGACAACAAATATCAATTTTGACCTTTTATTCTGGGGTCTGTAACTAGGGGCACCAACCTTCCAGTATTTAACACAAAATAAGCACTTCATCAGCACACAATAATCACAATGCAGAAATCCAACAATAATTCAGCAATACTCAACAATAATCACAATACATTCTAACCTGCAGTACCCAGGTACTCTGGATTACTAGGGCCTGCCAGTCCTGAACGGAACCGGTGCACCGTGTTAGCGTCCAGGGAGAAAATCACACTTTGACTAGTAAGAATCTTCTGTTCACTCTTGGGCCACCGGGTGGCACTATTACTCCAGGGATTCTGATGTAGACCATTAAACAGTAACCTGGTCCTTAAGGTATTTACCGCGAACCTCAAAGGCAGTTCTCTATATGGATGAGGCCTTGGCAATTCTTGGTGCAACCTCCAGGTCACGCTAGTGTTGGCGCTTTCGCATTGCCACACTCAGCTACATCTCGGTATGTTACTAGGGACGTGCTATCACCAACTCCTTCAGACGGTCTGCCAAGGATTAACTCCAACTATGCCCTCACCCTCTGGCCATTTGCTTTGACACAGCAGCCCATAAATCACAATGACACATTCACGATTAGCAGGCAGGGTTCAGCTGGGCTCACAATGTTGCTGGGCTCTGTTGCTGCTGCTGTACTCTGGAACTGGGTTCTGCTGCTGCTGCTTCACTCTGGGACTGGGCTCTGCTGCTGCTACACTCTGGGACTGGGCTCTGCTGCTGCACCCCTTACTTGCCACCTGTGCTCTGTGGTGCTGGGGCTCCTCTATCTTCCATGCGCTCCACATGAGTCCTTCCCTGCAGGCTTCTCTCTACTTCCTCTTCCTGCTCTGCCTGTCCATCAGGGGATCACTCCCGCCTCCTGCTGCAATTAACCCCGGCTGGGCTGGCAGCATACATTGGGCTGGGGCATTAGCCCCTTACTAACTGTGGCACCTGGTGACTGATGTCACCTAATGTCAGGGTGTTACACCAGCATCCAAAGCCCACTTTTGCACAAGTGCAAACATCTTCAGCCATGGCCAAGCATGTGAAGAAGCACAGCAGTGTTGCTGGCTGAGGGCAGAACCATTGGAACACCGTCAAATGCACCCACCTTTACATGACCCATTCACACATAATCAGAAACACATCTGAATGAAGGCTCAGAAGTCCAGCACCAGGAATAGATGACAGGAGCATATTTCTAAGTCTTCGCTGAGCTGCATTTATGTGACAATTCCTTTACTGCAATCTGCCTATCCTTCTATTCCACCTCTCTAAGCATAGGAGTTACTTTGTTTTGTTTAGTTTAGCCTCTCTAAAAGTACAATGCTCTGAGGGAAATGGAAAAAGAGCAGGTATACAATCTTTATATAGCTATACACCAAAGCTTTGAAATGTTTAGCATTGTGAACTGTTTTGCTCATCCTTGCAGAAAGCCATGTCAACTGTCCATAAACATGTAAGCAGTGTTTTTACAGTGGAAGTAATTCCCTTACAGATTGTCAAGATCACAACTTCAGCAGCTTCTGCCAGAGCAAAACATATTTATTATGAGATTGAAAACTAGAAACAGACTGAGCTGTGCCAAGGCAATGTGCAATCTATAATTTTCTCATATTCAAAAACATCAGATCTATATAAATTAAGATCTATTTTATATCTCACTTAGGTCATCACTTCATTTCTTTACATAATATACAACTGATTCTGAGTTAGACACATTTGTGTCTGTGTGTGCTTCTAATGCTGGTCACACATTTGCAGCTTGATGCAAATACTACCACAAGCCTTTACTGATGTACAGCTGTATTTCTGAATATGGTTGCAGATTTTCCCTCAAAGTATGGCCACCAAGTCACTTAATCGCTCACATTGGAGGCCATACTTTGAGGAAAAATCTTTAAGTGCCTGTGTATATAACTAATTCAGCAACCCACTTGTTTAGGGGTGTACACACAGTGCAATTGCCATGCTATTCAATCACTATTCAGTTGGGGTCTAATCGGGATAGAATGACGCGGCAAGAAAAACGCATTGGATTTTGACTATATAGCACAGACCTGTACTATGGCTTGCGTGCACAGTCTATGTGTCTATCAGATTTCAATGCTGCAGAATCGGGATCCAATGGGCATCGAATGTGGCTGTAAACCTTTCTATGTTCATTCGTTTTCAATTCAATTTTGACAATATATAGTCAAAATCAAATTGAAAGCTTGTCAGAATTGCATTGGGTATACGGGGCATTACACTGCAGTAGCATGTCCATAAGATGCAGCATCTCTATGCATCCAAGTAGCCACATCATTGTTTTTCTTTTATATAAAATGTTTTTTATTGAAGCTTCAGGTGCCAGGTCCACATCAAGTAATACAATATATAAAAGTCAGAGTATACACAAACATTAGCATGAATTAATTGTCATCATGACGACAACAGTCCTAACAGAACTTTCAAGACTGAAAGTGGATAAATCAATTGGGCCAGACGGAATACATCCAAGTATACTAAAAGAACTAAAAGATGTGCTGGTAGCGCCATTAACAGATTTATTTAACTAGTCACTAGATACAGGTGCAGTTCCAGAGGACTGGAAACAAGCAAATGTAGTTCCACTGCACAAAAGCGGAAGCAAAGAAGAAGCAAGTAACTACAGACCAGTGAGCCTTACATCAGTAGTAGGGAAATTAATGGAAACACTATTAAAATAAAAAATAGTGTAATATCTTAAATTAAACAACTTATATGATCCAAAACAGCATGGTTTTACTACAGGGAAATCCAACAAATCTTATTGACATTTTTGACTCCGTGACCACAATAATAGATGAAGGGGGGGGGGGGGCTGTAGATGTGGCATATCTAGACTTTAGTAAATCATTTGACACTGTCCCACATCGCAGACTACTAAATAAACTTGAAAGTGTGGAATTGGATTATAAAACAATTAAATGGATAAGCACCTGGTTACAGGATAGGAAACAGACAGTTGTAGTTTTTGGAGTGCATTCTATGGAGGGATATGTTACCAGTGGAGTACCCCAGGGATCTGTACTTGGACCAGTGCTCATTAATATCTTTGTCAGTGACATTTCAAATGGTATTGAAGGGAAAGTATGCCTTTTTGCAGATGACACAAAGATATGCAACAGAGTAGACACACCAGGAGGGGTAAATCAAATAACTGATGATCTAGGTAAACTTGAGAATTTGTCAAGAGCATGGAAACTACAGCTTAATGCTAAAAAAGCGAAATTATGCACTTGTGACTCAAAAACCCAAAAGCTCAATATACAGATGGAGCCGGCATTGTCTTTGCAGGGGATGGTGGCAGAATCGCCAGCCACCATCTGCTCTGCGAAAGGAGATGCGCGCGTGTCCCCTTCCAACGGCGCTTCCCCCGGGTCATCGCCGGCTTGCCGGCGGTCACCCGGGGTCCCCACTGCCTCCCTCTCCCCCCCACCGCCTCCTCTAACCCTGTCTGTCTCCCTGAAGTGGAGACGGACAGGGTTCCCATCGCCCCGCCACCTGGGAACTGAGACGCGCGTGCGCATGAGACACACGTGTGTCTCAGTCAGATGGAGTGCCGGGCTGCTAGCGGATCGCCAGCGGAGACAGTCGGGCGATTCGCCAGCAAGAGGGAGCGCGGCACCATCTGTAGTATCAAGGGTACTATAATGGAAACTGCTGATGAGGAAAGGGATCTAGGAGTCACTATTTCAAGTGACTTAAAGGCAGGAAAGCAATGTAGCAAAGCAATGAGGAAGGCTAGTCAGATGCTTGGTTGCATAGGGAGAGGAATCAGTAGCATAAAAAAAGAAGAAATAATGCCACTTTATAGGTCATTGGTACGGCCTCATCTGGAATACTGTGTCCAGTTCTGGAGACCATATCTTTAGAAGGATATAAATACATTAGAGAGTATACAAAGAAGGGCAACTAAAATGGTGCATGGCCTACATCACAAAACTTACCTGGAAAGACTAAAAGATCTTAACATGTATAGTTTGGAGCAGAGAAGGGAAAGGGGGGACATGATAGAAATCTCCAGATATATCAAGGGTTTTAACATAGTACATGGGGGGAATTTTCTTCAAAGGAAAAGAAGTAATAGAACACGAGGACATGCACTGAAACTGGAGGGAGGTAGGTTCAGGGGAAATGTTAGAAAAAATTACTTCACAGAAAGGGTAGTGGATAAGTGGAATAGCCTCCCATCAGAGGTGGTAGAGGCTAAGACAGTAGAACAATTTAAACATGCTTGGGATAGGCATATGGATATCCTTACAAAGAAATAAGGATCAAAAAGGGTTGAGATTACCTGAAGGATAAAAAAGGGGCAGACTAGGTGGGCCAAATGGTTCTTATCTGCCGTCAAATTCTATGTTTCTAAGTTTCTAACAGGACAACAAAATAGTAGATTTACAAATAATGATAATGTCGAAAATCAGATCACATAAGGCAAATAATTGTCCTGGTCATCCAAAAACCTTTAAGTTTTAAATAGTTGGCATCTCGCCCTCCCCTCGCCGCAATCCTCACCCATAAAGGATTTTCATGAAGTATGTAAGTTATCACCCAGGAACTCCTAATACATTTACAATGCACTTTTCTGTATATATTGGTATCTGAAATAAGTACTGCAACTCTGGATAAACACAATAAGGATTAAAAAAGTGTATCTGACAGCAGTCAGTCAGAGCTCATAATAAATAAAATGGCAATAATTCCATTGGGAGGCTGGTGTTGAATAGTTGCACTTTTTCTGCGATCGTTTCTGCTTAATTTATGTTTTTTTCATTAGAAAACCATATGATGATGTGATTCAGTGTTGTTCACTTGTGCAGCACATGCCCAAAGGAGGGAGATAAATTGCCTTCTGTTGAGTGTGCCTCACTAGGAGAAGCCCGAAGAGGAGACCAGATACCACACTTTTGGGGGTGGGGAGCACGAAGATGAGGATGTTGTCACGGAGCCACGCCGCCACCCCACACAAACTCCGTGATTCGCGGATCCATGGACAAGGGGTGAGGTTTAAATGTTCACGTCATATTAGTCCCACCCCCACCCCCCCAAAGAGCCACAAATTATGGCATTTGAATTAGCAGTTCCAGGAGGGATGCGGCGGCTCCAGGCACATTCAGGAGGCTTGGGGGATCCAATTTTCGTAAGACTCCCAGCCATTTCAGAAGAGTAGGCAAGTATGGATACATTTCACATGCTCAAGGGAGCTTTGCCACTAACTCAGATTTTCTATTTGTGGAGTACACAGTATTAAACATCGGTAAACACCTAGGGATTTATTTACTAATATGAGAGTTTTCTTGAAGATGGGAAGTTGGTATGGACAACCAATAATAGTCTTTATATTATCTTAAATCTATAAGGCGCTAAATAAATAAATGAGAAGTAGATTCTGTTTCTTTGGGCAGCATCTCATCTTCAGTAGAACGTCCATTGCAGTAAATAAATCTATTGTCACAAAGCAAGCGATGGAAGAAAAAAATTCCTCAATGCCATTGAATGGGAATGGGAATGGGAAAACCATTACAATCTTTATTCATCATAATGACCTTTAATATAGCAAATATAATATTTCATATAACACATGTGAGCAATGCTGGCATATGTAGTCGCCATTTTGTACATCTCTCACAGAGATGTTAGCACTCAAAGGGTTAATAATACTAAGCAGGAAATTTAATATGATGATAGATTCAGAAAGTGAAGAGATTTGGTAAGAAATCTCCAGTATTTTTAAAGCGGCAATCATTTTTACTGAAAAAAAACAAAACTGTTTGATTTTGAAGTGTAAATGATTGGCGCTTTAAATAAATGGAGATTTCTTATCAAATCTCTCACTTTCTGAATATCTCATCCTATTAAATGTCACCCTAAATATGTTGTGGCAGGTGTATGATAATATACAGTAGCCAAGGGATGAATATTAGAAGAAGTATATGAGTTCTAATTAGAAAGGAGTGAGGAGCAATACGTTATCTTCATATGTTGCTTTCTGTTCTACTGTGTTATTTACAGTAACTGTGATATTCCATAGCTTTCAGAAAAACACTTAGACAAAAGAACATTAAAAATGTATATGTAGTACCTCAGTTTAATGATTAATATATAGTGAAGATAATTTACAAATCCAGCCAAATGTGAACACTGGTAAACTTAAATCATATATACAAGTGTGATTACATGCAGACTGCAGTGTAAGCAGCTTCATCTATAGCAGAAGTCATTAGAAATGCTGATGTACTTGCAGATGCTAGATAGCGAATGGACAGTGATGCCGATTCAGGATCGATCGTTGCCATCCGAATTCGGCCACTGCCCTGATGGTCGGGGTTTGCACATGTACAAACAGGGCAGCGAATGGCTTTGGCAAGTTACACAGTCGCCTGGCCATTTGCTGCGGGGTGGGAGGGACGGGGGAATGCAGGGGTGGCAGCAGGGGTACACCCAGCGTTTTATGAGCGTCCCGATAAAAATGATGGGTGTTCCCCTGTAGAAGCAGATGTGGTAATGCCTGGGTGTTCGGTCAGGCGGCAATTATACTAGGCAGTGAATGTATGCTGCCCAGCGAGCCAACCTGAATAAGGCCCAGTGTGTGGTCAGATTAGAGGTAGTGCAAGCAGAAGTTAATGCTGACCGAAACTGCAGATAGATACATACAGTGAAAACACAAAGGGGGAAATGTACTAAGATGGGAATTCTGTTTCACATGGGATGTTGCCATGGGCAACCAATGTGAAATAGAACATCCATCTTAGTACATTTCCCCCAAAGACTGCATCAGATACAGTATACTCTAGAGAAAGCAGAGGTTAAAAAAACTGTTGTACATTATTTCACAGATTTACTTAAGTAATGTGGAAAATTATATTGACTCGCTATGAATTTATATATGCACTGAAATTATGCGGCAAAAAAATATTTGTCGTACAAATTGTACAAAAGTACTTCCAGGAACAATAAAAAAAATAGAAAACTCTTAAACTCCTCATCCACTAAAAGCAGCCACAGAATGAAAAGTATAGAACAAACAAATGGCTTGGCAAAAAATAATAGAAAGCCTGACACATGCACTCCCTTGAGAGCTTCTTCTAAAGCTTTGCAAAAAGCATCTAACAAATGAAAAGTATGAGACTTTCTTTCTATTTATATTACCAAGCCATTTGTATCAGTATACTTTATAAATTCCAAATGCTTTTAACAGCTTACAAAACTTTGTCATACATTTTTACTAGCTGCTACCAAAATGTTATCTTATTGGCAGCTTACAAAGATGTTTTGCCTGCATGCTTAATACAATTTGTAATGTTTTAGTCATTGGATTTTGGATTTGGATTGGATTTGTGTGTTTGAATGTTCCATTGTGTGTCTATTTACCAGTGGAAGGTCCAGAGGGGGACTGCAGCACAGTTCAAAATTAAAATAGGGCCGCCACACCATCTGCCACCAACTGCCATTCCAAGCAGACTCATTGGCATTTGGTGAGGATCTCCTATTTACATTTTTAACTGTGCTGCAGATCCTCATCCACTGAGTTTAATTTGATGGAGATGCAAAGTGTCATATTGAATTGTTTTGAACTATAGTGATAACATACTGTATAGAAAAAAAATGGACCAGAGGCCTAACTCTGGGAGGCAAAGGAGTCATCTGCCGCCGGGCTCCTGCTCCCAAGAGGGCACCTCTCCTTCTCTGCATGTTTGAATTAGTTAATTGAAAGCCATAAATATCATGTCTGTGGCTGACTCCTCCTCCTAGCAGGATCATAGATGACACGCTTTCTTTATTTTTTCACATAGATACATACATACTGTATACACATGCATACATAAAGTATATTTATATAAGGTGGTGTGTTTTTGTGGAGTGGGGGGGCAACATTATTTATCTTGCCTCGGGGCAACTGGGATGAACTTACACCACTGAAATGGACTGTAGAAGACAATAGGTCCACTGAGTTTTAGTGTTTCTAATCAATAACCTGTGTATTTTACATTCAAATTTAGATTTGAAACGATGATTAGCAAATTGCAGTATTTTTATTTTGTCAGATTACTAAAAAAGGATTTTAATTGATTGATCTGATTGAGATTAAAAAATGTCAATCTGAATTGTTTTGGACTGTAGTAGGCTAAATCTAACCTGATAGCATGCTGAAAATTGGGCATGATAACATTTTTAGAAAATCAAAGATGGCCACAATTAGCCACCTACTTGTACCAGCTAATGGGGCAGATGTATTAACTTTTTCTCTTTAATGGTAAAGAGAAAAAGTGGAGATAGAGTGGAAGGAGTTAATGCACCAGCCAATGAACTCCCAACTGTCATTTTCAAACACAGCTGATTGTCTGGTGCCTTATCTCCTTTCACTTTATCTTCACTTTATCTCCACTTTATCTCTTCATCAGGCTTAATACATCTGCTCCAATATAAGCCAGGGTGAGGAAACAGGAGGCAATCCAACAGTGAGGAGGAGTGGTGGACAGCCTTGGAAGATATAACATGCAACGGTCCTGGATTGGCGATGGCCATGCTAAAGAGCTTAAAGGCCACTGCTAACCAGGTAAAGAATGAAGTAAATGCCGCTCCCCAGGTGAAGACACCTGCCTCAGCGCAGACAGGATGATGTGCGGTAATGTGACCTATGATGTCAAGCGACTATAATCGCTGATTGTAGATGCATGCCCACCCCAAGCCACGTCTGGGCAGAGCCCATAGCTGGCCAACCTCTGATGTTTTCCACACATGGAGCCCCTGCATACAGTATATCCCTATGCAGATTCTGTCACATCTAACACTTACAACTGCTTATGCTAGGTGATGCAGAACAGGGGATACAAGCTGTGGCTAAGCATAGTCCAAGAACAAAAAGAGTTTGAACACATACAGAAATTGTAATTGAAGTTTATGTGTATACTGTACATGTGCACATCAGGAAGCGTATTCCTTGCTTGGGCTGGAGGGCTACTGCAACAGGAAAAAAGGGTACTTGTGTACTAGCACGGCGCCCACGATAATTAGTCGCCCGATTTTTTATCGCATCGCATGCCATACACCCGATGGCATGCAATGCGATGCGATTTTGACCCATATAGTACGATATAAAATTGTATAAGCGCCCTAAAGGGTGCTTTTAAGCACCCTAATGGGTGCTTACAATGCTTAAATGCACCCCCACGCCACCCCCAAGTATAAACGTGAACCCGAAGTGTGGCGAGCGCAGCGATCCCGCGAGGGGTGGCGGTACGCGTCCTACGACCTTTTCATACCCCCACTATCCACGTCGGCGTGTAGTTGATTTTATAAAGTGTGGCGAGCGCACGTGGATACCTGTGAAGCCCGCGAGGGAACGCGGATACCTGTGAAGGTATCCGCGTCCGCCCGCCACGCTTCGGGCTCGGTGGCTCTCTGCACTAGCCACACTTTATAAAGTCAACTCCACGCCGACGTGGATAATGGGGGTATAAAAAAAGGTTGTATTACTTGTACCGCCGCCCCCGTACATCGGCGCGGAGTTGATTTTATATAGTGTGGCGAGCGCAGCGAGCCACCAAGCCCAAAGCGTGGCGAGCTCCGTGAGGGGCCGCGCATTACTTCACATGTATTCTGTGTCCCCTCGCTGCGCTCGCCACACTATGTAAAGTCAACTCCACACCGACGTGGATAGTGGGGGTATGAAAAGGTCGGAGGACGCGTACCGCCGCCCCTCGTGGGCCTGCTGCGCTTGCCACGCTTCGGGTTGGCGTTGATAGCACAGGTGGCGTGGGGGTGCTTTTAACATTGTAAGCACCTATTACGGTGCTTATACAATTATTTATCTTATAGGGGGCACATTTAACATTGAAAACACCCATTAGGGTGCTTATACAATTTAAAATCTTATACCATTGTATATGCCATACAATGGCATACAATTCGATGGTATACAATTTGAAATTGTATAACATCTGCTAAC
This sequence comes from Crinia signifera, assembly GCF_055691185.1. Lineage (NCBI taxonomy): Eukaryota > Metazoa > Chordata > Amphibia > Anura > Myobatrachidae > Crinia > Crinia signifera. Next base: position 249,803,435 of record NC_139217.1, read on the forward strand.
ATTGTATCGCATCGCATACCATCGTATGCCTTATGGTATGCGATGCGATGGGCGCCGTGATTACACACAAGTACCGCGTTTGTTTTATTACAAAATTTAATAGCCAATCCAAACCGGTTGAAATAATTTTTAAAAAACATTGGGGCATATTGAATAATGATCCAGCTCTGCAGAGGCATATTAATGATAGACCTATGTTTATCTATCGCAATGCTGATAGGTTAAGAAACAAGATTGTCAGAAGTGCGATTAATACCCCGGTCCGATATCTATTAAGTCAAAGGGCTTTTATTGCAGTATATGCAAAAGTGATGATGGGGTTATACGCCAATATCAGTCGACAGTCATGAATATCATGTATGAAATAAAGTAATTCATAACATGTAATATGAAATTTGAATTATGAATATACCTGATGGAATGTACCTGTCGATAACAGTACGTGGGGAAAACCACCAGGGTACTCAAGTTTCGGCTCGTGGAGCATTGTAGAAATATTGGAAATGGGATGGAGTACCGTAATGTGTCCTTACATTTTGAAAATATACATGAGAAGAACACCAATTAGATTGCTCAATTCTGTGGTATTAAGGTGATCAAAGACAATTGGGGACTTTATGATAACGAGAGAAGATTATCCAATTGGAGATGAAGACCATATATACATTACAGACAGTTGAACCCAAAGGTTTGTATGTACAGTACTGTAGGGTTTGAATTGAAATGCTTTTTATGAGATTTATAAATTTTATAAGAATTTATGGGTAAAACATTTCAGTGAATCCACTAAACCCATTTCCTTCATGTCTAGGTTCTGAAGTGTTTGATTATTTTAATGGTTTCCTTCTCTTTTTTATTTATGTTACTATTGGGACTATTGTGCCAAGATGAACTGCAGGTCCAGTACATGAATCAATATCTTTGTCAAAGGGACCAATTATTTAGAGTGGAAGTTCCCGTCGGTGGATATAACCTATGCACATGATGTGCATTCCATGTAACCTTAAGAACGAACGCAGCCGTATATGGACGCTTGCGACGTGCATTCCATGTGACCAGAAGTGTGCGGGTCACAAGACAGAAGCACCGGTGACCAACGTCCATTTCCGTTAATCGCGGGCACCGGCGATAATTAAGAAACAGCTGAGCGGACGGCGGCGTTTAAGAAAATATGGGTAATGGATCTTCCATAACATTGATGAACATTATATCACCACCGCAATACCATATATGCCCATATATGCATGAGAATTTATGTATTAGAGCAGTGGTAGCCAACCCTAGCCCTCGAGAGCTACCAACAGTTCACATTTTCCAGACAACCTAGCTGCTGCACAGCTGCACTCATTAATCACTGACACATTTTAAAAGATACACAGATGGAGCTAATTAGCTCACTTGTGATTCTGTGAGGAGACCTGCAAAACATGCACTGTTGGTAGCTCTCGAGGACTAGGGTTTGCTACCCCAGTATTAGAGGATAGGTTTCATGTTTGTATTAAATAGGGAAACATGGTTTTGCGGTGTTCACAAATGATATCAGAGCAATTATCAATAGATATCAATTATCAATAGATTGTGCAGGGGTGTTCATAAATGTCCATTCCACGTTTTAACTTCTTTCTCAAATTGGGATAGTCTACAGGTATAAATACCTGTTTGTATACCATCACTCCACACCTTGAAAAAGGGCCTTTTTTTTAGCGCCTGAAACCCCGTTGGTACGTTGGGACTTGGGTGCCAAGACATGCTGGAAGCCATCTAAGCAATACTCCTATCCGGATTGGACTAGTTACCACCTGCCTGAGTATTTGGGTTTTTTATATGTTTTACATTGTTTTATGTCATTCAATAAATACCCCTTTTTATGGATGAGTGATCGTCGTCTCATTTGTATCATGGATGGTCTCTGGGAAAATCGTGTAAAGATACCTTTCAACGCAAATAGGGCCTAGTCCCTAAGGTGACTTTTGTATATAAGGGGCAAGCTGTTTGGGAATGAATTTCATGTGGATAAGAGGTCTTCAAGACAAAGAAGTGTTAAAGAAACCCTTATGTGCACATAAGCCAATTCAAAAAGGTAAAATTTGGCAATTGTGGCACCCTTTTATCGTTTTCATTGTATGCTGATCTTGGAGTAGATCTGGAGAAGTGGGCGGCCATCACCCCTGCAAAAGAAACCCCTATGTGAATGTAGGACTTTGACCTATTGTCAGTTAGTTCTTCGGGATCTTGCGACTAGACACAGGAGGGACCATATATCAATTTGAAACACAGAGGGTTATACATCCTAATGTGTGTGGAAATACAGCGCTAGTGACATTCCAATTGTTTGGAGGTTGTTTGAAAGATTTGGTATAATCTAGGAATTATCAACCAGCTGCAATATTAGTAGGTGCATTCATTGCCTTATATTCTTTGTTCCATACAAGTGAAGGGCCTAAGTGGACAGATGATGACATAGATGGACAAAGCACCATATGGGATTATGGACAGACAGACATACAGACTGACGAACATATGTAGGAGCATAGATGTACAGAATACCATATGGAGACATACTGTAGATGGACAGATGGATGCGGAGAGGGAATAGATGGACAGGGGTACAGATAGAGAACCATATGGGGCATAGATGGACAGATGGAGGGGGGATAGAAGGACAGATAGATGGGGGGACATAGAAAGACAGAGCACTGACAGACAGATGGACGGATGGGAACATAGTGGACAAGAGAGGCACTCACCATTAGCAGTACTATATAGCATGATTTAAACATGATATATCTGTTACCCATGCAGCACTGCTACACTTATGTGTCTTTCTCTCCAGTCTCCAACAAGTGGCTCTGGTGAATAGCTCAATAATGCTGTAGTGGGATTGCTTGCTGGACTTTTGGGCCTACCAAACTGCTGGTCCCCTTAGCAGCTGCATCCCCTGCATCCTCTTTAGTTACACCATTGCTTCAATAAATTATTACAATGTGTAAAAATGGGTAATGCTGTTTTTTCCATTTACTACTGCCACTGTCAATCCACATCTCTTTGCTATATGTATTTTTACTTTATCTTTACACTATGATTAAACTTTGTCTATGTTATTCAGGAGCACATTAGTGATGTACATAAATGGGCTTTTCATTTGCAGCATACATCCAGGGTCAAAATGTATCCAAGTCGTACTAAGATACTAGATGTAAATACAGACTGTCAGCTACAAATACAGATTATTGCTTTCTAATAATGGCTTTCCTCTATGATAAAAATAGATAAACAAAGGCTCTAAGTTTTGAAAAGACATATATATTATGTAGTATATTAAAACATGCATTTGTCTCAATATATACAATATACTGTAACAGCTACATACATCATTACAGCGAGTTTGTGCCTATTATTTATTCTTCAGATAATGTCTTCAAGGTTTCACAATAGATCACTCAGAAAATTGTACTTATTCCTGGGATGTGTCTGATGTGTTATTCAATGTTCCATACTTTTATCAAATGAAGTACCTTGCAGCACATTGAAATTGCTTGCCCATTGTGCATACCATGCATTCTGAAAAGGCTGCAGAGCCATCAGAATTAATGATCATTAAAATGGAGCTAAACATCTGCAGTGACAATGTACCAGTAAATAGGTCAAGAACATGATCATGTGTGGTTGCATTTAGTATGCTATGTATGCATTCTTTTCCAATGTCAAGGGAACACAATTCTTTAGTCATTAGTCAGAATCCTTTGTTTTGTTACAGCAGGTGCTGAAAAATAAAGAATACGATAACTGCAGTAATGGATGAACAAAATACTCACCAAGAAACAAGGTTGAATTCAGGTCATGTATGAGAAATCTAAGCAAATGTATGGTTGTAATACAATATTTTAAACTGACTTGTCTTACTGGAACTCATTTACTCAAGTACTGCAAAGGGGGAAAATAAATGTAATGCACCTTGATTGGTGCTGCAGCTCTGATGCAAATGTCTCCCCCCTGGGATAAATGGGTTTGCAGAGCCAGCTTTCGACATTTGCGGAGGAGCAGAAGCTGCAGAGGAGGTCGTGGCAAGGAAATGACATTTCTTGCTGTATGTAATTGAAGCCACCAAATTCCCAGTCTACCCTTATTTCACTTAACCCTTTGAGTACCAATGTTGCTGTGAGAGATCCTCAAAATATCCACTTAAAATGGCAGCGTCACTCACAGCAACGGTTCTTTTTTAAAGTTCAATATTTAAATAAACTTCAATCGATTGACTTGCCTGTATTTGTATTTATTTATCCTAAAAGAACAGTCGCTGTGAGTGACGCTGGCATATTTAGCCGATAATTTGAGAATCTCTCACAGCAACGTTGGCGCTCAATGATTAGTAATGTTGTACACAAGCTACAGATGGTGCGCCTCTCATTTTTGCTGGTGCTGCGCCAGCGCCAGAATCTGGCGGAGCGGCGCCCCATCTGACTGAGATGCGCATGCGTCTCACGTGCGTCTCAGTTTCCCTTCGGCGGGGGGACGGGAACGCTGTCCGTCTCCACTTCAGGGAGATGGACAGGGTTAGGGGGGGGCGGCAAGGCGGCGGGGACCCCGAGCGAACCTCGGCGAGGCGGCTGGCGGGGGATGGCGGCTGGAGAATCTTCCGCCGTCCCCTGTAAGAGCGAGAGGCGCTCCATCTGTATGGATGTAGTTTATTTAACTGAGCTTTGCTTACAATGCATATGTTAGGCAGTAACCCTTTGAGTACCAACATCTCTGTGAGAGATGTGCAAAATATCCACTAACAATGCCAGCGTCGCTCACATTTGTTAAATAAATTCCAATAAAAAATGTTGTGTAAAATTAGATTATATTTCCTATATAAGGTACAAATGTTTGCTTGGTAATTTTACCCACCTATTTTGACAAATTCACTTGGATTAATGGTACAGATGGGGCCAGACTCTGTCGGTCCGCCGGTTTACCATATCAGAAGCTGGCGAAGCTGGCTGACGGCCTACGGGGGAGACGGGGACGCACAAGCGTCTCACACATTTGCACGTCCCATTGCCAAGAATGGGGCGCGGGAGCATCATGTGCGTGCATGCCTCATTCTTGGTAGACCTATCGCATTGTGGCAATAGTCGTGCTGGGATCTGCTCCAATGAGAGCAGCTTCATCTGCATCACATTTAGGATGTCAGGTATCCTCAGTGTTAGTATCCTTCACTGATCTGCCTGCTATTCGATCACTGAGGCACTGAATCTGATAGTGAAAATGCCTCAGATACTCAATTCTGTAAGTAGTGTGGGACACATTAGAAAAAGATGATTAAAACAGTAATGGATGTTTATAGCATATTTGTAAAGTGTTACAGAGTATTGTTTTAAAAATGAGTATGGTACAGTATATGTAACTTTTTGTCAATTGCATACTACAGATGGAGCCAAGCTCATCGAGCCTGCTCCCAATACACCAGTGGCCACACAGCAATGGCAAATGTGGTGCACATGCATCGGAGACGCTCGTGCACCTCATTCTAGACAATGGACGTGTGCGTGTCCAAGAAGCTTGTGCTTCCAAGTGCGTTGGTTCGCCAGCCATCAGATATGGGAGTCTGTCGCACCAGCAGAGCCGATGAGAACTGCTCCATCTGTATATTTCACTGAATACTAGAGTGGGCCTTGCTTTAGCAGTAACCAGAACACAATATAGCAGTGGTTCCCAAACTTTTTTGAATCACAGCACCCAAAAGTATCAGAATTTTGTTCAAGGCACCCCTATGCTAAACGTTTCTGATTCAGAAATGTAAAAATAAATATATCAAATAAAGAACCTTGTTTTTGTATGTCATACTTAGGTTTAATTATGTGGTGAGGGGCAATTTTTGTTTCTGTTTATCCACATATACTATGACTGGCAGCCACCAGCACTGGATTTGCCTGTTATATTGACAATAAATAATTTGAATTGGTGCCCCTGCAAGTGTCCCAAGGCACCCCAGGGTGCCACGGCACACAGTTTGGAAACCACTGCACTATAGTGATGCTGGGCACTCATTTGTGAGTACATTTTATTTATGTATGTTTTTGTTTTTAAATCTGTATACAGTATGACAGAATACAACTTTGCTGTGACAACATCTCTACATTATGCAGTATATAATATACATGATACATGCATGTATACTATAAATAGACATTTTCCAACTGTAGTTTTGTGCCTAAATTCAGGCTGCTTCTTAGCTTTCAACTAGGACAAATACATAATATAGCATCACTTTATGGATATTTTCCATGGCTTCATATGTTGAGTGGCATTATTTATAATGAATAAACTAACTCCATTAGTAGCACTCTCAATGCAGTACATTAAGGCAAAAGGCATAATCACTTGCTTGAAAGATGCATTTGATTTATAAAGATTGCTTGATGTGTTCATTGGTGTAACTCAAGTACACTCAACCCAGGGGCAAAACCGGAGCACTATAAGCCTTTATCGTTAATATTATGCACTTGAAAAATATGCGCCCACAACCACTAGCATGCCACAAAGCTCCAAATGGCTAGTATACAATACCTAACATTCACCATACCAAATCCAAGTGCTAGTATACACAGGGCATCTGAAAAAAAATAGTAATATTTGGCATGTGAAAAACTGGCATTTGTACAGTGTTTAGAGTTTCATTCAGTTTAGCAAAAATTAAAAAGAAAGCCTGACACATGCAATAGCGTGAGAGCTTCTTCTAAAGCTTTGTAATAACATCTTACTCTAGTCGCCTGTTGCTATGGGGGTTATTCTGGTTGATTGGCAAGGCTGCAAATTTGCAGCTTTTCGAGTCCACCAGAGCCCGCCCTGCGAATGCAGATATGCCCGCCCTGCCCTCGCACCGCGAGTTCACACGTAAGTCATGCCAATGGATGTGGAAAGATGTGGTGTGCACGCATATATAAAGTGACTCCCAGGTCACTTACATATGCATGCACATTTTGGAGGAACTGGGCAGGCAGCTGACATCCGGTGTCCCAGCCCAGTGTTATTATGGGAACGCCTATGGGCGAGTACCATGGCCCTCCACCCCATGCACCCCCCGCAATGTTGCAATGAACAATCTGTTTGCAACCTGCATCTGCACATGTGCACAAATGCATCTGCGAATGTGCAGATGCACACCATCGGACCCCTTCCAAGCGAACGGACCTAAATAATGTAGACACAACTGGATTTGTTATTCTCACAGGACCATCATTATGTTGGAGGAGAATGGGTGGACCCCCTAATGAATATCGTGAACCAGGTATATTCCTTAAATCAAATTCACAGAAGGTGTGCTACCACTAGACATAACGAAATGTACATCTAGGCAAGAGAGTAAAAGAATGTCCTGGCGTGGACCTGAATAATGTCCTAAATTAGAACACAGAATTAAGAATGCGGAGTAGGGTACATAAGAGTGGCCAGGCCATTGAAGGGAGGGAGCAATGGATTCATGAGAACATGAGAAAGACCACTCGAGCATTGGCGAAAAGGAGAGGGCTCAATGTACAATTTATTATTTTTTTATTAACAGTTTCTTATATAGCGCACACATATTCCGCAGCGCTTTACAGATGATATTTGAACATTCACATCAGTCCCTGCCCCAGTGGAGCTTACAATCTATATTCCCTACCACACGCACACAGACATTCTTTGGTTAATTTGTTGGGAGCCAATTAGCCTACCAGTATGTTTTTGGATTGTGGGAGGAAACAGGAGTACCCGGGGGAAACCCACGCAAGTACGGGGAGAATATACAAACTCCACACAGTTAGAGCCATGGTGGGAATCGAACCCTTGACCTCAGCGCTGTGATGCAGTAATGCTAACCATTACACCATCCGTAATGTAGAACCCCCCTCCAATATAATATATGCTACATAGTTCATGTCATTTTTGAATTGTTCAAAAAATGCAGTGTGTATGAACCTAATGTCAGCCAATCTATCTATCTATCTATCTATCTATCATACACATATCTTGATTGTGGGCATTTCTATTCAAATCAGCTATGATATCACTTCCCTGGGCTTGTCAGCCTATGAACAAACGGTCCATAGCACAGTGGAAGGTAGTATGTGGAATTCCATTTGCTGTGAAACTACCTGAGAATGCCCTTCACAGCTACATATCCTGTGGTGTAGCAGGGCATTTTGTCTTGTGCAGTTAAATTCCACATGAAGGGATTTATTTACTAAGATGGGAGTTCTATTGAAGAAGTGATGTTGCTACGGGCAACCAATCATACTCTATTATCTTCTACAAAGTGCTGTCACGTCTGAGGGTTGAGATTGACCTGGGGAAGGCTCGGATGTAGGGGCAGACGTGTAAGTGAACCTGAGAGGTAATATGGGATTCTTGGACATGCAATATACTGTAAATATTACTAATGCGCACAAAGGCCTGACCACAACAACAAAAGATAAAATTTCAGGAATCTATTATACAGTATGTGCAGTTCAGGAATTTATAATGGCAGATGATATAACTCAGTAATCGGCAGATGATAATCACAGTGTTATAAATGCAGTAAGAGTTCCTCAGATACAGTGGTAAATGCTGTTAGTTATTAAAAGGCATCAATATGGTACCATCTTAAAAGTCACAGAGATGGTAAGTCCATAGATGTAACAGCTAACCACTTGTAGTGAAAATACAATCTGTACTGACTGGGAGGTGATACACCGGAAGTGTGGAGACGATGTCAAAGCACTGAGATAGGCTGAGAGATAAGTGAAATGCTGGATGGAACTGGTACAGATGAAGTGAAGTCAAAGGTGGCACACTGAGTGTAGATAGGACTGATGGTAACAGAGGTCGATGTTGGCACACCAATGGTAGCAAAGGTCTATGTTAGCACACCGATGGTTGATGTAAGAACACCAATGGTAGAAGGGGTCGATGTAGGAACACCAATGGTGTAAGGCAGCACCGCTGGATGGAAACTGGTGCAGATCTCTGTAAGTGGAGCAGAGTCTCCGGAGCTGAAACATGAAAAAAAGCAAAACAACAGAACGTAGACAACCAACACTGGGTTAGACAACTGAAGCACTGATAATGCAGAAAGTGCACAGACAGGAACTTTGGCTAGACAATTGCAAAAATACTGTGTGGAGTGGATTGGCTGAGGAAGCCATGTGACTAGTTCAGACATGGCTGCATCCATGTTTGGATCTGGAGGGAAATGCTGTTTGGAAACAGCATGACTGAGGCCTACAGCAATGGATGTGGCTCCAGAGGCCATGGAGGACAGGACACGCCATCTAATGAAACAGAGGGGATATCCTGAGCAGCTGCTACACTAGTAGTACCAAAATAACTGTGGAGTGACAATGGAGATTCTGTGCAGCGAATGGAATGCAATCAGCACAGGTAGAATCCAGGCTTGCAGTGCAGGGACAGTCAGAGGCGGCACTTGGACGGTAAGTAAGTGTTCTTAGTATCCTGGATTGTGACAGTTGCTGAATAAATAAGAAGTAGATTTTGATTGGTTGCTATGGGCAACATCCCATCTTCAATAGAACTCTCATTTTGGTAAATAAACCCTGAAGTGTGGCATTTGATAAATTCCCAATGTAGACAAGGATATAGTGATAACAATATACAGTACCATATAAATCTCCAGTGACCAAGTATTGCTATCATTAGTTTCACCAGGAATTCTCTAACAGGGCCTGTGACACTGTCTAAAATGGATTTAGTTGAAAAGGTCAACAGTGTCTATGTCAACCCCAAATGGTCAACTTGCACATGGTCAACATGTGATTTAGGTTAACACAATAAAAAGATCACCACGTAAATTTGTCAACACATTCAAAGGTTGACACAAGTTTTTTATTTTGGGGTTGTCAAACTGTAGGATTCAGCACATGATATCCCAAATAGTGTAATGTGTCCCATCACAAGACTTTCTTTATTTTTGACATTTTTCATTGGTTGTATTAAATTATATAATAGTCAGCACATTGAAGAACACTTATATTGGATTTGGTTTTGCCGGCCTGAGGCAAGTGTAACAAAACCCATAAAAAGTGTTAGTGGCCAAGGCTAATAGGACTGCCCTAGGCAGCAGAGTCCCTACCTTCATGAAACCTGCTGGGGCAACATACAGTTTGTGTGTCAAGACCATATGCCAGCAAACAGGGGACATGGTCTTGTGAGGTCATAGTCACATCGGTAGGGGCATGGTTATTCAGCCCGTTACTACATTACTGCAGTCCATCAGACTTTACAGTGCAGAACATGGCTAGTGTCACTGAGCAGGAGCGGGCAACCGAGGTCGCCACTGGCCCTGGGCAAATAAGATTACCTAATTTTAATGAAAAATACAAATATAAGCATATACAACCTCCACCTGATCTATAAAATAGTAAATTTTATATTTTTTAGTAATCTCTTGAAAACAGTAGGAATATTAAGATAAATGATAAGGCCCCTGACCTATAAAATAGTGATATACAGATATACAAAAATTACTACAGATCTAGAATACGTCAATGAACCGAGGTTGATATATTGATAATACATCCGCAACCCAATAACCAAATGTGTGTTTCTAGTTCCCTTGAGGAATAGTTTCATATATTCTGGAATTAGTTTTCATGCTGTGCAGTGTGTACTCTAAAGTTCTTATTTTTTATTTCATTGCACAATCATCTTTTAAAGCAGAAAATATCTCCTGTACTCTTTCAATTTCTACATCAACAATGTTAATAATAATGTTATTTATATAGCACTTTACTCCTAATAGGACTCAAAGGGGCAGATACTGAATACAGTATTAAGTGGTGATAAAGTGGAAGGCTTAATACATACATACCAATGTGCTTTACATTTGCCTTTACAGCATAAAACAAGCTGAACAGTGGATTTTAGTTAAATGCTTGAGTAAATGGGTAAGTCTTCAGGCTATTTTTGATGGATTCTTGAGTGGAGCCTCTCTTACTGTGTGAAGAAGAGCCAGAGACACAAAGCACAAAGCAGAAAGCTCCACCTCCAGATGAGTTCAGGGATATTCTAAGTACAGTAAAAAAAAACATTATCTACAGATCACAGAAATGAAGAGGGGCAGTAAGGAATAAGAAACTGCTTCAAGTATTTTGGGCCCTGATCATGTATTGCTGTCAGTCAGTCAGTAATCCAATCTTGAAACCAATTCCCCATCTTATGGGTAAACCAGTTAAAATAGTAGAGAATGAAAACCGAGAGACCTCCACACGATAGTCTCCACCTGGTTGCCTGACACCTTGGACTTTCCCGCAGCCTCTCCAATTGCAAAGGGCACACTGTACAAGTCCCGATCACCAATCTACTTGTCAATGCCCTAGACCAGTAATCTTCCGACTCCTCAATTATCTGGACAAAGAGACGAGAGTTTTCACACATTTGCAAGAGTTTATTTGAGAAGGGCATCCGTCTTGCCTTGTTATACCTGGCCAGACTGAGAGTTGTTAACGAGGGGGAACCGTTTTATTTCGACACTCCAACGACTGCTCAGAACTTCCTTACGTCTTTAACAACAGCTTCACAGCAGCATTCTATGGAGGACAATGGTTGATCATGGGGATGTTCCTAAGTATTTATTACATTGTTTACATTTTCCATTATAACTCTTACAATTCAGTTTGATTGGGGATACACGAAATGCAATTGTTATTTTGCACTTAATATTGATATATTATCTCCTGTGGTATACACATAGGGAATTTGCAGGGATATTTGATAGATATTGGCTATTACAGTGTTGTTTTCATGTTCTTTCTAACCTAGTTTGTTCCATATATGAATTGAGATGTCCATTGTGGCTATCAGTCTGGGTTCTGATAAAAATTTTAAAACAGACAGGATTTACTATTTCACATGTCCTCGTTATTAATAAGGTTTTTATTTTGTTTTATTTTTTTCCATATACACATGGCTGCTATTTACTAATGACATGTATGTTTTATTGTTCTTTGCTACCTTCATTGCACCCATGTCTACTCACTGAGACAGGACTGGGTCCTTTTGTGTGTGAGTTTCCCTGGATGGGGATTGGTTGAGGTGCAGTATAGATGGCTAGCTCCACGGTTATAAAAACCCATTTGAAACTAGTCTCCTGGAACATCGAAGGCCTAAATTCCCCCATTTAGGAGGAAAAAACTCTTGCGTTACCATAGGACGTTTCATCCTGATTTGGTCTTCCTATAGGAGACTCTTTGGAAACTTTGTGATCCACATACTCTCAGGAATAAATGGGTGGGAGATTATACAAGTGCATCTTTTCTGCTAAAGCTTGTGGGTTTTTGTTACTTTTTAATAAATCATTGAATTATTCTATTAGAGATGTATGGTCTGACCCTGAGGGTCAATTTCTATTCTTAAAGGTATAAATAAAGGTTGAAATTAAGGTAAGTATTTATGCTCCTATGTGATCAAATGGGAGTTTCTTTTTCAGACATATACACAAAACTACAATCCTGGTTGGAGTGCCCTTTAATTTTGGGTGGGGATCTCATTGTAGTAGTGGATTACTCATCAGATGTCTCTAGGCAATTTGGTCGTACACGCTCTCCTCCTTCCATGCTATCTCTGGTTAATGGATTCTCTTTAACTAATAGATCCTTGGCATTTTCTACACCCTCTAGCCAGAGAATATTCCCTTTTCTCACACCCTCACAAATCTTTTTCACGTCTAGATTGTTTGTTGATCTCGAACACTCTACTTCATAGATTAGATAAACCAGAGATCGCTGATATTTTGATCTCAGACCATGCTCCTTTAAGCCTCCTCTTACTTTGAATCGGTCCCGTTTAAATTTTTTAATTGGAGATTCCCAGAATATTTAGTTGATTCCGAAGATTTTAAATGCCATTTAAACCAGTCCTTGCAAAATTATGTCACGGATAATATACCGTATATACTCGAGTATAAGTCGACCCGAATATAAGCCGAGGCACCTAACAAAATAACTGGGAAAACTTATTGACTCAAGTGGGACCCTCACTCGAGTATAAGCCGAGGGGTTTTTTTTCTGCATAAAAAATGTTCTGAAAAAGTAGGCTTATACTCGAGTATATATGGTAATTCATGAAAATGATATTAACCTTTTTTGGCAAGCAGCCAAACCATTTATGCGAGGCCATATAATTTTGTATATTGCCTCGAAGAGGAAGAAACTCAGGATTGCTTTCACCTTAGCATCAAGTACTGTGTCTGCCACATATTCTGCTATGTAAGCACATCCCTCTGAATCCATTAGATTTTTGTACAAAGATGCGATAATTGCCTACGACAACTTATGTATGGAACAGGCCCAGTTGAACTAATCTACCAAAAACATAGATACATTTGTTCGGGCAATAGGCTTGGTAAACTATTGGCTAACCTGGTTAAGTCCTCATTTGCTGCAAACTAATAACCAATATCCGTACTCATGCTGATAAAATTAGTACGCAGCCTGAAGAAATCTGTAAAGCTTTCCTAAACTTTTTTGAAGATCTCTATTCAGCCCTCCTGACTCACCAGTACGTGGAGATTTAAAACTCTTCACTAAGCTGATGGCCACACATCTTCCACCGATATTGTAAAAAATGTTTAATCCAAGCCAAACTGGATTTTTAAGAGGCCGTCACCCGATCCACAATGTTTGCACATTGTTGGCCGCATTGATGCACACAAACCAACTGGTAGAGAAGAATAATATAGTTATAGGCTGTGATGCTGATAAAGCATTTGATAGAGTGTGTTGGGGGCATTTAAAATTTTCTTTACCAGGGTTTTGGTGCAAAATGCATGCATATTTTCAATATTCTTTATCTTCAGCCTAAAGCATTCATTACTATAAATGCCTTCACCACTTGAGTGGTTTGCCCGGAATTTTTTTTGGATCAGCTGTGCTGCCGCAGTGGGCTGTCCAGGAAAATTTCCATGCATATCACTAAGGCAGCAAGCTCAGGCATGTTCGGCGCGGATGGGGGTGGACTCAGAAGTTCAGACGCCCTAGACCTCCCGTGCCCGCCACCTGTTGTAAACAGTGGCTGAGACAGCTGTTGGCCTGGGAGCTTCGGCGTATGATCGCCAGAGCAGAGATGAGAGGGAGGGGGAGCGACAGGAGGGGGGAGGAGACGGGGGTGACCCACAGCTCTGTGGTATGTTTTGCTGGGGCAAGACAAACCTGCCCAGGTAGGTTTGTCCTGCCCCAGCAAAACCCACCACTCAAGGGGTTAAATACACGTCCATTTTATATACATCGCAGCACAAAACAATGGTGCCCCATATCCCCAATCCTATTTAACCTAGCACTTGACCCTTTATTACGCATGTTTAAGGAAACAAATGGACGGGCATCAAATTAGGTACATCTCAACTCAAAGTTTCTGCTTTTGCTGAGGACATTTTGCTTTATTTCTCTAACCCGAAGAGGGCCATCCCTCTTTTATTACCAATACTTGAACAGTTTGCTTTGGTAGTGGGCTTTACAATTAACTATGCTAAAACTAAGGCTTTGGCCTTTTTCATGAAGGCTAAATTGGGATAGGGTGTTACTTTTCCCTTTAGGTAGGCCTCTAATGACTTTCTCACATATTTAGGAATCAAAATCCAACAACCCAGAGGCTAAACCTTCCTTGCATACGTAAATACTCCATGGCAGCTAATTATAGGATTGCTCTTGACTGCATAACAGGTGCTGATACATTGCACTGTTTAGAACAGGCTTTTCTCCCTGGTTGGAATTTGGTTGCTCTATTACACAACCCATCCCATTCACTACCACCAATAGTAACTGATAACTTGTTGCTTCATTCCACCTGTGTGGTTTGGAGAATTATCTGACGTACACTCAAATTGTCTGCAACAAATTTGCTGCTGTGAGCCATCCCACCTTTGCCCCACATCAAGTGTCATTTATATTCAAAACTTGGAATGGTAAGGGGCTTAACTTTGTCTTTCAAATTTTACACAAGCAATCTTGGTCTATCCTTGCTCACTCCTAAATTTCCTAACATACTTATTCCCCTATTTCCATATTTTCAAGCCTTTAGCTATATCCAAAAGGTTCAAAACTCCCTCTCATTGATAAGGTGAATGTCATGGACAAAACACTCTGTAGGGAACCAACAAGGTCGCTCTCCACCTCCACTATTTACTCTCATTCCTGTCCCTTTTTAGATATAGACAAACAATGGGCTTTCTGGGGTATATACTCTAGAGAAGATCTGGGTATTATTTCTAAGGGTAACCACTTGCTCTTAAAATTAGCTGCTGCAACAAAAAAGTATATACTGTCCCAGTGGATATCACCTGACCCAGTACCATTAACTTTGGTACATCCTAAAATTGCATTTCTATTTTCAATGGATTGTCTATGCAAAGAAAAATGTAAAATAAAAATTCTTTGATGTATGGCTTCCATATGTTCAAACCCCCTCAGTTGTCATGAAGGATGTACTGCGTAATAGCTTCTGAAGCACATCTTGGTATAATTTTGAGTTGATAAGTAATGGCCCTCCTTTCTAACTATGGAGGTTATTCTGGTTGGTGCGTAAATTTTCTTTCAGAGAAATTCTTTCAGAGCGGACCGCACGCCACGCTGTGCGGACATCGTACGAAGAAACGCCCACCGGTCCTCCACATTCGGACGGACTCACTCTTTAAGAAGAGGGCGTGTTTACGGACGACATCCAAACCTTGTGGACACACACATATTCTGCACGGTCTTACAGCGTCTGCACGGTCTTACAGCGTCAGAACGGACGGGAACCTGCCCGTACGCACCGATGCGGTGTATTTCCGCAAAACATACTACTATCATCGGAACTCATACATCACACACATGACACACTTATGCAATTAGGCAACCTCATTAAAAAGGGATTGTTTTTAATGGTCATCTATTATTTTTCGAATTGATCATTAAACACATTACTACCACTTTAGATTAACCCTTACATCATGCAAAGTTCCAAACATTCTTTCTTGCCCCTATGTATGCATGTATCATAAGTTATTCTTCAAATGCAAACACACACATACGCACCAACACACTATGTACATCTTTTCATTACCCTTCACTTTCAAGCATTTTTATCCAATAAACCCATCTATATACTGTATATACCTTTTGCAACTTACATAAATATACAACACTATTTATACCTACACTGTAAAATGATACAAAACACACAGACCACTTCTAACTTTCATATAAACATTTATTGAACTACAAAACAAATTATAAAACATTTATAGCAGCAGATCACAGAGGTCCTGCACATCCGCTGCCAGGAGGAGCAGGTGCTGGCGCATCCTTTGGAGGGCCCCTCGCACACCCTCGCCTTCTTCCCTCTGGTCATCTGTGGGCATGTTAAAGGGGTTCAACATTATAGTATGCTATTCAGGTTGACATTGCACATTGTGATACCTACATTCAATCCTAACTACCTACAGCATGATAAATCATAAATATCCACAATTAAATAGCCAATAGTGTTTCAAATTCAAATAAATACTATGATGGTGACACACACACAGTGGCTTACACTACACAATATGTTACTTATAACATTGCCAATGTATAACACTCACCAATGTACTAGAAAGCAACATCCACTAGAACTGCTAAACTCCAGGATAGATAGATAGATAGATAGATAGATAGATAGATAGATAGATAGATAGATAGATAGATAGATAGATTACATACATACCACATGAAAAGGCTGGGCTAATCCCTCTACCCCTTACTCCATGAATCATTGTCACATTGCCAGATAGGTGAAGGTGCAGCACTAATCCTCTCCCATGCACCAAACATTTTCTAAGGAAAATCCATCCTACATAATTGCTTTAAAAAATACATGGCAACAACACGGGCCCACTGGCTAGAGGGGGGCCCAGGGGCACTGCCCACTTGTGACTCCATTATAAATCAGGCCTGCCCATACTCCATTTATGTATTATTTGTTCTTGTATAGAAAGACCCTTCATAAATAATCAATTATCACCTACATGAGCCTCCAGATTCTACGTTTGCAGCAGGGCCCTATAACCCCAAAGTGTGTCTGTTGCTAACCACTTGGTTTTACTAGTCTTTACTATAGTAAAGCAAAATGTAATCAGCTGTGCAACATAACAAACTGTACCTAAATAAGTAAGTAATGAGGCATTACATCTACGTACCATTGCCTGCCAGCTCCACACCCATTTCAGCCTCCACGTTGCTGGGTGGTGGGTAGTTGGGTAGGGGTGGGTCATCATGACCAGGGTAGATGGGTGGGGAAGGAAGGGAGAATGAGGAGGTTGGTGAGTGGCTAGGGGGATGGGTGTGTGTAGGGGGAGTGGAGTGGAAGTGTTCCACCTCCTGGCGGCCCTCCTCCTCCACCTCCACCTGGCCCGCCTCCTCCTCCTCCTCCACCTCCTCCTGGCCCGCCTCCTCCACCTCCTCCTGGCCTGCCTCCTCCACCTCCTCCTGGGCCTCCTCCTGTGCCTCCTCACGGGCCTCCTCATGGGCCTCCTCACGGGCCTCCTCCTGGGCCTCCTCACGGGCCTCCTCCTGGGCCTCCTCACGGGCCTGTCTGGCTCTCTCCCGCGCTGTGGGAAAAATTGACAAAATGGATGAGTGTCATTTTACAGTCAAATTTCTATTACAATTACATATTATATCCCCATTACTGCATGTGAAAGAGGAAGTATCACACATATATTGTATATGCCATTTCTCAATCATCAACACCCACTTTACCTCATGTTAATAAATTTGTTACTAATGTGAAAATGAAAGGATTCACTATTAATCATGTATGAATAGCGAAAAAACTTCGTCACACCGTTCAATATGGCGCCTCAAACGCTGGAGGAGCTCTGGCTGGAGCCTCCGCAGGTCGGACCATCGCCTCTCCAGCTGGGCGACGGTCCTCCGCACGTGTGTGCGGGTGAGTATCCTGCGCCGGGCAGCAACGTACGCCCGGCGCTTGTCTCGATTCGAAATATATGGGCCCGCACTCCCCAGCCTCTGCTTTATTACGGCAACAAGGGCCAGCAGCTCTGCGGTGGAGAAAGGTGCTGCACGTTCGTAAGAAGCCATTTTAGCCATGGCGCATGATAAATACTCATGTCCTGTGATTGGTTGGGAAGTGTACTATTTGGTATAAACTTTATTATTCATATTGACATGAACATTGTGTATGCGCCCAACAATCGGCGAAAACCCAACCATGGGTGAAAACAACAGGTTAAATAGTGTGCCACAATATACAGTTACACATATATCTTAAATTAGACAGCCTTATTGGTCTGAAAGCAATACACCACTAACATACAAAATAGTGCTATACCTTTTCCCATTAATAGGCCATGGTGCCATTTATACACTTACCTTATACCGGCCCACACTATAGATGTGGTTTTAAATGTACCTAGCAGCAAGCCAGTATTTATAGGCCTATCACATGCAATCAGTGATTACTAATGCATGAGTTGTGGACTGGATTAACATATGGAATGGGTTAGTGTCATTTGTTGTACATACCAAACAAGTGCACAGTACAAAAGAACATTCACAGATCTAATTTATGTCTGGCTAAAGGTGCAGTTGTTCATTGTGATTAAAATCTGGCATTGAGTTCAAAATCAGACTTAAAATGTACGCCTGGTTTTGTACATTTGATTTTCCGCTGGTATGGGCGTGGCCTATGCGCCGCACAAACACTACAGTGTACGTCGCCGCACGGTATGCTGCCGCACAGAACGCAGGGTGGGGCTAATGTACGCCTATTACATCAATGTGTATATATAGGTGTGCACAAAATACAACTTTGTGCTGCAAACATGTCTGGTTCACAATCAGAGGGAGAACAGGAGCATCAGCGCCTCCAACTCGCCTGGACTCTATCACCTCCAATGTGGCCCTCACCAGAGACCAGCCATTGGGAGGTGAGCAGGCAGCTGGCCCATCTACAGCTGGCCAATCTACAGCTGCCCAATCTACAGCTGGGCCATCTTCTGCCTCAGCAGAATCATTGGGAACACAGCAGGTGGCTTCACAAGAGAGTAGCCTGGCCAGCACTTCAAGTACAGCGACTGGTAGCCGTGGCCGTGGCCGAAAGAGGCCAACAGAGGAACCAAGCACCAGGAACATGGCATTTGAAGCGCAGGAGCTTGCCATACTGGTACCCCGTGCACGGGATTGGATAGAGTTGACACAGGACAGGTTGACACACACAAGGAGATGGAAGATTTGGGAGGACATAACTGTGGAGATTAATGCGGTAGCTCCACAAGTTCGTGAGATGGAGCACGTGAAAAAGAGGCAAGTTCAAGTGTGTTACATTTGAGCAGAACAACACCATTAATGTTTTTATTAGATGTTAGATGGATTTGGTAAATGGTCGGTCACGTTGCTAGGTGCAACAAACATGATTGCCATGTCACTTATTCTTTATTTATTGTCGGGTGAGTGTGAATGTTTCTTCAAAGTGTTGGTTTTATAGTTTAACATAATGTAAGTTATGTTGAATGAAGCACACGTTGAAATCTGTAGCAGATTTCAATGCATGCTACATCAAACGTCAGGGGTGACATGTAATAATATTTAAACTTTGGTTGCAGGTGATATGACTTCAAAACCAACCTCAAGAAGAAAATGACCGCACGTTGGACCCACAGCCACACCTCTGGGGCTGGCCCCATGCCAGGCCGCCTGAAGCTCACCCCCCTGGAGGAGTTGGCTCTGCCATGCATTGCTATTGAGGAGGTCCGGGGGGTGAGCAACATGGATAGTGAGGCCCCAGTGGACGTGTTTGTGGCTGATTTAAAGGTAATTTGTTTGCATGGTATAAGTAGTTTGTACTAATTTTATAGGAATGTGTTGTAATTGTAAGTTTCTCTTTCAGCATCATCTCCAACGTGCGGTAGTGATACTCTTGAGGAGGCGGAGGAGTCAGTGCCACCTGCCACACGTGCCAGCCATGTGCAGCAGCAGCAGCCAACGGCCACACAGGATTTGGACAGGTGGGTGCAGATGCTTGGGCAGATTCGCCAGCAGGGAGACTTAGAGCGCAGAGCGGCTGCGTAGGACCGAGGAGGTCATGCAGGGTATTGCCAGCACCCAGCAGACAATCACTGCCACCCAGCAGGCCATGGCTGCCACCCAGCAGTCCATAGCTGGCAGCCTGCAGGTGTTGGCAGAGCAAGCCCTGCGCCAAAATGACCTCCTCCTCCGCCATAATGAGCTTGTGGCAGAGCTACTTACCACCAATAGGGCCCTATTGTCAGCCGTTTCTGGTGCATTCCCTACACCAGCACTCCCTGGTGGCAGAAGGGGAATACCATCCCCCACTTCCACATCATCTGCTCCACCTGCCCCACCATCCCAACGTGGAGCTGCTGAACGTGGCAAGGACTCTACCAGGGCCAAACGGGCCCGAAAATGAACTTGGCTCCGCATTAATATCCACCCTTATGTCTTCCCAAATCTTTCATTTTGCTGTTTGTGTCAGGTTCATGTGTGCAACCCAATCCCGTGCACAGGGTACCCACATTTGCCCTTGTTTCAAATGTTTTGTTTGGTTTTCTTGGGAAGTTCTTTTGTTTATTGGACAGATCCTCCATACTATCATTCTTCGAAATGAGGAATACAAAGGAGACATGTATTAGAGTGAATGAGTTTGACATCCACATTATACAATATTCAAGAATATACATATAACTTTAAAATAAATAAAATAATAAATATGATTCTAATTAAGTAGATGTAGTGACAATACCGATGATCATATATATATATATATATATATATATATATATATATATATATATATAGGCGACAAGTCGGAGCAGCACTCCTTAGTTAGAGTCAGGTGCGGTGCCTGCCATGGTATCCCCACAAGGATCCAACATAAACAACCAGGTAGTGGTAGCACTCGCTATCAAGAAATTTTCAAACGGACAAAGGTTCTGCCAACGTTTCGAAGCTTTTTAATGTATGCTTCTTCTTCAGGACACAATAAAAGTATAACAAACAGACAGGTAATATATAGGTACATACCAACACACCCCCGGCGTCCAAGTGCCGCGAAAACGTGCGCACGCAGTCTGACGTCATCCGCAATGGACAGGTGCGTCAACCGGCAGAACCCACCATGCTGACGTCACCTTGACATCAATTGACGCAGTGCGCTACGTTAACGCATCACCATGGAAACCGTTTAAATACAATAATGCGCCCAAATGGTGAACAATTGTACATAAAAACACAATATTACAGCAAGATATAAACAATTAGAAAAATACATGGTAAAACACCAAACAAGTGCAATATATAAAGACACCGGAAAAAACATAATTTCATAATCAAAGCGAATGCATATAAATGGGGAGAAAAGATATTTTTCAACATTAACATATGTCGAAACTTGAAGTCATCATCTGAAAAACAGGTAAAATTGTTCGCCTGTAAACTTGAGGAGTTGTTGCAACATGCGGTCAGTGATGGCGTGATCACTCACGAATTAGCTAATGCACTTATAGTACCTTTTCCCACTGTACCGCTGTTGTATACACTCCCCAAGATCCACAAGAGCCTTGTGGCGCCCCCTGGACGCCCCATAATCGCTGCCAGGGGGTCGATGTTCCAAAATGTTGCCACATATATTGATTCTCTTTTGCAGCCCTGCATACAGGCTTCGCCTGGTTTTTTGCTGGATACCACATCTTTCATTAATCGTTTAGCTTCTATTGAAGTTGTACCTAAGGATTGTCTTTTGGTGGGTATCGACGTCACCAGTCTGTACACGGTCATTCCTAATGACGGCGGACTGGTGGCGATCGGTAAACTCCTCCAGGATAATCCCGTTTACAAAGGTCCTGATATACATTTCATTCTGAGCTTGTTAGAATTGGCGTTAACCCATAATTATTTTCTATACGACAATAATTTTTACATTCAAACAAGTGGTTGTTCAATGGGCAGCAATTTCGCCCCGGCATACGCCAATTCTTACATGCTCATGGCAGAGAATGATATTTTTTTCAGTGATATTAATGTCAGCAATAAAATAGTCTTCTATACTAGATTTATAGACGACCTGTTCTTAATATGGAATGGCTCCGCAGACAGTCTTAATGATGTCATTAATGGACATAATGCTACTAGCAGCCCTATTAAATTTACTTTTTCGTGCAGTACTGAAACTGTAGCATTTTTGGATGTGCAAGTCTCATTAAAAAATGGTTTTCTTAGCACCACTCTTTTTCGCAAAGAGACCGACCGCAATACTGTGCTACATGCCAGTAGTTGTCACCCAAAATCACTAAAATTCGGTCTCCCCTATTCCCAGTTCATCCGGGCTAGGAGGCTATGTAGTGAGACTAATGAGGCTAAGACTCAAATCGACATTATAATTGACCGTTTTAGACAAAGAGGGTATGATTGGGGACTACTACAAGAGGCTAAAACACGAGCATTAACTGCTCCTCGTAGTGAACTTCTTACTTATAAGCCCATTAAGCCAGAATTACAAAGGCTTCCCTGGGTCAATCATTTTAATAATGTCAGTTCGGAGATCAGTCACATTGCTAAACGCAACTGGCCCATTATCCAAACAGATAAATCCCTGCACCTTACTGATAAAACTATTATGCCGTGTTACACTAGAGGAAAGAACATCAGGGATTATCTTGTTAAGGCTGATGTGGCACAGCTCCAGGCTACTGGTAGTGAACAATTTTTATCCCTTAAACCAGGATGCTTCCGTTGTTTAGGGTGCACTACCTGCCTCTCACTCACTCGTGCTGATTCCTTCTGCCACCCTTTTAGTGGCAGACGATATCTGATCCGGCATAGGGTAACCTGTACGACACGGTACATTGTGTACATGATTTCGTGTCCGTGCGGGTTGCACTATGTCGGCAAAACAGAGCGCACATTGAGAGAGCGGATTGCTGGTCACCGCTCTTCCATTAAGGCGGCATTGGAGAGTGGGCATACTGACCAGCCTGTTGCCCGACATTTCCTCATGGCCAAACATACTTTACCTATGTTGAAATATATCATTATAGATCATATACCTGAGGATATTAGACGTGGCAACCGAGCCCTGAAGTTGCTGAGATGTGAGTCACAGTGGATTCACAGGCTTAACACCATAGCGCCGAAAGGGCTTAATGAATCTGCTGGACTTCATGTATTTATTTAATTTATTTTTTTCCAGCATGTACTGCTTGTTTGATATATTGATATATTGATATTTTGATGACTTAGCTTGCCATTGCTATATTTACTGCAGGTTGTCTTTATCTTGTTATTATATTTGCCATTTTCTTCCTCTTCCCCTTTTTACCTGTTTTTCAGATGATGACTTCAAGTGTCGACATATGTTAATGTCGAAAAATATCTTTTCTCCCCATTTATATGCATTCGCTTTGATTATGAAATGATGTTTTTTCCGGTGTCTTTATATATTGCACTTGTTTGGTGTTTTACCATGTATTTTTCTAATTGTTTATATCTTGCTGTAATATTGTGTTTTTATGTACAATTGTTCACCATTCGGGCGCATTATTGTATTTAAACGGTTTCCATGGTGATGCGTTAACGTAGCGCACTGCGTCAATTGATGTGCACCTATGTGGGCTGTAAGGTGACGTCAGCATGGTGGGTTCTGCCGGTTGACGCACCTGTCCATTGCGGATGACGTCAGACTGCGTGCGCACGTTTTCGCGGCACTTGGACGCCGGGGGTGTGTTGGTATGTACCTATATATTAAGTGTCTGTTTGTTATACTTTTATTGTGTCCTGAAGAAGAAGCATACATTAAAAAGCTTCGAAACGTTGGCAGAACCTTTGTCCGTTTGAAAATTTCTTGATAGCGAGTGCTACCACTACCTGGTTGTTTATATATATATATATATATATATATATATATATATATATATATATATACACAATAGATGGATGGTGTGAGTAGCGCTACAAGTCAGTAATTGACCAAACTCTTAAAAAATAAGAGAGTTTTTTTTCACCAAAGTCCAAAGAATGACAGACTGCAGCTCCCTTTCAATATTTAAGGCATCCAGGGTCAGGACGTAGAATTCTAGAAAAAACAGAGGAGAAAGGTGCGCTCCGTGGTGCAGGTAAACAAGGTTTATTAATGAGACATACAATTACTCCAGGTTTTAAAAAGCAAATGCTCGTACCGAAATAATCAACACTGTGGGCTGATTACCACATGAGATGTATACAGATACCAAGGCAAACTGCTCCACTGGGGACCTCCAAATGCACCGAATCCAAGGGATGCAGAGACGCTGGATTGCGCCGCAGGATCGCCGGAGAACGGAGTCAGGGGCACACTCAAGTGGAGAGATGCTTGGTGAGAGGCGGGTGTCACAAACCACGCCCTAACGCATTTCGTCAGAGACTTCCTCAGCGGGCGTGGCTTTGTGATCACCCGGGTTGTTTAAAAAGGAGCCTCAACCAATAGGCTGTGGTTTCCAACGGAGCAACTCCGTTAATGAGAAAAAGCAAAGCCCAACATATAGTATTCAATATAGCCAGTTGCTTACACACTTTGGTGCAAAAAAGAACAAAAATGATAATGATCATACACAAAAATAATATCCATAAAAAATCACAAAATATACAATACAAAATACTGCATCCAGCCGCCCCTTTGTCAAGGCAAATTTGTGTACAATGGAAACAATCAAGTGAGGTACAGTGTGGCTTACCCTTATATATATATATATTCCTCAAGGATTGCAGCTCCAGTCTTTAAAATAAATCTTTCATTATTTAATACAAGCAATGTTTCAATACAACAGCAGTATTTTTATCAGGCTAATTAAGTGAACAAACAGACCAAACTTATACAGATGTGGCACATACATCTTGGCTTTTTTTCTCAATTTGTCACAACATGTAAAACAGGGCTTAGCTATTTTTCCAAATTTAGCAAGTAGATGGATTCTAAAAAATTTTTTGCAGCAGTAGAATTTGTATAAAGTAATAGATTAGAGAAACAAATTTTTTGAAAAATAACAAAGCGTGACTTTTGCAGAGTCCAAGGTGTGCCAAATTGTGCCATACATAGCGCAATAAAACCAAGATGTATGTGGACACATCTGAGCAACCAGCGTTCAACTCCTGCCGCGTGCACGCTCAGTTCATTGATGCTTACAAGTGATGTCATTACAAGGTGCCATTGGCTGGCACATTGCAAGACAAAATCACTGTGTTAATATAAAAACTAAACACACATGTGAACAATTAGACATAAATTATAATTTAGAATTAATTTTAGAATTAAAATAATTTAACAGCACTTCCACTCCTGATGCGTCATTCAATCCCCGTGGAGCTATTTTGTCTAAACGCAGCATCTATCTGGCTTCAGAAGAACAGAAATGCACAAGCCAGTCACACTGTGGAGTTGAAGGTTAAGTACAGGTATGTTGCTGCGACACCCTCTTATAGAGTCTACTGAATGTTTATACATCTCGAGGGGTGTGCTACCATGGGACATTGATTAGATACACAAGAAGAGGATACAGATTTCTGTATCCTCTTCTTATCTACCTGGCTTCACAATGCAATAAACATAAACTTCTACCTCCCTCACGTATTGAGGGTGCAACATAATCTATCATTCGATATTTAATACTTAGCAAACTACTATATGACCAGCAACTGCAAAAGTGGTGATCCACTGGTTGTGGACTAGTACCCGCCACTAGCGCTGCCTTAATGGCCAAGCAGTGAGCTGTTAAAACATGATTATATAATAAAATAAAAACAAAGTGACACCCTTAGGTTCCCAGAGCGTCCAGTCTGGTAGAATTCTCCTGAAGAGATAAGGATGGATTCACAAGGTTTTGTATTTGTAATCCGTTAAGGGGCTGGGTTTGGGTAGTTCCACGGATGGTACTGAATTTCCTGGGGGGTCTCCAGGGGGGGTGTCAGGACAAAAAGTGAGAGGCCAATTCACTTGGTCTGAGGGGAGATTTTGTTCTCCGTAAGAAGTTGGATGTGCCACCTTGGTGATGCAAATAGGGATCCACAAGTGGGGAGCACATTGAGTTACCTTCACTGATGTTACCGGGCTTTTAGGAGGTGGAGTGCCTCCAGATGACTCTTGTGCCTCGGATTGGAGTGGAAGGACCAGAATGCTTCTCCTAGAGGTGGAGTTGGCTTCCCTGAAGAATAGAGTGCCCCGCTGGATAAAAGATGTTTTTCTTGTGTGGTCTTTAGTGGAGTCCACAAAGGAACTGGGTACCATTGTTGGATATCTGTAGGGTGGTCTAAGGTCACTTGGAAATGTACCTACGCGTTTCGCTGCCCCCTCAGCAGCTTTTTCAAGGTTTTCATTGAGCATATACCTGTATGTGTTATGTATATCTGTACTGGCACTGTTTTAACTGTTACCTTAATGGCTGTTGCACAGCAATCCAAATCAAATTCCTAGTATATGTAAGTATACCTGGCCAATAAAGCTGATTCTGATGTACTCACCCAAGGTAAAAATGACTGATGACAGGAGCGCTTCTCTGTCTAATAGAGCTACTTGTTCTTTGGTTTGTATTAAATGATTTCTATTATACCCTTGTTTTTTAAATGTATCAATTATTGTCATCATTTGTTTATCTGCTTCATGATTATAAGAATTAATTTGTTTTACCCGCATTAATTGTGAATGGGGCAGACCATAGATGGTACCTTTATGATGGCAACTAGAAGCATGCAATAGATTAGTTCTATCTGGTTCAAGTAACAGCCAATAGCCCCCCAGCCTTGAAAATAACAATAGCTTGTTGAGTAAGGATGTTGTATCCAACAAATATTTTGGGTGATTGCAAATACAAGGCTGTAGTACACTATCCACATACAGTATACTGATGTACTTTGGAATAAAGAAATCCTAGCAGACACTATGAGTCTGCCAGGTGGGTCAACAAGTGACTTATGTATATTTGGGATACAATAAAATGCTGGAGCTAATGGATATTGTGGTATTAATTTCTCAATCAGTTCTTTTGGAATGATTTTTCTATCCACAGCTTGCTGTAATGTATCATGTAGTTCCTTTGAAAATTATCTGTAGGATCCATTGGTAGACGACTGTAGGTGACTTTATCCTCAAGATGTTTCATCACTTGTATATGGTACTTATCAGTGTCCTGAAAAAACAGGGCACCCCCTTTGTCCGCATTTCTAAAATTAAGCAATTTATTATTGACCAGTGACTTCAGCACTTGTCTGTCAGCTGTGTCAAAATTACTGCGGCCAGGATTCTGTTCGGTCAACACTTTTGTCGCCTCTTGATGGATCAAAAAACATAAATGTTTTTACTGATGCATTAAATGACTGGGGTTCAAACGTCGATTTAGGGAGTATCTTTGATAGCTGAGTTGGTATTCACAGGAAACTTTCTTTTGTATTAACTCTTTGGTCTACCTTTCTTTCCGATTTGAATCCACGTCTTTGTTGAGGAAAAAATAAAGGAAAAATTATGAATCTTATTTTTCAGGAGTGTTAATGGGGGAAGATTACTCCTCTGTATACCTTTCTGTGCCGGACTTTGTATTCCGGCATAGTCCATCCCTATTTACTGGGAGAGCCTCAACCAAACACTTATTAATTTAGTGTGGTCCATGACAACATGTGGAGAAAATAAGAATTAAATATAATTAATATAAAGTAACATTTAAAACATGATTAAAACATTATAAAAACATTTTTAAATAACATTATTCACATTCTAACAAATAGATTACGTTTCTTGAATTACATGTTATAAATTGGTTAATTTTGTGCTTAACTCCCTTTACCACAATTTAGGTTACTTTCTTTTCAGATGTCTTTTTGCTGGTTGTTTTGCACACTAGGCATGACCCCCATCTATGGAAACCCTTGTTTCGGTCACTGCCTCCTGATCTATTCTGATCTATCCTTATCTATCCGTTAAAGCACTATTTACTAAAAGATTCTTTAGAGACTGGGCTCTCCTATATATAACTCTGGGTTTTGTTGGCATGGTTTTCCCCAATATGGAGTGATCTAGTAGTATAGTATTCTACAATTCTTTTTAACTATTGCCTCAACCTTTTTGTAATGTGACCCATATTGGGAGAAAAAGAGCCCATTCCGCTATATTGGAATCCCTTTTACCGTCATCTTTCTGTTTAATTCTCAGAAAATCGGTTCTATTCATCTGATTCAATTTTTGTTTTGACCAGTAATATTGAAGAAAAATTGATATAGAAATCTATATCAATTCTAAAGGTGCTTTATATGAGTGTGCTTGGCTTACAGCAGCAATCTATACAGAGGAGGAGTCACCCCCAATACAATATACAAGAGAAAAAAAAGGTGGGCGATTGCGCTAATTAATAATAAACAGATAGATTAAATTAAATACTTAAATTAAGTGGAAATGGTCAGGTGTGGATAAGTAAAAATATATTTGATTGTAACATATAAATATTATAAAAAATTTATCATTAGACATACATAAAAAGGAAAATCTTTTAGCAAGGAATAAAAAATTGTAAAAATGGACACTGAATCAATAGTCACCCTTGTATGGAGAGGAGTATGCCAGTCCTTTTAGGGAATTATCCCAGATGTTTTGTGGAGGGTCCTGGAAAAATTTGTAATCCAGACAGTTGGGAAACACTCCAGTGCTGTTACCACTTGATATCCACAGGTTGTAACCCGGCTTCTTTTAGGAGGTGGCGTGCCTCCAAGATGGTACTTTGCCACGGATGGTGGTGAAAAAGGCCCATTCCACTTATCTTTGTATACGAGTGTCCCAAATGAGGGCAATAGGTATGGATCTCCAACTCCAAATGTATGTGCCTGGGGTGCTGGTGATCAGAGTCCCTTTAGAATTGCACAATTTTCTTGCTCCTCTGGGGATCCCAGGTGTGTGAACTTGTCACAGAGAGGATGAACTGGCTGAGATTAGAGGAAGCTAGGACAATGTAGCATGATCAGTTGTTCTTACAAAACGTCCTGTTTTGTACAGTTCCTTTTGAGGTGCATATACTGTAATACAGGAATACTGCTCAGCCATATTTTATGATGTTCACTATTTATTTGAATGTAAGAGTTGGAGTCATTGGCTTTACTGTGGGTTTTTGTGTGTATCTTTCCCATATCTATTTAAATGCTTAAAATCATTCAAATTTAGCATGTCACAAAAATCCTTTAAAATGCACCCCGCTCCCCTCCATATAAAAAGAATCTCATCTATAAAACACCAACCTGTCATCCACAGCACCAATTTCCCAAAATGCCATAAACAAGATGGCATAACTGGGGGCGAACCTGGTGCCCATGGTGGTCTCCTTTATCTGCAGATAATAACTTCCATTGAAATAAAAATAATTGTCTGTTAAAATTAATGAGATTGATTCTATTAAAAAGTCCTGAAGCTCTTTAGAATATTTATTTTTGTTTAAAAATATTTTTATTGCTTCTTGACCTTTGTTCCAATCTATAATTGTATACAAAGTAGGAACATCAGTAGTATCTTTTTAAAAAGAGCATGTCTCCGAAACCAACGGTTAAAGATAAAAATCAACTAGGGCTGAGAGATTGGAGGTAATTGTCCCTGTGATTATTGGATGACCTGGAGGTTTCTTTAAGTTCTTATGAACTTTAGGGAGGACATAAATTGTCAGAGTGGAAGGGTAGGGGATATTGATAAAATCAAATTCCTCTTTTGATATAATTAATAATCTAGCAAGGCCGAGTAGTTCAAGCCCACTGTAGTTTATAAGGGTTCAAATGAATCAAAGTTGGATGAGTGGCTGCATGTTTGAACCCAGTTCATGAATCTTGTCAGATGTATAGACTCATTGAGCATTCATTGCAGGGTGCATACCCCTTTGAGAGCAAGAGGTCTCTTTGAAGAACATTTAAATGATCTAAAGCAGAGAGCATTGAGGAAAATCTTGAGCAAAGATTGCAGCTCACTGTTAAAGCATTAGAAGAGCCAGCGGAGTCGAGATAGAGGAGGATGTACAGGTAGGCAGTTGGTTAACAGTTAAAAGGAGTAGCAGAGGGAGAAATAGGCAGG
The DNA here is from genome assembly GCF_055691185.1 of Crinia signifera. Classification (NCBI taxonomy): domain Eukaryota; kingdom Metazoa; phylum Chordata; class Amphibia; order Anura; family Myobatrachidae; genus Crinia; species Crinia signifera. Next base: position 249,833,510 of record NC_139217.1, read on the forward strand.
CCATCTCTAAGTGGAGCAATCCAAGCAGATTTGTTCGATTGAATGAAGATATTGTTGGCAGTTCAGATTTGGTAGAACTGGTTGAGACAAATTTCTCTAGCAACCACAGAAACTTTTTTCCGACATAGAGGGGACCAAAGATACTCAAGCAAATAGGCAGGTTGTGGTGGTAGGGGATTCAATCATTTTTTAAGTCAAATAGGACAATCTGTTACCGGGACCACAAATGCCGTTTAGTTTGATGTCTACCAAGTGCTCAGATTCGGCATATTGTGGATTGAGGGATCTAGATCGCAAACTTCGCAAGTTCGCAAGATTGCAAAAAGGCAAGTACAACCAATGTAATATTTTCAGAAATATTGACTGTATCAAGCGCTAGTTATGGGAAGCGAGGGAGATTAACCAGGAAACATAAAAATATATGTGGATTATGTGTAGAAAAGTGAAGGGATGGAAATTGGGAACTCACCAAACGGTTCTGTACCTGCATGGATTTTGCATCAAAAAAGAGATATGATTACTAAGGACAAGTACATTAGGGGTCAATACAGAGACTGGTGAATTGTTTACCCTGACATGCACAGGACAAGTGGTCACGCACTAAGGTTAGAGGAGAGGAAGTTTCATACCAAACAAAGGAAGGGTTTCTTTACAGTAAGGAAAGTTAAGATATGGAATACACTACATTGCCAGAGAAGGTTGTGATGGCAGTAGCGGACCCAGGAAGAAATAGGACAGCCATTTTGGGTCATTGGGGATTCTGGTTTTAAAAAGATTTGTTGTACTTATAAAAAACACTGCACTAATATGACAAATTGCACCATGGACTGAACACACAAATAACAAACCAGCATAATCAATATTTTATATATTTATTAAAAAATAATTCTACTAAAATAAATATTTATGTGGACACTTATGTCACATGTAAATACAACAAATTACTTAGGGCCAGATGTATCAAGCTTCACTATGTTGCAGAGTAATTTACTGTTTTTACATGTGCTAATATGAATCATTATCCACCATTAAGTTGCAATACTATAAAACTTGAATGAGCACAGTCACTTCCCGATGCGTGTTTTAGTCTTGCCACTTGTAGAACCACTGTGATGCCGGGACACGACACCCACAGCAGGAGTTCTGCAGATGGACAAATGCTGGCCTAGAGACTTTTGGATAATGATGGTAAGGAGTCACCGGGTCACAATCGCACGCATTTCAATTCAATCACACGCAGTAACCCAGTGCCAACATCTTCAGGAATGACCAGGAATGTAAATTTTTATATCCATTTCTCCTTGATGATCGAAATAACTGGAAATAAAAATCTTACAGACTTTAGGCCAGCAAAAAAAATTGGAATCAACAACTATTATAAGATTTCTATATACTAATGCCCTTTTAATATTTCTATTTGTACAGTTTATATACAATTTTTGGGGTATATATTGATCCATATGTTCGCACACATAATGTGCCTCTCTATGGGGGTTATTCTAGTCCATTCTTTCTGACAAAATCCTTCTTAGATGGACAAAACCATGTGCACTGCAGGGGGCAGATGTAAAATGAGCAGAGAGAATTAGATTTGGGTGAGTTATTTTGTTTCTGTGAAGGGAAAACACTGGCTGCTTTATTTTTACACTGCAATATAGACCTCACTTTGAAGTAAAACCCCACCCAAATCTAATTATATCTGCACAAGTTACATCTGCCCCACCTGCAGTGCACATGGTTTTGCCCATCTAAGAAGGATTTTGTCAGAAAGAGTGAACTAAAATAAGGCCCTATATGTGTTCTAGAGACCTTTTTTATAGTTCATCTTTACACTTTTATTTATATTCAACTGTACATCATGTCCTGAAAATGGACTTATTGACGGTTGATGCAGTTTTAAAAAAAGAAAATCAGAGAGATGGGGCTAGAGTGCTTGATGCATAATCTTAAGTAATTCTCTAAGACCATTTCAGTGCTTACATACTGCAAAAATAACTATATTACCCAAATTCATTTGGATGATGTTTATCTCCTCCCTAATCTAGCAGAAACTTAACTGGTTCAATTATTTTGATGTCAATTAATTTAATCATGTTATTCTTGTAAAATACTTGCTTTTTATCAATTAAATAATTGAACTTGAGTCAATTCAATAAGAAAGTCAGAGAAGACAATTATCTCCTAGATTAAATGGGTCAGGCACACAACTTTTTCACAGTGAATGAAATGGAAGTTGGCCTGAGGTCGCCAATGGTTCATTTCACAGGACCACCTGCAATTATAATATAACTTAAAGCTAGGATTTTCCAGATTCATTTATTTCAGTCTTCCACATATCAAATATCAAATTTATTGTACATGCCACTATTGTAATAATTTCAGATAAATTATATAGTTTTTGAACTCAATCATGCATTACAATATCTCCTTGAACTAAATGTAGTGTAACCTAATATTTGTTTATTACATATTGTGATGCCAGAAATAGGAATGGGTTCCATAGAACAGGCTAGATGTGCCATTCACCTATAGCAACCCCTTGACCCATAGAGGACAATATGCATGACTATAAATTTACTGAAGACTGAATTAATGGACTAAGGGGTGGTGCAGTGTGACAGAAGGAACAGGACTCATCATCAAACTCAATACAACTATCATGGCAACTAGGATTTAGTGCTACCAGTAGTGGGCAGTGGAAGTTACAGCCGGGCAAGGCAAAAACAGCAGATAGATAAAAAGGTAGAATCTAGGCAAGGTCAAACCAAATGGTTGTCAGTAAAGATAGCAGGCTTTATAAATGGGAATGCATAATAGGGTCAAGATAAAAAGTCAATAGGACTAACCCCATATGGTCAAAATTGCATAGGTAGACTGTGACTAAAGGTCAACAGGGTCATTATGTTGACATATAAAAATTTTACAAGTACAAAAGATCAACACATGAAAAAGGTTGATGTGGAAATAGTCAACACAACTTGTTAAGGTGCTACTGTTCTGGCACTGTTGCTTTTGACACGGGTTACTATTCCCAATGATACAAATAAAAAAGAGCAGTGTTCCACTATATGGCGCTAATGTATGCAAACCTCCCAATAAGCACTACTCTTCTCAAGGCTATACCTCAAAGAAAAAGCCTAGATTTCTAGTTTGGTGCGCAAAGGCTTAGAGTGATGGGAATAAATATCAATACTGTACTCATAAGAGAATAATTACCCATAAATTATGGTATTATAGCATCAAGGATAAAGGATCCAGACGGGATCCGAAACATGTTGCAGGTGCAGGAAGGATTCTAACTAGTGTTGCTTGAAGACCAAACCTCGGTGGTGTTTATATTGAGGCCCGGGCACTCACATCAAACCCGGAAATACGAACCTGCTAAATTACCATCTGTCGAGCCTTTTGTACTCATTGTTCTGGTAAAAGTCTCCATGTTATTTTTATTGGAATCACCTTCTTTTTATTGATGGTATAATCCCATAATTTTTTGGGTCATTATTCTCTTATGAGAATGTGTGTTTTTATAATAAACTTTTGGCTAAACTCTTGTATCGTGGTATTGACTGTCAAACTAATTAGGGTTGACCTATCATTCAGATTCCTTTATAAGCACACTAAATTATTATTATTATTATTATTATTATTATTATTATTATAATTTTATTTATAAGCCGCCACAAGTGTTTCGCAGCGCCGTACAAAGGAACAATACAGGGAGACAAAACTTGGCATAACATTGAATAAATAACAAAAATACAGTACAAATAAAGAGCACCACAGTTCAATACACATTACAGCTTAAATGTAAGTAGTGAGGACTCAATCAGCATACAACTAGAGGCTTGATGCCAATGATGGAGATGAGTATGAAGATGGTCACTGAGTGTTGGAGTAAAGGAGAGCTGTGAGTGAAATGTGAAGAGAAGTGGGCTTTGACAACAGGAGGGAAGAGGGCCCTACTCGGAGGAGCTTACAATCTAGTAGGAAGGGGAGACAGACAGATTACAAGAGGTGCAAGCGAGGGAGTGGTGGTTAGATAGCAGGATGTAAACAGGCAAGGGGTCGGAGAACCAGCTGGTTTATGCAGTGGAAGGGTACGAGGGAGTGCGTTCCACTGAAGGGGTGAAAATTCTAGTGTAACTGACACATGAGACAGGGGTCCTGACCTATAGTTAGCAGGAACCCAATGAGAAGGCTCCTATAGAAGCCAGCATTCCTTCAGTGATTACCTGCAGTGCAATAATATGAGTGCTCACCTGCTTATGGGTTGCTTAAGTAATCCAGCAGCAGAAGGACTAGCTGGAGAATGGGTTGAAGCACCATCAACCATGACATGTATGTATGTATGTATGTATGTGTATATATATATATATATATATATATATATATATATATATATATATATATATATGAGTGTGGTATGACTGGCCATCAGTCATGATCATGACAGTCAATAAATTGATATCGGAATCCTGGATGCCATCAGGGGGGAAAGCACAAAAAAAGCCCTTTGCGGGCTCACACCCTGCACCCACTTTTTTTAATACAGGAGTCCTGCATCTGGGAAAATGGGGTTTGTGCAGTACAGTCTGGTACAGCGCTTGGGTTCTCTAGTGCCCAGAGTCAAAGGAACTTCCAGCTAGAGAGGAGGAAGCCCTGAAGAAGACTGCACATGGGCCTTCTCTCTTAAGATGTCCCTGTCATGTGATTTGTGCTTTTCTTAATAATACAATGCATGAATTAACATATGCTAGAGTAATTTATTGACAAAAGTAGTGTTGCTGCTATTTATTTTTTTTTTTTTTATAGAGACTGTGTCTTATATTTCCTAGAGACATTAAATGATTGTTATCATTAAATGTAGTCATTTATTTATATACAGTAAGTGTTGAAAATAGTGCTGTATAGAATTAATTATTTATGATAAAAGGTTAATGTGTTTTCCTAGCATTGGAGGTAAAACCCTTAGAACCATCTACTGCTTGTTCATAAAGTATAATTATTTTAAGACTGAAAAACTAAAACTGCAATAAGTAAACAAAACCAAAATGGATAGCGGAAAATCAACTGCTAGATTATTATAAAAGACAGAAGTTAAAATTGTCTTAATAATAATGAAAACAACAAAACCCAGAAATAAAAAATTATGGAATTTAACTTTCTATTGCTCAGTTTTTAATAATGTTTGTTTCTTTTTTAGCAATTTGTTTCCATGTCTGTCATTGTGTACCTAAGCACAAATATGCTCCACTGCCTATATTTTTAGCCCAAAGAAAGTATACTTTTGAATTAGGGCAAATGTTGAGAGATGTTCACTTGTTCTCCCACAGTCTGTCAAAATGTCACATTGATTTGCCACAGCATACGATTCTAATAAATGTTTTTAGGGCAGCTAAATACAAATTATACCTGCACATACTGTATATATATATATATATATATATATATATATATATATATATATATATATATATATATATAAACAGAAAAAGACCTTCGTTTGCGCTATGGTAAGCAGCTACTCTATAAGACCTCCCTGTTAGTGGAGGACAGTATCAATGGATATGTGCACGAGAAAGATATAGAGAGCGCTATTAAAGAAACCTCCACCTTAGTGTATTAGTGCAACAGTAAGGTACAGATTTTTACAGTTTGTAAAATGGTTTTATTAAAACATAAATGGTGTGGTCAATGTCAGACACAATTTACAGCATTGATTGTACATTTTTAGTACATGAATATCAGGTGAGTCGAGACCCACCAGATATTCATGTACTAAAAATGTACAATCAATGCTGTAAATTGTGTCTGACATCGACCACACCATTTATGTTTTAATAAAACCATTTTACAAACTGTAAAAATCTGTACCTTACTGTTGCACTAATACACTAAGGTGGAGGTTTCTTTAATAGCGCTCTCTATATCTTTCTCGTGCATATATATATATATATATATATATATATATATATATATATTTACACTATTGCCAAGGTGCAGAAAAATACAAAAGGCAATTAGCAAATTCTTAGCACAGAGCAAAATTGAATAGGTTTATTTTTACATTTGCATGTAATGCTAATCAAGAAATGTAAACAGATATCTTCATAAATTGTATCAATATGCCCAGGGTTGTAGGAGGACTGTAACCTTCCCCTTTTATACAATGTGGTGGAAATATGACTCTGAATTATGAAATAAAGTGATTACAATACCAGAAAAGTGCATTACAAATTCTGTTATGGAGCTATGAGCATAGCTTATAATAAAATACCTTTCAACTGTACCACCTTTTGCGCAACCATCTCCTTTTTAGGGCGGTCTCATGCCCAGCCAAGTGTCTGCAGTGTCCTCCAATGGAGGAGGGGAGTAGTTGAGAGCCTGGAGCAACAATAGACCCTGTGCACATGCGCACAGCATCTCTTCCCATAGACCGAGGTCTTGGGGGCATGACCAGCAGCTCAAAGAGTGCTGGCCATGCTTCAAGAGCAGGGAAAACAGGGACGTGACCTAGTGGGAGTGGTGGAATTTGTAGGCCACACACCCATACTGCTTGGCTATGGCCCTACATTTTAGGCACACAGCTGCGGCATGCAGCGTTGACAGGAGTCCAGGCCTACAGCAATCCAAAGTTGGGAGGTATGTAATACTTGTTTGACATTACTGCTTACATATTATTACAAATAGGTGCATTTATCGCTGAATAAATGTAGTATTTTATCTTATTAACGACAATATATACAAATATAATAAATTACAAGTTCATAAGCATTTTGAAATTAATGACCATCACAGTGGACCAATGGACCAGTGGACCAGTATATTTACTGACTGTGTTAAAGGTTGTTTTAACCTACTCAAGTTAACCTGTCTATGTTAGAATCTGTGGGCTGATAGTAGTAATGACACTGGGGCTCATTGAATTTCATCAGGATTCAACAAGTCATGCAGTTCCTCCATGCAGTGTATCTTAATACCATGGTAACTTGGAATAATGAGTGATCAACTGATTATGTGACCCATGGGAGTGAGCCACATTGGAAATATAAGCCCTTTAAAGCAAAAATATGGGTAAGAGCCATCTCCACAGCTAGTTACCCATGTTTTACCCGCTAAAAACCTTGCTAGAGTCCTGGGTAAAAATGATGGGATTTCAGTGGCAAACGCAGGATTTTCAGAAGGGGGTTTCCAGAGGGGTGGAGCAAAGCACGGAGATGGACACTTAGGTGACCCAGTATATGCCGGGTCAGTTAAAGTATTATAGATAGACCAAATGTACTGTATATAAATAATAATAAAATATATATATATATATATACACATACACACACACACACATACAGGGGCGTCAACAGCAGTGTAGACCCCTGGGCATAGCAATGTATTGGGGCCCCTACTGATCCTCCAGTGGTAGGTGTGGGGGAAGCTTTGATGTCCCGCGGGTGGTAGGGGGTATTATATCAGCCGCTCAGCATGTAGGGCCTGGATCAGTAATTTCCACTAATTACCCCTTTACTGCACAGATGGTGGGAGATGGGGTGGGAGAAGGGGGCATTGGGCTGAATCAAGGGGCCCTGATACATAACTTCCAGGGTGGTAGAGGATGTTTAATATGCAGAGGAGGGGTGTATAGTGGAGCGGGCTTATTATTCATAATTTTCTGGTAGGAGGACAGCTTGCTTGACTGCAGATATTTCCAGTTTCCGGAAATAGATTTCTTAGATTTTAATGGAATTAAAAACTAGAGAATCCCACCTACCAAATGGTATTGGGAATCAGAGTTCAGGAGGCAGAGCAATCTGCCAACGAGTATATAAAACTACATACCAGGCGTGTGGAGCTGGAGCAGTAACCAGCTGCATGAAGGCTGATATCTCTGGTTTGGGGAACAGTAGAGACAAGCTACTAGTGTCCATCAAAGGGGGAGAGACCCAGCTTTTGGAAAAACTCTAAGCCAGACAGAACCTGAAATATCTGACTGGGAAGAGCAATTAACAGGCTTGGATGGGGACCACCGCTTTGAAGTCAGATATCTCCGGTTCCCATGGGCGGATTTTTACAATTCTTGCACCCATAGAAAGAGGGGACACTCAGCTTTCAGCTGAGGGCCCTTAGACTCCTGGGGGGTTTCTGGGTACTCAGAAACCCCCCCTGCGTGCGCTACTGGATTTTTTCCTTGTCGCCATATCTACTGACAATCCCGGGTTGGTGAGCAATGATGTTAAAAAACCCAGGATTTTTAGGTCGGTGGAAAGGGGATATAAGAAACAGTAATCCAATCCCTTTTACTGTGTATAAAATGATATATCTATTCTTCTAGAAGGCAAATAAAAAGCAAGAATTTGGCTAAAATATTTCTTCATATTTATTATAAAACATATAATTTAAACACATAAAGAAAACTATATACAATGAAAACATGAATATTAGCAAATAATGAGCCACTGACTTTGGAAGCACTGAAATATGAATAAATCTTATAACAAATAACTCAAGAGAATGTAAATGCGATTTCAATGCCTGCCTATCATGTTCCCAATTAGGAGCCAAGAGTCCCCACAATGGAATACAGCCTGAAATCCACTAGTTCTAAGGGAGGTGTGTTCAATTAGAGTTTTACAGCACAATATTTCATTGGTTCAATTAGTGGTGAATGTGCATTACAGCTAAAAAAGTGCAAATTAGCCTCTAAACGGCAAACTTACTGATCTGAGAAAATAATATATACAGTACCAATGTTTAACAATGCTTTACCAGCAGCTTAAATCTGATTTTCTCTTGCTGCCGCAACCTGTATTGTATCAGAGATTCATGTGCAGATGAAATGCATCAGAACAAAACCTTCAGTGGGCCGCTCTCTGGAGGAAGATAGCGCAGGTCACAGCAGTTAGGGAAGAAAAGGAAAATTATCTAGAACACTTTCTCACTAAATATAATCTGATCATTAATATCCCTGACAACTGTCTGTGTTGAATACTATATTTGAAACCACATTTGCGGGCTTTTTTCCCCTCCTCTCCAGGAGATGCCTGGAGAAGAGACTTTCAGCGTACTTCTGGGGGTGGGGCCGGAGCCTGATGTCATAAAGCCATTTTTTTATTACTTTTTTTTTTAAATCTTTTAGGAGATTGCTTATAACTGTTCCACCAATGGCTCCTCCCCACTACTTTACATCCAGACATAGCAAAGATTACACATACAATACTTTGCATGCTTAGTTGTGGTTGGACATTGAATGTCTTTTTAGTGGTCTGAAACCATAATCTGGAAGAGCAAACCTTTTTAGTGCCATATGTTTGTGACATTATTGGTCATTGGGCTTTTAGAAGTGGGATGACTGTAGAGAAGGAGGTTGAGGTTACTGGCTAGGAGGCAGGAAGTTTTATATTGATGAAATCAAGCTGACTTCCACAAATCTTACCCTGTATATTTCCCATGTGTCCAAAATCATACTTACTGTACTCATCACCTCTGTCAACTTCTGCCAAGGAACTGACTCTTCTGCTTATTTTACTTGTACTGTACAGGTATATACTTTATTTAGTTTTATTATATACAGGTTGTGTGTGTACAGTAAATGTCACTTATCTAATCAACTTCAGCAGGGTCAACTAATGACACACAGGATTTAATAAAACCCTAGATTGAGACTATTGATAACGAAGGCTGATACACTTATTAATAATAACTGAAAAATGAATGTTAGTGTTGAAAAAACATTTTCCCCAAAAAATATTTTAGTCAATCTTTATAAAATTTAAAGAGTGTATTAACGTATACCATTAAAATATACATTTTAAATAATCAATTTTGATAAAAGTAGTGCCCCAACAAAAAGAGTTAGCTTTTTTCTTCCATAGTTCCGATCTTCTGCTTATGGTAACACCTTGATCTTGTGTTCTCTAGATTATGCTAAAGTTTTGAATTCTTTAATATTCCATTCCCACTCTCAGATCATAACTATATCAACAGAAAATTATCTTCCATTACTTTAATTTCACTCTTATTGAATCCTACTAAGCCTTCTCATAGCTACAGAAACTTCTCAACTACTTGTATCCTTTATGCAACAACTTCTTTACCTAATATCTGTGTACTGAACAACATTTTAACCAGTCCCTAAAGGGGATCAGAATACCAAGGTTCAGGTAGTGAGGGTAGCCATGACCGCATTCAACAGCGGGAGTGGTTTCGAATTAGTAGGGCCCACCGGGGATTTCCCCGGCTCCCCACCGGGCCAGTCCGACCCTGTTTATTTTTACACTGCAATATAGATATCACTTTGAAGTAAAACCCCACCCAAATCTAATTCTCTCTGCACAAGTTACATCTACCCTAATAAGGGCCCTAATGTGATCTGTGAGACTGAAGAAAGCATGTGATATAAATTGTGTGAAGCCTCCTGTCACTCACTTTGTGATTAATCTCTCATTGCAAGCTGCATTGCAATTCACTCTTCGCGCATGGGCACTGGGTTAGATCAATGCGCAGTAAGAACCCATCAACCAGTGCATCATTTTGACCGCATCTGAATCAGGCCCAGAGTGCTTGCCAAATTCGGACAATATATTGTTATAAGGAGTAAAGATTTAGCTACTTTAGAGGGGAGGGGAGAAGAGCGCTCAGCACAGGGCGCATATCTCCTAGTCCTTCCCCTCCACTCTGTCTATGATTTTGTCCCTGTCCGTGCGGTCAGCCAATCGGAGCTTGCAGGCCAGCTCCTGATTGGCTGCGGGACCGTGAGCCAATCAGAGATCACGGGCCGGCAGCCAAACAAGAGCCAGCCTGTGAGATATGATTGGCTGACAGGGAAAGACTCATAGAAACAGTAAGGGGGAAGGAGATATGCGCTGAGTGCTCCCCTCCCCTCTGAAGTGGTGCCGTGGCACTGGCGGCAGTAGACATAGGACAGTAGGCCAGGGGGACACCGGACTGGGGTGTGGGCAGGAGGGGCATGTACTGCGCTCCCCCCCCCCTAGCAGCAGCAGCAGATGGAGACAGCAACAATGGTGAGTTGCTGGTGGAAAATTCTGGCACTTTGGGACATATGTGTTTCTGGAACTGTGAGGGCATATCGGGCACTGTAGGGGCATATGTGTTTCTGGAACTGTGGGGGCATATCTGGCACTGTAGGGGCATATGTGTATCTGGCACTGTGGGGGAATATCTGGCACTGTGGGGCATATGTGTTTCTGGAACTGTGGGGGCATATCTGGCACTGTAGGGGCATATGTGTATCTGGCACTGTGGGGGAATATCTTGCACTGTGGGGGCATATGTGTCTCTGGCACTGTGGGGGCATATGTGTCTCTGGCACTGTGGAGGCATATCTGGCACTGTGGGGGCTTATCTGGCACTGTGGGGGCATATCTGGCACTGTGGGGGCATATGTGTATTTGGCACTGTGGGGGAATATCTGGCACTGTGGGGGCATATGTGTATTTGGCACTGTGGGGGAATATCTGGCGCTGTGGGGACATATGTGTATCTGGCACTGTGGGGACATATCTGGCACTGTTGGGCATATGTGTATTTGGCAATGTGGGGGAATATATGGCACTGTGGGGGCATACAGCATATCTGGCACTGTGGGGGCATATGTGTATTTGACACTGTGGGGGAATATCTGGCACTGTGGGGGCATATGTGTATCTGTCATGGGGGGGATATCTGGCACTTTGGGGGCATATGTGTCTCTGGCACTGTGGGGGCATATGTTTAATGGACATCACATTGTGCGGTGTAATGGGCATCATAGTATGGGGCGTAATGGGAATTACGGTGTGGGGAGCATTGGGTAATTACCATCACAGTGTGGGGTGTAATGGGCATCACAGTGTGTGGCATAATGTGTAATTAGCATCACAGTGTGCGGTGTATTGAGTAATTAGCATTGCAGTGTGGTGCGTAATGTGTAACTGGCATCAAGGTGTGCGGCATAATGTGTAATTGGCATTACGGCATGTGGCTTTATGTGTAATGGGTATTACAAAGTTCGCTAAAATGTGCAATCTGCAGGTACACAATACATTCATGGTACAGGCCACACACCCTTATGATAGGCCACACCCCTAATTTTTCACAAGCATTCCATCTTCCAGGAAGTTAGGGGGGGGGGTGTGACACCATGAATTCCTACATCGGGTGACACCAACCCTAGTGACGCCACTGCTCACATTGATGACAACACCTACCAGTGGTTGACCACATCCCTTCAGTGGGCCCCTGCAGCTACATTTTCCTGGTGGGCCCTTAATGCCCCAGTCCCTGCACAGAAACTCACCCAAATCTAATTCTCTCTGCACATGTTACATCTGCCCTCCCCCCCTGCAGTGCACATGGTTTTGTCTTTTTGCTTACCTCCCAACATGACCCTCTCCAGGAGGGACACATTGCTCTGCTCCTGGACTTTCCTCATAATTCATGATTACCATCATGTTTGTTGAAAGAACTTTCTTAGCAAATAACCTGTACAACACAGGTGATGGCAATCATACATTAAGAGGGAAGTCTAGAAACAGAGCATTGTGTCCCTCCTGGAGAGGTAGGCAACCCTGAGATCAGGGGCGGATTGGCCATAAAACTCACCGGGAAGTTTCCCGGGAGGCCGACCACAGTGAGGCCGAAAGATGTGGGGCTGGTGTGTAGCACGCCTGCGCTGCCCACACAATTCGGCCGGGTGCCATTACATATTGTTGTAATTGTACAGCTGAGCCGCAGCCTCAGCGGCAGGTTGCAGCCCATGTCCCAGCCCAGTTCGGCCTCCTCTCCTCCCCCCATGTGGCCACGCCTCCTCGCACCCGCTGCTGAGGACTTTCCTCCTCCCGAGTGTGGCCCACCTCCTCCTCTCCTTAATTACATACCTTGTCCCCCGTCTATCAGCGCCGCACTGTGCCCCATGGCATCTGTCATCATCATCACGCGCTCTCTAGCGCTGGAGAGAGGCTCCACCCGCTGACAGATGCCGGGGCTGAGTACATACAGATACCACCCCAGCAGCAGAGCCGGGTGCTATGTATGCATGCTCGAGGAACAAGTCTGCGGGACCAGGCATTCCAGGAAGAAACACCTGCACGCACCAACAACTCCAGGTCAGTGCTCCTTCCCTTCACACTGTCTGCCCATTCGCCAGCCCAGTTACCCCTACTGTTACTGACTCCCCCCATCCCAGTGCCCCCCTCCTGCCAGCTCAGTTTCTACCCGCCTCTTCCCTCTACAACCAGCAGCCCACTGCACCTAGAAATCTTCCCCCCCCCCCCCCTCCCCCCCCCCCTCCCCCCTGGGTGCGTGGGGCTTCGCGGGACCCGATGGGGGCGGAGCTAAACGTGACCCGGTTGGGGGGGGCGGAGCTACATGGTTTGATGGCTGCTGCTGCCTGGGCCAGAGGGAGAGGGAAAGGACAGGAGATGCTGCTGTGCAACCACAGTTCCAGGCTTTCCCAGAACCAGCCAGACTGCCCTCTGTGCATGTTCCAAAGGTAAGGGTGTGGGTATTTGGTATGTGTTTATATTTGGGGGGTGGGTTAGGCTGAGGGGGGGGGGGGGTTATGCTCAAGGAAGGGGGGTAAGTGTTAGGCTGAGGGGGGGGGGGGGGGGTAAGAGTTAGGCCTCAGGGTATGAAGGTTAACCCCTTGAGTGGTGGGTTTTGCTGGGGAAGGACAAACCTACCAGGGCAGCTTTGTCCTGTCCCAGCAAAACCCACCACAGGAATTTGGAAGCCCCCCTCCCTCACCGCTGCTCCGGCGTTAGTTAGCCAGAGCTTCCCTGCCACCGCTGTCCCCGCTGCCTTAGCCGCCTGTCACATTCAGCAGTGACGTCGGTGGCAGGCTGGGGGATGTTCGCGGCGGCGCAAGAGGACTCGGGTGCCTGAGCGCTCCCGAGTCCTCCCGAGCTGTGCCGACCATACCTGAACCTGCTGCCGATGTCACTGTAAAATGAGTGACGGCTGGCGGGCGGGTCAGGGGAGCTCCGGCGTACTGATCGCCGGAGCAAAGGTGATGGGGGGACTGGAGGTTTGTGATGGGGGATGGGCTCTAGAAGTGATGCGCTAGTGGTGTTCCCCTGGACACCACTAGCGTGCACCTATTGTATATTAGTGGCATGCCCGGAGATTTTCCGGGACAGCCCACTGCGGCAGTGCAGCTGAGTCCGTAAAATCTCTGGGCATACCACTCAAGGGTTTAAGCATTATCCTGTGGGGGGTCAGGATGGAGGGTTAGGGAGCTCGTCGGTGAATTAGAACACATGCCACAAGGTTTGTCAGCATTATAGAGCGCACATGCGGGATGATTTAGTGTGTAGTCGGATATCGTGCAGGGTAAGGGAGTGTGTCAGTGTGATATTGCGCAGGCTGCAGGGTGAGTGAGTGCATCAGCGTGATATAGCACAGGATAAGGGAGTGTGGTGTCAGTGTGAAAGAACGCAGGCTGCGGGGTGAGGGAGTGCATCAGTGTGTTAGAATGCAGGGTGAGGGAGTGCGTCAGTTTGATATAACACAGGGTGAGTGAGTGCATCACTGTGATAAAACACAGGAAGCATGGTGAGTGAGGGCTTCAGTGTGATAGAGGGCAGGGTGAGGGAGTGCGTCAGTGTGATAGAACGCAGGCAGCATGGTGAGGGTGTGTGTCAGTGTGATATTGCGCAGGGTGAGTGAGTGCGTCAGTTTGATATTGCACAAGGTGAGGGGGTGCATCAGTGTGATAGAGCGCAGGCCGTAGGGTGAGTGAGTGCGTCAGTGTGATATAGCGCAGGGTGAGGGAGTGTGTCAGTGTGATATGGTGAGGGAGGGCTTCAGTGTGATAGAGTAGGGTGAGGGTGTGTGTCAGTGTGATATAGCACTGGCTGCAGTGTAAGGGAGTGTGTTGGTGTTACAGAGCCCTAGCCGAGGGGTGAGGGAGCACGTCAGTGTGATAGAACAAAAGGCCACGGGTTGAGGGAGTGCGTCAGTGTGATAGAACGCAGGCCGCTGTGTGAGGTAACGCGTCAATGTGGTAGAGATCAGGCCACAGGGTGAGGGAGCGCTTCGGCATGATAGAATGCAGGGTGAAGGTCAGTGTGATAGAGCACAGGCCAAAGGGGCAGAGAGCCAGTTTATGTTGCAGCATGGGAAGGAATTGATGACGTTCGATGGGGAAGGGGGGGCAGAGATAACAGTGTATGGGGCCCCATTACAGTGTGTGGTATATTCTGTAATTTGTATAACTAGTGGTGGACTCAGGGGGGGGGGGGGGGGGGGGCACGTGCCCCCTGTCATTTAGGTGATTCTTTTTTTTTATCTAGTTTTTTAATCTGACACCAGAAGCAAGAGCCGAGAGCTGGAGTCTGAACCTCGCGGGAGCCTAACCCTCAAAGCTGCCTGGAGCTGACACCAGAAGCAAGAGCCAGGAGCTGGGGTAAGAACTTTGCGCTAGCCGGAAGCTGACATCTAGAAGCAGGAGCCGGGAGATGGGGTCTGACCCTCGCAGCTTTTCGGGAGCTGGCAACCAGAAGCGGGAGTCGTGCAGCAGCCGGGAGCTGACAGGTAAGTCGGCAGGTCTAGCGCAGCTTAGGGTGTGGCAGTATGGCCCTCTACCTCACAAGCTACTTCACACCACACTTGCACCAATGTTACATCACTCCATCTTTCTTTCTCTGACCTCTCCGTCCCTCTCTCTCTCTATACACCCCCCTGATTTCTCCATTTCACTCTCCTCCCCTTCTCTCCCTCTCTCTTCATCTCTCCCTTTTCTTCGTCTCTCTCTCTCTTCCTCTCTCTCCCATTTCTCCTCCCCATTCTCTCTCTCTCCCCCTCCTTAGCCTCTATCTCTCCCTCCTTCTCATCCTTTGTCTCTCCATTTCCCTCTACCCCACTCTCTCTATCCCCCTCCTTTCTCTCCCTCCCCGCCTTCCCCTCTATCCCCGCTCCCCCCCCCCCCCCATCTATTTCTGTCACCTCTCTCTGCTGTCATCCAATGCCTCTACCTGCCATCCTCTGTCACACATTGCCTTCCCCTGGCATCACCACTTACTACCTCTTTTACTCTCTCCCTGAGGTCAAACACTGCTTCTCACTGTCACCCTTTGTCTCTCCCTGTTAATCACTGCCCCTCTATATCCCACTATCCTTCCCCTTTATCCACTACATCCCCATCTACCTCTCCCCGTGTGACTGTCACTATCTCCCCATTTACCTTTCTCTCTCCTGTCGGTCTCTGCCTTTATCAGACATCACTCTTTGCCTCCCCTTGTTACCTTTTCACTGTCCACTGCCTCTCTACATCATTCCCTTTGAGACCATTGCCACTGTTCCAGGAGCTCGCACAAATAATCTCTCCCACTGTTGTGGTGCCCTGTCACTTTGTTCTGGATCTGCCCCTGGGTATTACGGTGTGTGGCATAATGTGTAATTGGCATTACATTGTTGAGTAATATGTATTTGGCATAACAGAATTTTTTTTTGGCTGGGGGAGCACAATTTCTAGTTACGCCACTGGTAATCCTGTGTCATTTCTATGTCACTGTAGCGGTTCAGTTTTTCTTTTACATAAAACCAATTGATTTGTGCTCAACAGCGCTTGTTGCATCTAAAAACACCAGCTAAACCGGTCTAAAGTCCTGGTTATGGCCCCCAAATTACTGTTTGGTCCCCCAAACCACAGACTTTTTTTTTAACATTTCCTCTCCCTGTCACCTTCCTGGTATCACCCACTGTTTCTCACCCTCTCCTCCGCTGCCTGAAACCCTCTGCCTTGCATCAACCACTGCCTTTCCCTTTACTCATTGCCTCTCCTATCATCCTCCCTCTGTCCCCTACTGCTGGTCTCCCTCTCACTGGCCATCTACTGCCTCTCCCTGGTATCAGCCACTGCCTCTCCCCTTTCCCCTCTTCTTGTCACACAATGCCTCTCACCAACTTTATGTCATCCTCTCCCTGACATCACCCATTTACACTCCCTGTCACCCTCTCCAGTCACAGTTTGCTTATCTTTGTCACCTATTGCCTCTCTGCCTCTCCCCATCATGATGGTCTCTTCCTGTCACTATCTGCATCTCCATCACCATATTTTTGTCATCCTCTTGCCCACAGCTTCTCTTTTTCTTTTTTACTTTTTCTGTTCTCACATCTGTGGATGGTGTTATTGGAACAGGGACACCAGAAAAATAGGTGCTCTCAATGGGGTTTTAACTATGGGCTGTTACCCATGGGCCAGTAATTTTTACATGCCACACAGGCTAAAATTTGCCAGTCAGCCCCAGTGCATGTGTAATATGCGAAGGGGCGTCATGATGTCACCGCGCACATTACTACATGCACAAACTGTGCTGGGCCAGGACGGGTGGATGCCCGCCAGACCACGTGAAAATGTCTGAGCACCCGCCGCAGCTAAATATAAAGAGTTGTGCACACTGTCTGCAGTGTGCTGGTGCAGAAGACTGCCAGAGGTATCCAGTAAGTAATAAGCACTGATTAAGCAGAATTATTTTAGTTTAGTTTGTGTCCTCTCCTGCCTCCACTGCCTGCTTTTTCCAATCCCTTCCAGTCTCAATCCAGAGGTAGTAGGTGATGAGGGTGCTGCCATGTGTCATGCTTGCCTTCCCTCCTGAAAATTGGGTCCCCCTCCTGGCCCCCAATCATCTTGGAGCCCCTGCACCCCCCTTCCCTGCACCTACAAATGCTGGAATTCATGCTGCCCCCGGGGGGGGGTTAAAAGGTAGGCAATTATGCCATCCGTTTAATTCCAGGAGTGCCTCATGTGTGCCATATGATTCCAGGAGTGTCCCATGTGTGCCGTATCAGTCCGTGAGTGCTGCCATGTGTGCTGCATAGTTCCAGGAGTACCGATGTGTGTGCAGTATAATTATAGAGGTGATGCCGTGTGTGCCGTCTCAGTCCATAGGTGCCGCCATGTGTGCTGTATCACTGTATCAGTAGAGGGCAGCTATGTTGTTTTTTTTTTTATAATTAAAACATAAATATTTTTTTTTCTTACTGCCAGGTTGCTGTTAAGTGTGCCATATCAGTCAAGGGGTACGGCCGTGTGTGCTGTATAATTTCAGGGGTGCGGCCATGTGTGCAGTATAATTTCAGGCGTGCTGCCATATGTGCTGTATAATTTCAGGGGTGCCGCCATGTGTGCTGTATAATTTCAGGGGTGCCGCTATGTGTGCAATATAATTCTTGGGGAGCTGGCTTTTTTTTTTTTTTAATAAAAAGAAAAAAAAGATGTTGTATTTTTTTCTTACTGCCAAGTTACTGTTTAGTGTGCCATATCAGTCAAGGGGTGCGGCCATGTGTGCTGTATAATTCCAGAAACTATTGATGCTTTAGTCTTGCCTGTCACCGATGTCTCTTAATATAGTGATGTAGCAATACTTCCTACTGTTATGCTGGCTCCTCCCATTTTTGACCCGTTGAGGCCTACATGAGGCCACTTTCCTCAAAATTTCCAGGGCCACTTTTAGACCCCAATCCGCCCCTGCCTGAGATACCAACATTTAAATATTAAATCCAACATATAAATAGGGTATATGCACACTTACACTTGTAATATGTATGCACTATAACTGCTCCCCAAACATGTCATAATAACACTATTATTACCTCTTTAATAAATACACCTGTAGTGAATACCTCCCAACATGACCCTCTCCAGGAGGGACACATTGCTCTGCTTCTGGACTTTCCTCTTAATATATGATTGCCATCACCTGTGGTGAAACACCTTTCTTATTAGTAACTCTGTTGAAAACAGGTGATGGCAATCATACATTAAGAGGAAAGTCCAGATGCAGATCATTGGGTCCCTCCTGGAGACGGTCATGTTGGGAGGTATGGTAGTGCCATAATTTGAACTAAAAGCACAAATACCTAAATAACAAATGCCTACTGTAGGTACTAAATGGACTCCTTCTGATGAGCATATGATGCAAATGTATTATGTATTGTATGGCCTTTCAACAGCAGAGTGACAATTAGTAGTAGATAATGCACAATTCAGCAAAGCACAGATCAGCCATTTTCTCTATTTGTTTCCAATGCCCCAATTAATTTCTATAGCCTAAAAGCAATTGCATTTCTAGAGGTGACGTCAGAAAATCATGGTGATGTTTAAATGGTCTGGTTTTCTTCTTTTCCTACAATCAAACCTTCCAAGCTTTGGAGTTTAGAGGAAAATTACTTTAAATGATGTATTTAACTTTAATCTGCACTTTCAGAAACCAGCATACAGGCAACCATATTTAGGATTTTTTATCCTACTGTACCAAGACCAATTTATTTTACGTGAAAGAAATGTTTCCAAATGAAAGTGCTAAGATCATGTTGTAGTAAGTGTTAGATTGTCCAAAGTTCTTAAATTTTGAACTTCTGTTTAAAAAGTTTGTTTGTATATATATATATATATATATATATATATATATATATATATATATATATATTCACCCTCCCATGCGGTGTAATGGCCCCGGTGCCCCTCAGATGTATGGACACTTGTATTGAAGAAAGATGGCACTCCAGAGGGACTTGGTAAAACTATTTTTATAACTTGTGCATGAAAAAATGCGCTGAGGTTTTGGGGCTACATATGCCCCTTTGTCAAGGCTATGCAAGGTGCATAGCCTTGACAAAGGGGTATATGTAGCTCCGAAAATCAATTCTTGCTAAACCCCTAATGGGGACATCTGTAACAGCACTACTGGGGACACGATATGTAACTGGCACTACATATGTGCAGGAAAATGATTGCTCGGCATTCAAATTCAACACCTGATATTGTACACAAACTTTGTTTAATGTGTTGCAACCTTGTTTTATGCACAGCTAAAATATATTTTTGTGTGTGATGTGTTTGTACAACATAAATGCAAGGTACCTTGATACATCATTGAAATATAAAAATATTCTGAAATACGGAATAATCTATTATCCAAAATTCGTCTGGTCCCGAGCATTTTATATAATGGATACTCAAACAGTGTGTATATATACAGTATATATTATATAACCATATAAAAGTGATGTCCATGTACAGTAGCACACTCTTCTTGCTTTTTCTCTGGTTAAAATACTGACAGTGCTTACACCCTAAACTCCCCAGACCATGGGGTAATGAAGAATGGGACATCCATCCACCAAAGATCCATTCAGGAAACCTATTTTCAACACTGCTAACTTTTTGAAGGTAATTAGTATACATCACACAAGGGTTGTTTCCAAAACCACAAGTGAATACTCATTTATTTCAAAAATAGGATGATCAGTGGTAACATTAAAACTATAAAACAAATTACTTTCTTCCACTCCTGCCATCAAGATTTTTCCTGTGCTGCTCCCTACCTCTGGAATGCTGTGGTTCACCCTATCAGACTCTTCAACCCTCTACAAAACTTCAAATGGTTCTCTAGATCACTGCTTTATCAAAGCCTTACAGGTCAAATTCTAACCCACTGCTGTATCTCCCCCCATCTGCCTGTCCCTCCCCTTTAGAATCTAAAGGCCCCCATTCAGTAGTGCAATTTGGGCCCTTTTCATCTGATTTCAAAACATCTGGCCAAGGAATCAGATGAAAAGGGCCCAAATCACATGTGTTTAGAGCCAGAGATCTGCTGCACAAAGGATCCATCAGATCTCATAGACAGGAAAAGGATTGCATACAATACATTGTATACAAAAGGACAGCATGCAATGTATTATATGCGATCCTGCTTCCGGGAGCTGCTGGATGAGATGGCGGGGTATCACATGCAAGGCACGGCGTGCTTAGTCTTGCATAAGCGTATGGGTTGTGATAACACAGCTGGTGCCTTGTGTCGCACAGTGGTAAAAGACATGCAGTAACTTTCCTAGTCTGTATTTATTTATTTATTTATTAACAGTTTCTTATATAGCGCAGCATATTCTATTGCGCTTTACAAAAGGAGACAGTGATACGAAAAACAGGGTATTTACAGACAGTCAAAAGGTAGGAGGGCCCTGTTTGCAAGCTTACAATCTATAGGGAAATAGGCATTGATACATAAGGATAGATACTGTATTATTTATTGCATCAATTCCACCAGAATGCAAGGTTCTGTGACTGGTTCTGGAATTTGATAAGCTTGCCTAAAGAGATAAGTTTTCAGGGAACGCTTATAGGTTTGGAGACTCGAGGAGAGTATTATTGTGCTTGGGAGGACATTCCACGGAGTGGGTGCAGCCCGAAGAAAGTCCTGCAGTCAGGAATGGGAGCGAGTAATGAGTATGGATGAGAGACGCAGATCTTGGGAGGAGCGTAGAGGTCGGGTTGGAAGATATTTTGAGATAAGAGATGATATGTATGTTGGTATAGTTTGGTTTATGGCTTTGTGTGTAAGTAAAATAATTTAGTATTGAATACGGTAGAATACAAGTAACCAATGAAGTGACTGACAGAGTAGCTTTGCAGAGGATGAACTTCTGGCTAGGAAAATTAGCCTCACAGCTGCATTCATGATGGACTGTAGTGGTGATAGACTATTGCAATAATTAATGCATGAGATGATGAGAGCATGGATATGAGTTTTTGCAGCGTCTTGTGTAAGGTAATTGCTAATTTTTAATATGTGTTTTTTTTAGGTGCATGTGGCATGATTTTGAGACAAATTGAATGTGGGGTGCAAAGGAAAGTTCAGAGTTAAGGATAACGCCTAGGCAGCGAGCTTGAGAGGTAGGAGTGATTGTCATATTCTCAACAGCAATAGAGATATCAGGTTGGTACTGTAACTACTATTTATTGGCGGAAATATAATTAATTCTATTTTTTGAAATATTACGTTTGAGGTGGCGAGATGACATCAAGGATGAAACAGCAGAAAGGCATTCAGAGACACTGCTCAATACAGATGGGGACAGGTCCAGGGAGGATAGGTAGAGCTGAGTATCATCCGCATACAGATGATACTAAAATCAAAAAAAGCTGATTAGTTTGCCAAGAGATGAGGTATAGATTGAGAAAAGCAGAGGACCTTAAACTGAACCCTGAGGTACTCCAACTGAAAGAGGTAGCGAAGAGGAGGTAGAATCAGAGAAATGAACACTAAAGGAGCGGTTATATATGTAGGATGAGTACCAAGAGAGGGCTGTGTCTTTAAGACCCAGGGATTGCAGTGTTTGTATGAGATATGTGTGGTCAACAGTGTCAAAAGCAGCAGAGAGATCTAGAAGAATTTGTAGTGAATAGTGGCCTTTAGACTTAGCAGTGACCAGATCATTCACAACTTTAGTCAGTGCTGTCTCTGTGGAGTGTTGGGCATGAAATCCTGTCTGAAGTGGGTCCAGTCAGTTGTGAGAGTTAAGAAAGTGTGTGAGGCGAGTGTAGGCAAGTCTTTCAAGTAGTTTGGAGGTGCATGGAAGTTGAGAGATGGGACGGCCCTCCTGATGAGTAGAGGAGTCAGTCCATTGGGAGAGGTCGAGAGAGGAGGTAAGAGAGAGAAGTTTGCAGACATGAGCAACAGATTTTGGGCTATCAATCGCAATGTTGAAGTCACCCATGATGATGGTTGAGATGTCAGAGGAAAGGAAGCGAGGGAGCAAGGCAGAAAAATCTTCCAGAAATCATGTTGGTTGCCCAGGTGGCCGATAGATAGCTGCAACACGCAGCGAGAAAGGAGTGTAAGTTCTAATGGAATGTACTTTAAATGATGTGAATGTGAGTGATGGAACCTGTGGAAGAACTGTGTATGTGAAGGATTGGGATAGTAATATTTCAAGCCCACCTCCTCTGCTGTCACCAGGCCTGGGCGTGTGTTTGAAGTGGAGACCACCATGTGACAGGACTGCAGGGGAGGCTGTGTCTGATTGTGAGAGCCATGTTTCTGTTATAGCAAGGAGGTTGAAGTAGTTTGAAATGAAGAGGTCGTGGATGGATGTTAACTTGTTATATACAGTTGTGTTTATCTGTTATATTTGGAATATGTAGTTATTTAGTTATACTGTGTTCTTTGTAACTGTTAACAGGATAAGTGGATGCCAGAGTTGTTTAATATAGTTAAATCAGTTTATTGTCATTTATGTCCTTTTAAGAGGAGGAATGTAAACAGTGAACAGGTTATTTATGGGCCTGCAGATAATCTGATCTTGTACACCCCATTGTGTGCAGGAACCCAGACACCTCGTCTCCACTCCTCTATGACCTCCTCATTGACCAGCTTGTGTGATGCCTAGATAGGGGAGGGTGTAACAAGTAACAAGGGGAATGACCTCAACTGAGGGGACAGAGAGAGGGGAAGTTTTTGTAAGGGGACAGAGTGTGATAGGAGACTGGCTAAGAAGTAATGTTCTGTCAGGAGTCCCAGGAAGGACTTGTCATGTAGAATTGGATTACAGAAGAGTGCTGAACTGTGTTCTAACCGATTCTGTCAATAAACTAGATTGTATGCTCTTCAGAACAGGGCCCTCTTCCTGTAAAAGAGAAGAGGGCTTTGAAAACAAGATGGAAGAGGGCCCTGCGCTGAGACTTGTTCTGACTTTGGACTGACCTAGGTTAAGGTAAATATTTTATTGCATACGTTCATTAATTTGTCATTATCTCTTCAACTGTACTGTAGCTCTATGAGAAGCCTGTGGCTCAAAACATTTGTAATCAGCTTTTTAACCACTTAAATGCCTTATTTTTTTCTAGAAATGTTCACAAATTGTTGGTGTTTTTTATGATTTCATTAGGTTAAGAACATTTATATCTCCAACACAATTAAAAAAAATGAAAAGGGGCTGACTTAAGTGTAACCACCTCAACCATCTAGTGACGCCATTGGTCAGGCTGCCAAATGAGCTGACACTGCAGGCACTCTGATATGACCATACCAGGCAAGTATGCTACTGGAGCAAATAAAATTGTCTTTCAGACAAATTAGTTAAATCATATGGATTTAAACTAATTTATCTTAATGACCCTTTTAGTCCATCTTCCAGTGTTTGGGAGCAAACAGATAATTTATATTGCTAGACTTTATTTTCCAAGCCTTCCAGGTCCGTGTCACCCATCTGTCTTCCCCTCCCCTTTAGAACCTAAAAGTAGGAAATAAAAAGTTTAGATGTCTGGCCTACTATAGTATCCAACATATCTAACCTGGCCAATCTAGCTCCCATGCATTGAGGTTAATCCTCTGAATGTATTCTTCAATTACTGTACGTGTGGCATTAATAAAGGCATCCAAAACCATTCGTGCTTCTGCCTCTGAACCCCACTTTTATTGCACATTATTCATAATGCCTGCTTTATACAGTGGATATGCGATGTATTGCTTTGGCAGCCTTAAGAGTTGTTATTTAGTTTCTTTTCGTGCACTAAATTCCTTTTCATGTGCATAGTTATCAATTCATTTGCTTTTGACAAACAGCAAAATGAGTCTTGGTTTTGATTCAATGGCATTCATTAAAGTTCAATGTGATTCAGAAAGACTTCACAGTAGTAATACTGCCACATGAATATCTTTAATGTATTTTCCATTTTCTCTTAACTGTCATGAAGATTTTAGAGTTTCAAATACACACTCTGGCAATTCTTGTTGCTTTTTAGCCTGATGATGTATAATTCACATAGCAGATACAGTTTATTCTTTAATTGGTTGTTATTTGCTGCCCCTATAGTATTCACTGTGGTTTAATTTCTACTAATATGATTTCTGCCTATTACTTTATTAGTCTCTCTATACTAATGCAAAATATGTTTACATAGTCAAATTTGTCTTTGAATATCAATAGCTGGTTATTAGTATTGGATAGCTTTGCTATTCCAAAAGTAAACTACTGTGTGGAAGCTCTTTTATTAGACAGCATCAAACGTCTTTATAAATATTTACGTGAACTTTGCACATAACCTGTTAGACCAGGAGTTCTCAAACTATTTTGTCCTGTGACCTTGACAAACAATAACAATTATTACAGGACCCCAGCAAGTTACCGCAGAATAGCCACCAGGCGTGTGGTCAGCAGACAGCACATGTGACCGCTATTGCAATCAGCTAAATTCTTGCCATACATGTGTTTTTTTAATATAGTCATGCAATTATTAAATTGTACCTGCTGTAAAGGCTGTGGATATGGCAGGGAGCCATTGGATGAAAGGGGGAGAAAAAGGATGGAAGGATCACTGTGTAATGACTCCTCTGATCTGTAAGCAAATTATGTGAGTCTAAAGTAACAAACAATACAACTGATGTTGCATACTTCTAGGTTGACTGACAGAGAAGTCATCAGCCTGGCGGGTAGTAACATGGAGTCCCCACCCCATGTTATGATGGACCCACAGTTTAACAAGTGCTGTGTTAGGATAAAAACTTCATCGTTTTGCAA
The DNA here is from genome assembly GCF_055691185.1 of Crinia signifera. NCBI lineage: Eukaryota > Metazoa > Chordata > Amphibia > Anura > Myobatrachidae > Crinia > Crinia signifera. The sequence goes on from NC_139217.1 coordinate 249,858,800, forward strand.
TAGAAGTGGCAATACAGTACATAACAAAGCAAACGGTTGAATGTTAAGTCGATATTCAAAATAAAGGGATAAGATATATTTTCTATGTTCACTTTATCCAGTCATCTGTGTGACTTAGGGATGCCGGATGACAGCCTGACAGTCCAGATTCCAACAGTTAGTATACCGACATTGGAATCCTGACTGTTCAAATGCCAGACAGTCGGGATCCCGACTGAAAGGGGCTATTCTCCCTTGTGGGGGTCCACTACACCATAGAGGGAGAATTGAACCTGTGATGAGCGCAGCGAGCCACCAAGCCTGCAGCGTAGCAAGTGCAGTGAGCCCACTAGGGGATTCCGATGTCGGTATACTGACCTTTGGAATCTTGACTATAAGGCCATCATACCACACACGTGTTAGTACTCCAGAAGGGAATTTGCAAGGGTGATCAGAGCTGCAGTATGTGTTCTTCTTCACGAACCAATGTAGTATGTTTACTTCTTTGTTTATGGTTTTTAGAAACTGTCTTAAGGGGAATATTTTGTAATCATAATCAAATTCAAATGTGAAAAAAACCATGCCAACCTTTTGACAGTTGGCTTTTCCAATGTCAACCTAATGCTCATGACCTTTTGACCCGGTCGACCTTAGGCATGTCAACCTTTTGCTTGTGTTGACCTAAGTCCTGTCGATCTTCAGTGGTCAACCTAATGTATGTTGCCCTTAATAGTGTCAACCTAACAACCGTTTCCCAATGTCCCCAGGACCCCCACACAGTGGCCATGAGAGGGGGAGAAACTGAAACTGCCCCAGATTCGAGGATTGGATTCCATAGTCTTACTTTATTGGAATAGATGTGGAGGAGATGTTGCCTTCTAACTGTGCACCTTGGTGCTGGATGATTACACCCCTTCTTGATAACTTTAGGCTGCTGTGGTTGCACAAACTCTGAGTACTTCTGAGATCCAACAATTATTTTGCCTGTGTTTGACATTTTTACAAATGCATTAATTGATATTATAATTATCAATGCAGTAAAAAAAAAAGGATTTTTATACCGGTCTATTGCCCATCTCCAGACCCTCCCACGGAATGGTTCCAGAGAATAGAGTTCTATAGAACCATGGAAGATACATATAGTATGTATATATATATATATATTACTCAGCATTAGAAAAGCACTCAGATTACGCAGCCACCTGGTTCTCATGGCTTGGCTTTAAAACTACTACCACCTATAAAGGCCAAATACCAATAAATTCCCCATAACTCTGACTGCCAATATAAACTATTAAACAGACCAGAGAAAGTTTTACCTACCACACACAACTGGTTTGACTACCTTTCTCCCATGCCCATAACTCCCTCTCCCCTCCTTTCCAAACTCTATCCTCCCCTTTCTATTTCCTTTCTCTGGTCAATTTTGCTGTTAATACGACTATAGTTTCAAAGCATTATGTTCTCAGCGCTCCGTCAGACTAGACATATCGGGAATGTTACTCTCTCATATACAAGGACATCATCTATTGTATCTTTGGATGATTTAAAAGGATTGTTCTCTGTACTGCTGCACTTAGAGTGCTGTATGTTGCCATGATAAAATCTTGGTCTGTACGGTATATCTTTACATGTTTTCTTTGAAAAACCCAAATAAAGAATATATATAAAAGTATTTTGTGACAGTGAATGAATACACTAGTTAATAGTATCACAATAATAGTTTGCATCTGCTGCTAATGACAAGCATCATACAAAATAAATTGTGCATTGGTATCACAATGTGTTGTCTGTATATCTTTTGAACTAGATAGATAAGGAAACTAATATAGCACATCCAGAATGACTCGTTTATTTTGTACATAATATGGACTCATTTTTGACAAACATACAAATATTTAATATTACACGCCAGTCGTGCCACACAGCTCAGAGTGACTTGGTCACACCAAGCATCTTCTCGTTCAAAATTTGCATCTGACTCATATTTGGATAAATAAAACATCGCAAAGTGACAAAATGATTTTGCTAGACACAGATCAATTTGATATGCAACTTGTGTGCACTTATCTGTGTGTGAATGAGTCTGGACCTGGGTAAGAAGTGCTGCAATCCAGCAGCCATGTGTTTTTCACACGCCATGTTCTGTTGTGCTTCATCTGGGACTTTGTTTAAAACAAATTCTAATTAAAATCACAGGCCAGCATCGCTAGTACACTTTGAGTGGCGTGTCACTGTATCTGTGTTTGATTTAATCAATACTGGACTCAATAATGTATAGCCTTAAACATGGTCTGTAATGATGAGATTTGGTAAACTTTGGGTTAGCAGATGGAAGCATTACTTGCTAATTAGCAAGTAGACGCAATAGTGCACCATGTTGTTCTGCGCTGTGTAAAATAGATTATATTGTGGGATACAATGAGATACATTAAGGGGGAGAATTACATCAGGGTTGCCTCCCTGACCCTCTCCTTCAAGAAGAAAATGCTCCTGGACTTCCCTGGTAATGTATGATTGCCATCACCTGTGGGGAGCTAGTTACTTGGTAAGGATGTTGTATCACCACAGGTGATGGCAATCATACATTACCAGGGAAGTCCAGAAACCCAGCATTTTCTCCCTGACGGAGAGGGTCAGGTAGGTAACCCTGAATTACAGTTGTAAGCCATTTCCAATCCACAAAAACACCCTCATTTGCAACAGCTCTGAGCTGGGGAGATCATCTCTCGACCTATACTTTTAATTAGATATATTTTTCTAGTCTTCATCAGTAGAGAAGCACATTTCTAGGTGCACTTTGGGGCCAATTAGAGTAGCCATAGGAACCTCCAGGACAATGACAAATGGTGGATTTGTGGGGTTTGTTTGTAGCTTATTTCTACTTGCGGTCTATGGAAATGTGAACAATAGTCAGCCACTAAAACTGGCTGATATGTGCACACAGCAGTTATTGAATCTACCCCATTTAGTTATATAAAACAGAGCCTAAAACTCACAAAGGAGCATGTTTGTAATATACAGTACTGTCTATCATCTAGCATGGCAGTACTTGGAGAAGTTAAATTTAGTGGAAATGGTGATTCTAAAGGTGGATGGACATTGTTCGGTATTGTATCACTGCTGCTGCACAGATCACAGGGTATTGTAGCACTGCTGCTGCAGCAGTGCTACGATACCCTCTAGCTATGGCCCTGGCACTCAGGGCCATCTTAACAGCAGTGTGGGCCCCTGGGCAAAGCAATGCACTGGGGCCCTTACCCATTCTCCCCTCCTAGGGGTGGGGGGTGCTATCAGCAGCAGCTTTGATGTCCCATGGGTGGCAGGGGGTGCTCTATCTTCCACTCAACATGTAGGACCTGGAGCAGTAACTTCTGCTAATTACTCCTTTACTGCACAGGTGGTGGGAGGGAGAACACTAACGTGTGGAAGGGGGCACTGAGCTGAATGAAGGGTCCCTTGTAAATGACTTCCAGGGAGGCAGGGGGTGTTTTATATGCAGGGGAGGGTTGGATAATGGAGTGGGCTTAATATTCGTCATTTTCCTGTAGAAGTTCAGCTTGTTTGACTGCAGATATCGCCATTATCTGGAAATAGATTTCTTAGCCTTCAATAGTATAAAAACCTAGAGTCACAACTTTCAGGAGGTACTGGGAACTTGGGGATCAGAGATCAGGAGCCAGAGCAATCCGTTGACAAAAATATAAAACTGTACACCAGACGTTTGGAGCCGTGCCTTTTTTTATCAATCTTCAGCTATCTATACAAAACTCCTATTATCATTTTTTAGGTTAACTTTACACAAATATATTTGGTTTTCACACCCTTTTGCTCATTACACTTCACACCACATTTTCTTTCCCCCTCTTTTCTCACATACAGATGGAGCAGCTCTCAATGGAGCTGCAGCCCCACACCAGCCGACAGAAGGGAGCACGCGTGCACGAGATGCATGCGTGCCCTGTCCCGTCACAACGTTCCGCCACCCTCCGCTGGTCTCCGGCAGCTCCCCCTGTCTGCAGCCACTCTCTGCCTCTCTCCCTTTAGCTGAGATGGGTAGAGGAGCCACTCCCCACCGCCTTGCTGATGGGGACACGTGAGTGTGTAAAACGCTCGCTCGTTCACGACAGATGGAGCTGAAAGGCGTTCCATCTGTATAGCACATTTGTGTAAATTATCACACCCAGACACCTATAATAGTTAATATCCAATAAAAATTATAATTTTTTTTTTTTTTTTTATTATTTATTCATTACTTTTTATTTTATTTATTTAAATTCATTCTAACCATCGCAGTTTTATTCTATTTCTTCTATTATGATTATTCCTTCTCATTACATCATTAATTATCCCCTGAGGTCATCTTACAAATTTTATTTTAATATTAATAATAACGATAGACGTGAAATTCACAGGGGTGGATCTCCACAGCGCCATTCTCAGGATAGACTACTCTTTTCCAGGTGTCCACCAACACACGGGAAAAAAAGATAATTTTTTTTCTGGGTTAACACGCAGACTGAAACTTCCAAATTCAGTATGGTGAAACAGCAACCACAACTCACCTAGATTAACGAGGAGATGTTCACATCTAGGTATCTTTACTCATCTTCACACAAACACAAGGAATGACACTCACCTAGGGAGCAGTCCCTATGTTCATCCAAAGGTTTCTTTATTCAAGAAGTTCCACAAGACCACAGTTGGCAAATCCACAGGTAAAACACGATTTTATTATAAAAAGTAGGCCCCACTCTTCTACCAGACCCAGAATAATTATGTCTTATAACTCAACAAATATATATATATATATATATATATATATATATATATATATATATATATATATATATATATACGATAGCTGGTGAGGCACTCCAGGAATTCGTTGGTCTTGATAAAGGAGTTATATCCGAAACGTCGGCTATTTGACACTAGCACCACTGTGTGGCGTGTTATTTCTGAAACCCGTGTGAGTGCTGCCGTGTACCCCCGCCTATATATATATATATATATATATATATATACAGGTACATATATATACTAGTCCCAGGGGGGCGGCACTCCAAGCGATACTGACATGCAATAACACACAATGAGCCGGTGCCCTCCACTGACAGTGCGTGACTGTCAATATGTAATCATCTCTGTGGTGTCGGCGGCACTCGGAAATGAAACGCATACACCAGGCTTGTGATGCCAACGTTTCGAGGCTCGGCGGCCTCTTTATCAAGGTGAACACCTTGATAAAGAGGCCACCGAGCCTCGAAACTTTGGCATCACAAGCCTGGTGTATGTGTTTCATTTCCGAGTGCCGCCGACACCACAGAGACGATTATATATATATATATTCACAAAAGATGGGGGGTTGTGACCTTCTCCTGCGCTTCTTGGATAGCAGCACTACTCTAGGGCCCCGCTGTTAATAGAGGTCCGATATGAGGTATAGGAAGAGACCGCCATGCTTTACATCCACTAGCTACATAAACCCTTTGATTACATTAAACCCATTTACTTGTAACAGGAAGTAAGGTCACCTACTGTGGGTATAAGTATTCCAGCATGTTTACCAGTGATTATCTATCCACCCTGACAGCGGACACCCACCTCTCTCAGACACAGGTAAGGTTGCACCAGATTGGTCTTATATAAGTGTAAGAGTGTCTTATATTAAGAAACACTCCCTTGTGATTATAAATTTAAATTGCAACTTTGGTTTGTGAAAACCTTTGCATAGCAACAATGTATTTCAGATGAATGATGTTTTTTGAGGATTGATGAAAAACAGTGTGGTACTCTGTGAACCATTATACTTACATGAAGTAACACCTAACTCAAATCATTCGATAATATGACTATGTAAAATGTTATACTGATACTATGTCTAAATAGATTGGTATTTATTGCCATTATTTTTAGAAATACTGCTGAAACTGGGAGGATACCAGATGGAGAGTTATTTGATTAGGTTTGCCAATTCTGGTATGTACACTTATTTGCTCCATCAGAGGAATATTTTCTAGTGAATATTGTGAACTTCTACCAGCGAATATAAATATATTCTCTTTGTTTTCTCCATTCTGTATTAGATATAAATATTTAGAGTTAGAACCCTATATTATGCAGTCGTGTATATTTGTTGCAATGTAACATCATGTGATACTCCTCTATGTACTCGATGGAGTTTGTACACTATGAAGTTGGGGAATACAATAACATACCCCATGTACTGCTGTTATTTGACTGCAAATTACTGGTTAAATTATAACTGTCTTTAGTGTTGCTGACAACAGTAATCATTAAAAATTCATCATGGTCAGTATTTGGACCAGCCAGAGAGATATTGCTAGTATGTTTATAGACACTTTGTTAATTTTCACAGCCGTTTAAAAAAAATTAAGCTTTAATAGCAACTTCAGGCCATACCTTCATTCATATACTTGAGAGTGTTTTACACATATTCGCCCATCTGAATGCAGTAAAAATTGGGATGTCACCTTTTATATCTTTTGACATAACACCAGGGTGATATGGACCACAGGTCTTACTTCTCCACTTACCCTTTCTTTCCACGTCCAAGCACAGGAATCCTCTTTTCTTTCATATGCTCCTTCCTCTCGTCCTATACATCACTCAGTGTGCCATTAGTTTATTGGTCACATAATATAATTCATTTATGGCATTATTTTCACCATACAGATCCTGGTGTGTTACCCCTAAGGAAGTCCCTAAAGGGACGAAACGCGTAGGATTTCTTCTAGACCCATTTACATCTATGGTCTAATCAGGGATCAATACCTCAATATGAAAATCATCCATTGAAGAACCTCTGTATATTGTTTTAATCAATTGTATTCTATGTATATATTTTATATTATTGTTTTAAATAAACATATTACATATATTTTTCAATAAGTTCATGTATTCTGGTGAAATACAATATAGCGCACCTCTACATCTCTTTATATATATATATATATATAGAAATCTTTGTGAGGAGGCACTCCCGAGTTTTAGGCAAATGGTAATACCGTCAGCTATCCTATGGATGCAGCTGCGGTGCCCTCCGATATGCAGTACAAAGACTGCTGTATGTACAGTTCCAGGGGGATGGCGGCACTCGCTTGAAAGAAAACACCACTCAGGGGTTTTAGCCCAACGTTTCTGGGTCTCAGCGACCCCTTTATCAAGGTGCAGGAAGAACGATAAACATACAAAAAATAAACACATAAATACCTTACCCTCCGTTCGCGCCGCCCGCCGTCTTCCGCATCAGCGCTTCACGATGACGTCATTTGCTCATAGACGCTACGGAGAGCGCAAAGGGACCCGTGCTACATGGTTGCCCAGCAACCGCAATATACAATATGGCCGCCGGCTCACCAACGACCAAATACCTGAAGAAAATTACAAAAACACAATACATCAGAAAAACATTAAAAACTCAAGTGTAAACCACATAACAAAATTAGAACACAGAGCATGATTATCCCATAATACAACCAATATACTATGACCATAGTCCTATGATGTATTGTGTTTTTGTAATTTTCTTCAGGTATTTGGTCGTTGGTGAGCCGGCGGCCATATTGTATATTGCGGTTGCTGGGCAACCATGTAGCACGGGTCCCTTCGCGCTTTCCGTAGCGTCTATGAGCAAATGACGTCATCGTGAAGCGCTGATGCGGAAGACGGCGGGCGGCGCGAACGGAGGGTAAGGTATTTATGGGTGTATTTTTTGTATGTTTATCGTTCTTCCTGCACCTTGATAAAGGGGTCGCTGAGACCCAGAAACGTTGGGCTAAAACCCGTGAGTGGTGTTTTCTTTCAAGCGAGTGCCGCCATCCCCCTGGAACTGTATATATATATATATATATATATACAGATCCAACAACTGCCGGCACTCCTTGGATAATACAGTCAACTTGCTCCCGGTGCCAGAGATAATGATAGATAACTTCCAATTTCCCAGAGGAAAATAACGGCACTCAAGAGACTGGTAAACAAAAAATGAGGATTGTATTCCAGGTTAACAGGGAATGTTTTGGGGAGTGACCCCCGTCTTCAGCCCCAACCTACAGCACTGGAGAACACAATGCAAATACAATTTATACTTACCTGACCGCGGGACGTTCCAGGACGCGCTGTCAGCGTGGATCCAGCTGGCGGAAGTGAACCGCTCGCAGCTTCCTGTGCATGATGCGCACCCAAGGTTGCTAAGCAACCCTTTGTTTGCGGTTCAACAGCACGGAATCGCAGCGTTCCATACTCAACACATGGCGGACTTCGCCGCAGAAGTATCCCTTAGAACGCCCGGGGCCAGGTGTAAAGATGTAATAAACAGGCTATTTACCACGTACAGATCCAGCTCCAGTATGTCAACCCCATGGGGCCAGTCCCATGCAACTGAAACCCAGACACACAGATAAATAAGTGCATCTTACCGTGGACCTCCCACTCAGTAGACTCACGCCGGTCACAGGGTTCAGTTTGCATAAGCTGTCGCCGACACGGTGTCGACCACTGGGCATCTTGATCCGTTTTGTCGGTAAGCCTGCAAGAAAAAACAAGAACATACATTACAATGTGGTAAAACAGGTGGAACAGGAGAAACATAACAGGAAAAACATAACATATACACAACATTGCAGACTAGAGAATAAACAAACAGTCGAGTGAGAAACCAGGGTTGATCTAAAGACGTAATGGAGAGTGTTCCAATTGATCTTCTCATTGAGACCATCAGGATGAATGGTCCCCAACCTAAAGATCCATTCCTTAATTAACAATTTTTTAGATTGATCACCACCACGTAGGGTTTCCACTACGTGGTCTATCATGAAGTACTTCAGAGTCCACCCGTCCACAAGATGAAGATGTCATCAATGTAATGGGTGTATAGGAGTAAGCTGTCTCTCACAGCAGGGTCGGTAAAGAATTTAGATTCTTTCTCAAAGAACATAAAGATGTTTGCATAAGAGGGGGCCACAGGAGACCCCATGGCACACCCTCTTAGCTGCAGGTAGTACCCACCATCAAACAAAAAATAGTTGCGCTGTAGTGTTAGCGTCAACAGCTGGATAAATAACTCATGATCAAAAATACCAGGATCTAAGAACTGTGCAATGAACTTACGTACAGCCTCCATCCCCCCATTATGTGGGATGGAGGTGTAGAGGCTGCACACATCTAAGCAAACCATAATCGTGCCTTCTGGTAGCACGTCAAATTGTTTCAGCAGATGTATAAAGCTGGTGGTGTCCTTTAAAAAGGATGGTTTCAATAGCAATAATGGCTGCAACAGATGGTCCAACAGTTGGGCAATAGTTTGGTACAGTGAGTCACGGGCAGAAATTATTGGCCTGCTTGGGGGTAACAGAGGGTCTTTGTGAACTTTGGGTAATGAATACAACACAGGAACAACAGGATGATCTTTATATAATACTTTAGACAATTTAGATGAAATTTTGCCTTCATTGACGGCCTTATTGAGAATGGTAAGCAGTTCCTGTTGGTACTTGGTTGTAGGATTGGCAGGGAGTTTTCTGTACACTTGGACATCAGCAAGATGAGTTCGAAGTTCATGGCGATACTTGGTTATATACTGGACGACAATTGCCCCGCCTTTGTTGGCGGGACGGATTACAATGTCCTAGTATTTACTTAGGGCACTCAGGGCTTGAGTTTCCAGTATGGTTAAATTATTTTTTAAACTTCCTTGGTGCCGCTGAGAACTTGGATACTGATTCGTCCAGAAGTCTACCAAATGTCCGGATGGATGAGTTCGTCGACACCGGATCAAAATGTGATCTGGCAGTTTTACTCAAGAATTGATGCAACGGGTTATCTGATGTTGTGGTTGGCATGGCTTGAAAGTGCTCTTTGAGATGTAGTTTACGTTGTAATTGGTGGTGATCACTTTTCCACGTGAAAGGATCGTGGAGATTCGTAGAGACGAATGTTAGGCCTTTATTTAAAACCTGGATTTCGATCTCAGATAGCTCACGGGAAGATAAATTAATAACTACTGTTTCATGTTGATGCGACGGGGTGGATTTCGTCGAATTTCTTTTGGCCTGGCCCCCCCTGCGGGGGGGTGTTTTGCGCTTTGTTTGGCACTCGCGGGCGCCGCGGTCCCATCTAAAGGGATCCCTCCAGCGTTAATGGCATCGTCGGAGTCGGAAATGATGAAATCACTGTCGTTGTTCGTCTCCCGTGCCTCCCGCTGATGACGACCACCCAGTGCTTGCCATGGATGGCGTCTTCTATCAGTAGTGTCTTGGCTACTGTTGATTTACACCAGACAACCAACTATAGACGCGATTGTCATCATAATCATTGTCAACAGTAGATCTTTTATTCCGCTTGAACTTGATGAGTTCATTTTTGTATGTCAAGCACTGAGCCTCTAGTTTCTCAATCCAGGTCGTATTGGAGACATCATTAAGCAACACTGTATGTTCTTTGGTAAGATCAGCGAGCTTGGTCCTGGTCACTTGCAGCTCCCGTCCTGCTTCTTCGATGACCAGGATCATTAGATCCAAGGAACAGTGGTTGAGAATCCCAATCTAACGTCGCACAAAATCGGGATTGTGGGTGTATTGCGCATCTGGAACCCCCGGGGATGCGCTTGGCTCTATAATACTCGGAAAGGGATGTCCCATGAAATAAATAATCTGTCTCGCGTTTGCATAGATGATATAATTGATGGTAGATGTCTTCAATTGTAGACTCAGGACCCTGGGGAATCTCATCTGGGCTGAAAAGGATATTTTCAATTTCTGCTGCCGTGAATCTGTAGGTTTCACATGGAGGGACTGCAAACACCATGCATCCTGCTATATCATCAGCAGGTGCGGTGCCAGGAGACTCCATGTCCACAACAATAATCGACACAGCCAAAAACAGCCAAACGTGTGAAAGTCTTAATAAAGTAATAGAAGTTTAAACTGATATGCAGCTCCTCCAGTGTAAAATAAAATAAACAGTCACTGTTGGTTTTGAGGATGCAGCGGGGCCTTACAAACCGGTGGCGGGGATTGTAAACAAAGCCCGACACAATATGTACAGATCCAACAACTGCCGGCACTCCTTGGATAATACAGTCAACTTGCTCCCGGTGCCAGAGATAATGATAGATAACTTCCAATTTCCCAGAGGAAAATAACGGCACTCAAGAGACTGGTAAAAAAAAAATTAGGATTGTATTCCAGGTTAACAGAGAACGTTTCGGGGAGTGGCCCCCGTCTTCAGCCCCAACCTACAGCACTGGAGAACACAATGCAAATACAATTTATACTTACCTGACCGCGGGACGTTCCAGGACGCGCTGTCAGAGTGGATTCAGCCGGCGGAAGTGAACCGCTTGCAGCTTCCTGTGCATGAAGCACACCCAAGGTTGCTAAGCAACCCTTTGTTTGCGGTTCAACAGCACGGAATCGCAGCGTTCCATACTCAACACACGGCGGACTTCGCCGCAGAAGTATCCCTTAGAACGCCTATATAATCTTTTCTCTATCTTTTTCTCTTTTTAGTTCATAGTGTTTTTTAATTATCTTAAAAATACCTTAAAAGGATCCACATTTTTCACATTTAATAAATTATGTACTTCATTTTAAATATTCAGAATCAATATTTAATTATTCAAACACTAGAGTATTCCTATATACCAGCAATCAATTAATAATGTTGAAAGCGCAAACTAACTATAATAATTATCATGTCTCATAACCCCATCTGAACCTCCTTTCTCATGGACATTAATGAGGTGAAGGTTCATTAACGGCTTCTGCCGGGTTGGCCCAAACGAAATGAAGTGCGAGCGCTTCCAGAGTCCCACACTTTAAATTTTATTTTGAATGTATAAGAAATGATGAGTGCATCATGGTCTCTGCCAACAACAGAGATCACTCAGTCAGACTGCCAGTGATAGTCACTGCTCACACTGGGTTATCTGATGGCTAGGGACAGAGGCATACCGGCGGTGATTGCTACAGCACACCCTGGGTGGTTGGGCAGCCAGGGATGGAGAACGCTTCCCCACGCAGCTGCAAGCGCTGTCACCACTGTGCTAAGCGGTACATGAGGGATAGGAAGTCTGTCCACCCTCAGTGTCCGCTATCTGCACCGGAGAGGACCTGGATGCTGCTCCCAACCAGTATCCGCCGCTTTGCCCTCAGCAGAATTAATGCTCCAGAATTAATGCTCCAATAAAATCTATTTGCAGTATTTACATTTAACCACCAGTGGTATAATCCAGTAATTTACACTGAGGCTCAGTGATTATATGGGTGACACGGACACTCAAATGAATTGACCGTACTTCATTATCATTCACAACCATGAAATAATTTTATTGGGCTGATTAATGTTACACTCAGCCCACTTTAATGAAGGCTCAGTTAATGTGATACCAGAGAAGTGAACATTTATTTAGTAACATTTGTAATACTTTACTATTGCATTTATGATTGAGTGAAACTATCATTGATACATACATTGTTATTACTTTTCCACTTGCCAGTCCCCATTGGAAGTAGATGCACTAAAATCTTATTCATGCAGTAGACATCCATGAGATATAATGACACTGGAGCCTCGCCACGTCACGATTTTATATCCTTTTTAACACACTTTTCCTACATTTCTCACTCATCCTGTTTGTTTTATATTTTGCAGAAATTGGTACTTATGTACTATCTGGGCTCCCATTTTTCTTATGAGACCGCGTCCCCTCACCACGCTTCGGGCACGGTGGCTCACTGCGCTCGCCACACTATATAAAATCAACTCCATGCGTAGTTGGATAGTAGGGGAATGAAAAAATGGGGTGCATTTAACATGGGAACCCAGATAATACATAAGTACCCAGAATTTTAAGTATATAAATAATAAACGTTACTTTTTACTATTAGTTTCATTATTGTCTTGACCTATTCAGTGCACCACCCATAGAATTTATTTTCCTTTGATTAGGTACAGTATGCATATTGCATTGTGCTGGTCATTCAAAGTAACTGGGATTAGACTTGTGCGCAGTTTATACCCGGAGGAGTAGGACCACTAATAGAGGGTACACATGGTGATATGCACTATTTTTCTATTCGATTTTGCTTATAGAAGCAAAATCGAATAGAAAATCGAATAGACATTGAATGGTTTTCATCGAGTAGTGTACCTACTATTACAATAGAATACATTACAAAAAACAGACTTCACACCACTAGGGACCAAATTGCTTAGACTGTCCTTTATGAACACTCATTGAACAGACTACTAGTCATACTGTATAAGGCATTGTTGGATTGGGATATTTACTGCACGCAATCAGAATCAGAATCAGCTTTATTGGCCAGGTATACGTGTGTATACTAGGAATTTGTTTTCAGTTTGCTGTGCAGCAGCCAGGTGGGTAACACGTAAGCAGCATACAGTATAAACAATAGACAATATAAACAGTTGGGGGAACATTTACATACATACATCATACATGCAGTTAATCATTGCCTTTTTCCATGAATTGTTTTTTTGACATGACAGATATACACGTATAGATTCTATGCTTATCTTTGAACATGACTTCTATACAGTATGTTACCTTTGTCAATACCCTAAAGGGCACCATTATATGTTTATTCTAGAAAATCGAAAGCAGCCTGCAGGGCACAACCTGTCCAAGTTAAAACAGGGTCGGCCTGATATTTGGTTAAAAAAGAAACTGGGTGAGAGGAAAGTATAAAACCTGATATTCACTTCTCGTTTGCGGAGGCACTTACTGTACATAACTCTTGAAAGCATCTACTGAAAGTTATGGCTTAAGTCTGAAAGTTGTTTTTAAGATTTAAAACCCCTGCCATGAGGTCTTAAATGTGCATACTGTATTGTTTAAAATTACTTTGAAACACAGTTCACATAATCTTAAAGGCTAAAAAATGACAGACTTTAAACATGTATTCAAAAGCAAAATAACAATAAGAATAATTAATCCATGCACTGAATATTTCAGTCGATACTGTTTTTAATTGAATAACATGCTTAGCAATGGGAAAGTTCCTGCTAATCCCACATAAAAGACATTTTCCTCTAGAGCCTGGATTTGCAACCTACTAATGTAATCAGTACAAACAGTAAAACTGCAGCGTCTGTCTGTGTAGATAAATGCTTTTATGACTAAAGGGATTTTCCTTTCTCTATCTGGTTAGTATTCATTATATTTTTAACATTTTTATAAAACATTTTCTATTATATGCTAGCATTCACATAATACTGATTTAACAATCTTCATGCAATAGCATCCTGGGCCTTACTGCTTTTCTTAATTATTGAACTAGTGGCCTAGTTTCAAAAATCATAATGCAAAATATAAGTATTCAGCTACTGTACACTGGACTGCAATGACGTTTGGATTAAAAGTCATTTCTTATAATTACTTATTAAGTTTGGATTTCAAATGCAGGATTTTTGGGGTTGTTATCCTACCATATAACATACCTCCCGATTGTCCCACATACCGCGGGAACGTCCCGGTTTTTGGGGACGTTCCTACGACCCTCCTGTGGCCAGTACTGTCCCGCTGCTGGGGGGGGGGGGGGCATTTGGGATCCATTTGGGATCCCCCCAGCAAGTCTTCAAGGAAAAGATATCAACCAGCTGGTGGCTTAGCACTTCAAAAACAGCGGGCATACCCTATCCAACCTAAAATGCAAAATCATTGACCATATCCCGCCTTTGAGTGGAGGAGGTGACAGACAGAAACTCCTAACACAACGGGAGTGTTACGATCCGCCTCCAGCGGATCGGTGTTAATGTGCTATTCACATTTTCCGTGTGGTTTGTCTGTTTTCCATGGATTCTGCTCCCTGGGTTTATTCCAGCCTGTGTGTGTGTTTACTCGCTGGTGGCCTCCAGTGGTCAGCCTGGGCCATTGCAGCTCACTCTCAGTGGTGTGTTATTAGGACTCAGGTGTGTCTTAATTAGGCTGCTAGCTTGCAGAGCTCACCTGCAGGCAATGTGTGATTATCACCTCCTTGTGCTCACTATATAAACCCTCTGGTCACTCACTCCCTGGCCAGTTATACTGTTTAGTTCCACACTGTTCAGCTCCATACTGTCTTGTTAGCCTCATGTTTCAGTCTGGACTCCAGGCTTGCTGTGTTCCTGCCGGTCTGTCATAGCTTCTTGAACTCCAGTCTTGCTGTGTTCCTGCCGGTCTGTCATAGCCTCTTGTATCCAGAGTGTTCCCGGTGGTTAACCCTCGCCTGTCCAGCCTGTTTGGCGTGCCGTGTATCCAGAGTGTCATCCCTGCGATCCAGTGTACCCGTTCTGGGTTGTCCTGCCAGTCTATGCTGTGGTGTCCCTACTTCCCTGCTGTGTACATCTTACAGATAAGTTGGGGATTACCCACCAGATCTTTGTTTGGCATTGTTTCAGTTGCTTATTATACCTCAGTGTATTGTTACACCTACACCCTGTATTGGCACTAAAGGTACCGGTGCATTCATTTTTATACTGTGTCATCTCCTGAGCATTGTTGCTCCCCTGGGGTTTCTGGGAGTTCCCCGTTTCTTGTGGGAATTAGTTAGCTTGTCCCCTTGCTCTCTCCTGGCCTCGGCGGACGTGTTGTCTGTACATAAGACCTGCCTGTAACGGAGTCTGGGCGGAACTAATTCGCCCTTACAGCCGGGACGGGTACAGGCGAAGCCTAGCCCTGCACACGTCCATCGACTCCAGTGAGAGGCAACGGAGTTAGGTTTGGCGGGGACACTCCCAGAACCCTTACAGGGAGTCACAATGGATCTTTAGGCTGAACACGATGGCACCTATAGGATTGAATTAAATGATCGCTTGGAACGCATTTGTTTAATCTACAACTACCTGAGAATACCAAGTCCTCTTCTTGTTTAAAAGACATTTGTATTTTCATATGAACATGACCCTGAATTGGCGATATATGATTAGCAGCGAGGTCACCAAGTAAAAAGTATCTTAGTTATTAATGTATATTAATAGAGGACAGCTGCTAATATATACAAGTAACAGTTTTAAATGTATATGATTATAAGGAGAGCTATGAAGTCCACATAATGTAAGGCGCAAGCAATTCCACATTAAGGGGGAAATTTACTAAAGGAAATTTGTAAAAAAATAGGTGTATTTGTATCCAGAAATACACTTATTTTTGACATTTACTATCCCGAAAATATTTAAATTCGTATTCGTATTGATAGCACATCAATACGAATATGAATTGCCGTATTTTCGGGATAGTAAATGTCAAAAATGAATGTATTTCTGGATACAAATACACCTATTTTTTTACAAATTTCCTTTAGTAAATTTCCCCCTAAGTATTTACTATTATTGAGTCCTTCTGAACATTTTAAATAGTACATACTATAGCACTTTACCCAGTAGCTAGCACGTTTTTATTGTTTATGGTTGTTGCATACATATGTATCACGCATCCAACAATCTTTGTTGTCGGTCTTATTTTAGATCACACATCACGGCGCACCCGGCAGACCCGGCATCAGGCGTCTAGGGTTACCAGGCAACAGCCGGACGTCACAGTGGGCTGAGCCGTGGGTCTCGGAAGCAGGATCCCACAGACACAAGCTACTTAAGGTAAGAGAGCAGACTGCTCTGTTTATTTCACCACACTGGCACTATTTGCACTTTACAGCGCATCCTGACGAAAAGGCAAACCAGCCTTGAAACGTTGAAAATGCTGTATCTATTCTCACCTTGAAAATATAAACCTTCTTTCTACAAATCCGCGAGTGCCGTTTATTCCCTTGCACCTTGTTACAAGCCAGGGGAGATGTCTGGATGTATCTAAATTTTTAAGGGCACCGCGTTATCTACTCTGTTCGTCCGGAGTGCCAAACAAACAAAGACACTATGGGGGACATTTACCAAAGTGGATTCGTAGAAAAAAGGTGTATTCGTAGGGAGAAATACACCTTTTTTTTACGAATTTGTATTTTCGGGATTTACAATCCCAAAAATACAACAATTCGTAGTCCTAAAGATGGAACATTCGTATTTGTAGTTACAAATACGAATGCCCTACACCATCGATAGGATACGACAGAAATCACCATTCAAAAGAATGGTGGTTTCTGATTTACTAAGCAGCCGTACTGATAATACGGCTGCTTAGTGGTGTAAAACACCCACGCAAATACGACAGGAAAATAGAACACCATTTTCCTGTTCTATTTGCGTTTTAGCCTGCACGGATCAGTCAGATCCGTGCAGGCTGCAGTGTAAAAAAATAGAAAAATAAATAAATTGAAGGAGCCTGGAGCCGGTAATTAAAAATCAGGGAACCCGACAAATAGGGGTTCCCCGATTTCAGCCCGGACACGGAGACGCACGGTACTGTGTGTACATCGTGCGGCTCCGCCTCCCGAATGCCGCTATTGGCCGCCTTGCGGCCTAGTGGCTCCTGATTGGCCGCTAGGCCGCAAGGCGGCCAATAGCGGCATTCGGGAGGCGGAGCCGCACGATGTAAACAAACACCGTGCGTCTCCGTGTCCGCTTGGTTTTGGGGTGTCGGTTTGTTTTTTTGCCAAGACCCTTACCTGGACTACGTCGCGCTGGGACAGGTGAGTATGGTTTCCTTCCACAGCTTCCCAAATGGATTTCGTCGGATCCGGACGGCGACAGCGACGGTCGACATGGAGGAAGAAGACGGCACAGGACCAGAAGACGCCGACACAGGACATCAGGGCTACCTACGGAAAGAAGATAGGTAAGTATTAGTATGTGTGGGCTTTGTATGTAATAAAGTTTTATTTTAAAAGTGTATCAGTGTGTTTTGTGCACTATTTTTTTAACTGTAGAACTACAAGTGCCAGCGGGCCCTTTAATGCCCAGCAGGCTGGGACTTGTGGTTCTCCAAGTCCCAGCTTGCTGGGGAGGCTTGCTGGCACTTGTAGTGCCACAGTAAAAAACAATAGTTTAACCTTATTTTTACACCATTTATCAGCTCGATGCCCACCGCCCAGGGGCATCGAGGACAGTACCAGGCTTCAGCGTGGTCAGGTAAGTCCTGGAGGGGGGGGACCCCTTCATTGGGGGGGTCCCCACTCCCCCAGGGCCCCTAGCCAGGCTGACTGGTCGGTAGGGTTAATGCTTTGGCCGGGGGGACTTGCATAAAAAGTCTCCCCCCGGCTGTGGCATTACCCTGCCGGCTGGTTGTGCCTGGGACTGGTTCTTGAAATACGGGGGACCCCTAGTCATTTTGTCCCCCGTATTTTGGGAACCAGCCCCGGACCTGGAGCCTGGGGCTGGTTGTTAAAAATCGGGGAGCCCCTATTTGTCGGGTTCCCTGATTTTTAATTACCGGCCCCGGCTCCTTCAGCCTGGTGCTGGTTTCGGCTGTGGGGGGGACCCCACGCCGTTTTTTTTTTAAATTATTTATTTTTCTATTTTTTTTTACACCTTGCAGCCTGCACGGATCTGACTGATCCGTGCAGACTGCTAGAAATAATTCGTATTAGCAGCCGTATATACGGCTGCTAATACGGATGGCTACACCATCGGAGGGTTACAAAGCAGTCGTATCTGACTGCTTTGTAAATCCCCCTCCGGAACACGAGTTTGCATACTACTTAAACAGTCGTATGCAACCGTAGGGAAAAAACCAATACGAAAAACTAGGTTTTTCATATTGATATATATATATATATATATATATATATATATATATATATATATATATATATATATATATATATATATATATATATATATATATATATATTCGTCACAGGCCACTGCACCCCAACCTGGGAATGGCGAGTGCTACTCTGTATGTGTGTATATATATATATATAAACACTTGCTTCCCCGCAGCAGAGGAAAGAAACGAGCCAGCATACACAGCAGTTAGTATAAGCAAAAGTGTATTGAGATATAAGTTACATATCACAGCATGTGGTATCATGCTGTGATATGTAACGTATATCTCAATACACTTTTGCTTATTCTAACTGCTGTGTGTGCTGGCTCCTTTCTTTCCTCTGCTGCGGGGAAGCAAGTGTTTCTATTTATTTTTTATGGGCCCCTGCACCACTCATCAAAACCAAACAAGTTGTGTGCCACCTTGTGACTCTCTCTGTATATATATATATATATATATATACACATACAGAGTACCACAACACTCGCCATCCCTGCGAATGGGGTGCAAGCAGCACTCGCCATTCCCAGGTTGGGGTGCAGTGGCCTGTGACGACATGCTCTAATAAATACAAATACAGGAAATCAACACTCTCCATAATGAACTAACTCACCTTAGTATACAATTAATCAAATAAAAAATGGGGTTTTAGTTCATGAATTGATCAATGCATTTAAGCTTGCAGCCCATCGCCAAGGGACCCCATTTCACTGCAAGTCCTACACTAACAATAGTCTCTCAAAGTGATGGGCAGTTGTGGTGGTGTGGTAGGGATGGATGCATGGGTACTGTGGGAGGGGGATGGGCGGATGTGGGAGTACTGTGGGTTTAGGAGGACCGGGTGTGGGGGTGCCATTATTATGGTGGGTGTGGGAGTGGCGAATGCGGGGTGGCCGCAGGCAGGAGAGGGTGTCCAGTGGTGCTGTGGGAGTGGGAGGTTCGGTGTGGGTGTATTGCAGGTGGTGCTTACTTACACTGCTTTATCACTTGCAAGACTCTGAGTGATGCTTTTTTATTGCTGAGAGATTGCGGAGGGAAATTTCAGCAAGTGCTGCGCTGATAGGCTATTAGCCCCGATCTGTCACTCTATTTGTGTCCCTTTGTGAAATGGGGGACAGATTTCTTGAACGCAGATATCCTAAGCATGAAATAGATGATGTGATCAAACGTTGTATGGATCTCACCCAAGAGGAACTATTGTCATCTCATAAAGTGAAAACTAGCAATGACCCGTTAACATTTGTTTCCGCATTTTCAATTGCATCCCAAAAGAGAAAATACATTTTTTTGAGCCATTGGCACAGCTTGCAATTAGATGATACTACAGTATGGGACAATTCTGTAAGGAGAGACCATTGTTCTGTTATAAGAGTTGGAATATTAAAGAAATTGTTGCTAAATCAGTTATACAATCTGCTAAAAAAAACAACATGGCTTACTTCCAGAAAAGGCAGCTTCAAATGCTCAAAGTGTGTGAATTGTCAATATATGCTCACTGGTCCTAAGTTTGTTGATCCAGAAACCTCAAAGAACTACATAATTAATCATAATTTGGACTGTGATAGTCATTATGTAGTTTATGCTATTATTTGTTGCTGTCCTCTGGTTTACATTGGGAAAACAATACACACTCTAAAAGAAAGAATAACCTACAATCACGCAGCTTTATTTAGACATCTACGAGATTGGCTACACTCTAGCTCCATGTATACCAACACTCTCCTGGAACAGGGCTTCCTAAATGACATGAACCTTGTCAGTTTTCTACATCTACATGATGAAGAGCTACCTGACCAAGTCAGAACCAACCCTCTGCTATGGTCAACTAAAAAGATCTGGCACATATTAAGACACAAAACAGGACTAAATCAACACCACTCCCTGTTCCCAACCCTCCTTAAAAACCCAGCATTTTTGGACGGCATGGCTGCTCTTCCCTACACCGCATGGGCGGAGATGGGGATAAAATCGGTTGATTCCCTGGTGGTAAAAGACGAGAAGCGAGTTATATGTTTCTCAGAACTGTCCGCTAAATATCCTATGGTTAGCCCATAACCTTTGGCCTTTTTGCAAACCAATTTCTATGTATTGCATGTGATAGGTAATTTCTCCAATAAGGACTGGAATAACACCCTGGATACTATGCTCACCTATACGGTCCCGACCTCAAGAGCAATATCCATCCACTATACTTTTTTGAGACAGATCTTGGATTACACCAAGATCAAAGGTGGTATGGCCACTTGGCTAGATCACTTCTCTGCGCTCTCGATCCCACAATTGCAGAAGGGCCTCCTATATTCCAGACAAACCCTCAAAGCCAATATGTACATTGAGCTTTTTCTAAACATTTATCACAATTCTTATTTATCCCCTGTCAGACGTTTTCATATGGGAACCTCAGACACCCACACTTGCCCAAAATGCCGCTCAGACAACGCAGATACCTATCACTGTTTGTGGGCATGTCCTATCATTCGCTACTTCTGGTTACTAGTGAAACGCTATGCAGAGGCAAAACTCGTTACCCTCGTCCCCTTTACTCCAGAGTGGGCAATTCTGGGAATATTTGACCCAAACACCAGTATGACAAAAGAAAGCAAAAAATTACTATTCGCTTTGAGTGCAGCGGGTAGAAAAACTATCCTCCAAAGCTGGATTGACCCCGCACACCCACAATTTCCCCTATTTCTGTCTAAACTACATTTCCTGTTCAGGATGGACTAGGTGGAGGCCATGGTAGACAGGGGTAAAAAAGTTGGAAAATGTTTTATGTTATGGGACTCTTATATACCAACCCTCCCATTGAATACCAGGAAAATGATACATGACAGCCTGCAATCTACTACATGGTACCTTAGTCGAATGGCTGCACAGGACCCCCCAGTCCCTATCCAGTGATCACTTGCGACCTAACACAATATTTTATTTGACTCTCTGAAAAATGTATTAAGACTTAAATGACTGTACACAAACGTATGCCATTATTGATGGAAATGTATTTCTACACATCTGAATGTTAAGAATGTGACAACTACTAGGGTATGTATACTATGTAATGTGCACGGAATGTCTCAATAAAAAAGTTTTGTAAAAAAAAAAAGAAAGAATAGCCTTACATTACATTGCTCCTCTATTAAGAAAGCTGTTGCTAGACATTTTGCATTAAATAATCATACATTTAAAGATTTTCATTTTCTACCTATAGACTATATTGCACCATTACGGAGAGGAGGAGGTCGTGGTGAATTGCTGCTTCAAAAAGAATGCTACTGGATTTATCAACTGGATTGTACTTCGCCAAGAGAATTAAATGAAGAACTTTCTGTACATTGCTTCTTATAATTTTTTGCGCACCTTTCATGATTTTTGTCTCCCCCTGTATGTGATATCACTTTAGTAACAGTATTGATTTGTCTATGCTATTTGCGTAAGGTATGTGGTGCCCTACATGCCTGCTCGGAATATATAGTGTTCCCTAGAATATAAATTTTTTGCCCGTCACTACCTTTAAAATACTTCTCACTAGCTTGATAGGTGCTGGTGGTCGGGAACCCAGTGGCTCTGGGAACATGCTAACATGTGCCGTGAAACCTTTTGACAGTTGCTCTGACGCGATCGGCCTTGTGATTTGGCATTAGTTTACTTTGCTGTTTTGCGCAGAGCTAGACTGTCAACTGTCACCTAGGTAACGGACAGGGCTGCCATCAGACATTGTGGGGCCCAGGACTGACAAAATAGGAAGACCCCCCCCCCCCCACTGCCCACCAATGTATATATTTTTCTATGCCCACTGTCCAGTAATGTATATATTTATCTATGCCCACTGCCCCCCCAATATTTATATATTTATATGCCCACTGCTACCAATGTATATTTATTTAAACACCACTGCCCACGAATGTTTATTAATAATAGGCAGTAACATATACATTGCTGGCCTGCACCAGTAATCTATACGTTACCACCTATCCCCCGCCAGCCGCCATCTGTATCTGCAAAAGGGGACGCGCGCGCATCCCCTTCCAACGGCGCTTCCCCCGGATCCCCGCTGGCTTGTCGGCAGTCACCCGGGGTCCCCACCGCCTCCCCGCACCCCCCCCCCCCTAACCCTGTCCGTCTCCCTAAAGCAAGGACGGACAGGGTTCCCGTCGCCCTGCTGTCGGAAACTGAGACGTGCGTGAGCCGCACTCGCGTCTCAGTCAGATGGAGCGACGGGCTGCTGGTGGATCGCCAGCGGAGACAGTCTGGTGATTCACCAGCAAGAGGGAGCACTGCTCCATCTGTATATCCAAGAAAGGCCCAGCACTTCCGTGCCAACAGGAGATGGCAGTAATACTGCGCCCAGGTGCCCGCCCAGGGGGTATGCTGGAACCCAATGTATACAAAAGCAAGAAGAGGGCATCACTCCGTAAAGACAAAACTTTACCTGTGTATGTCAATGGCGTTTTAGGAATACTCCCGTCCAACACCTGATGACGGGAGTATTCCCGAAACACCGTTGACATGCACCAGTAAAGTTTTTCCTTTTCACAGTCCCAGAGTGACGCTCTCTACTTGCTTTTGTGTGTGTATATATATATATATATATATATATATATATATATAGGTGACAATTGTAAGATGGCGCCCTTTTTTATGACCTCAATAATTGGGTCAATAGTGCCTTGTGTTCAAACGTTAAAACAAGTAAAGTAAAGTCCAAAGTTTATAAACATTTATTTAAAAAGTCTCTTGTTCCACAACAGTGTAAGTGGCGTTTCCAGACTTATTAAAAAGGTTCACAATATTTCTTTTATTTCAGGATAGCAAACAGAATGTTCCCAACGCGTTTCGTCCCTACGTGGGACTTCATCAGGGGTTCGCTATGAACATATAAAAATACATTTCAGATAAACATTTACGGTAATTGCTACATACATTAAAAATTCTTTAAAAAATGATGTTCTTCAGACTTAACTTTACATTTTGTTGAATGATAATTATTAGTCAGGCTTGTTCTCTCAGTACATTAGTACATACTGAGAGAACAAGCCTGACTAATAATTATCATTCAACAAAATGTAAAGTTAAGTCTGAAGAACATCATTTTTTAAAGAATTTTTAATGTATGTAGCAATTACCGTAAATGTTTATCTGAAATGTATTTTTATATGTTCATAGCGAACCCCTGATGAAGTCCCACGTAGGGACGAAACGCGTTGGGACCATTCTGTTTGCACTATTGACCCAATTATTGAGGTCATAAAAAAGGGCGCCATCTTACAATTGTCACCTATACTCTCCCTACTTATCCCTATCCAACAGGGGATCTTGTAAGTCAGGCAGCCCTAACATAGTAACCCAAAAAAAAAAAAACCCCGTGGCGCGAAACAAGAGTCTGTTCTCTCTCTCTCTATGTCACCCTGATGAAAAATGTTGTAATAACATTTGAAACGTTGGATCACCTGACCGTTTGATTATTGTCATTTTTTCTGGAGTGCCACCCGTCTGTGTGTTGTTATATATTGGAGTGGGTCTCATCCCCCTCTCCTGGGAGGGCACCCGACCCGTTTGTCTGCTGCTGCATGGAGTGCCGGCCACCCTCTGGACCCACTATATATATATATATATATATATATATATATATATATATGTGTGTGTCCAAGAGACCGGCACAGTCCACAGCAGCTATGCAGAGGAAATTGGCTGGGTGCCTGCACAGAGGGATAGCATACTTGGTGGGGATGGAGCGGCACTCTCAGCAGGAAGAAAAACAGGTACACATTGTTAGATAGAGCGACGTTTCAACGTCCTTTATTTGGACATTTTCTTCAGGCTGTTAATCATTTGAAAGAAACATGGCTTTATACCCCACTGGGCAAATTAGCAACACCTGCCACCACGCAGGGCGGCGCAATGCGCATGACATCATAAAAAAGTGCTACCCTCACCATGGATACATACAATAACAAACCCCCATTGAAAGACTAAAAATCAGTAAATGGGACATTGAACATGGATTATAGAAAAAGCATAAATATCATTAGCAGGCAATATAAGTAAGTTACAGGCAGTGTTGTACAAGCCGCAAACAAATGTAAGCATAGTGACATATAGTTAATACGCTATTTATACACTCAGCATATTTTATGAGTGTATAAATAGCGTATTAACTATATGTCACTATGCTTACATTTGTTTGCGGCTTGTACAACACTGCCTGTGACTTACTTATATTGCCTGCTAATGATATTTATGCTTTTTCTATAATCCATGTTCAATGTCCCATTTACTGATTTTTAGTCTTTCAATGGGGGTTTGTTATTGTATGTATCCATGGTGATGGTAGCACTTTTTATGATGTCATGCGCATTGCGCCGCCCTGCGTGGTGGCAGGTGTTGCTAATTTGCACAGTGGGGTATAAAGCCATGTTTCTTTCAAATGATTAACAGCCTGAAGAAAATGTCCAAATAAAGGACGTTGAAACGTCGCTCTATCTAACAATGTGTACCTGTTTTTCTTCCTGCTGAGAGTGCCGCTCCATCCCCACCAAGTATATATATATATATATATATATATATATATATATATATATATATATATATATATATATATATATATATATATATATATATATATATATATATATATATATATATATATATAGAGAGAGAGAGAGAGAGAGAGAGAAAAAGAAATAACCCTTTCACTGCGCTGAAATGGTAGGTCGCACCTCTACAAGTCCCCCCTGTTAGTGGGGGAAGGAGAACAGAAAATGCAACAAAGATATAGAGTGCGAGTTTGTGTGTGTCACCACCACCACCATAAAGCAGGTGTATATTTGACACTTTCTCGTAATTTATACAATTTATTAAAAATGGATAAAACAATTTTTCAGCAATATTTCATTCTTATGTAGTCATATTTTCATCATTCCAATGGGGTCATTGGAATGATGAAAATATGACTACATAAGAATGAAATATTGCTGAAAATTTTTTTTATCCATTTTTAATAAATTGTATAAATTACGAGAAAGTGTCAAATATACACCTGCTTTATGGTGGTGGTGGTGACACACACAAACTCGCACTCTATATCTTTGTTGCATATATATATATATATATATATATATATATTTATTAGCAGTATGTGGCTGTGTTCAATAGTGTTGAAAGGTGGCAGGACTCTTATCAGCTGGCACATAAAAGGTCAGCCCTGTAGACCTATGATAAGGGGTAGTTCCCTCAGGCATTGGTGTCCATCCTGCTCTCTGCCCCTGGGCCAGTCATCTCACATTGCTTAAAATGGTCAGCAGGGACACTTCTATTCTGGGAAGTAGCAGGCCCCTTATTCCTCTGGGTCCCTGTTGAAATGCACTTGTGCATAAATGGTAGTTCCACTTTGGCCAACCAGGACTGCGTGCAGCTCTAAATCAGGCCCAGTGTCTTGTCAGGAGTTAGTATGCATATATGAGTTTTATTTGCTATAAAAGCCACCTCTTTTTCCATCAATGATCCACCCTTCATCTCTCCAAAAAAAACCTGCATCTCTCCAATACCAACCCCACTGCACCTCTCCAGTTGCATCCACTTGCATCTCTCCAGCTAACCCAATATGTCTAGCACCCTGCATCTCCCAAACACAACCCCCCAGTCTCTCTTCAGCCTCAACTGCCATATATCCCCTGCATCATCACCCTGTCTCTCCAGTTCATCACCCTCTGTTTCTCCAGCCTCATCCCTGTGTCTATATCCAGTCTCCTCCCCTTTCTCTCTAGGCTCATCTTCCCGTGTCTACCCAGCCTCACCCCCCCCCCCCCCCATGTCTTCCCAGCCTCATAGCTATGCATCTTTCCATCACCATTTCCAATCCCTGTGACTGATCAACCCTTTATGTCTGTATTGATTTTATGCCCCAGTGACTGCTCTGCCACCCGTTTTGTATCTATTTAATTTTGAGCAGCCCCAGTGATCCCTGACCTACCCAAATCCAACCTGACCTTATCTCACCCCAACATAACATTATGTGGTTTTTCTTATTTACTAACTTGGGAGCCGATTCAGCATTGCTCATAACAGTCCTAATGGCTGTGGTTTGCGCATGTGCACACTCGCCGGGCCGTGTGTTGAATGGATGGAGCTTTGGAGACAGACATGGTGCTGGAGCAGGGGAACACCCAGCATTTAATGGGCATCCCCATGAAGATGCTGTGCGTTCCCCTGGGAATGCAGGCAGGCCAGCCGGTGCCTGCTGGAACATCCCCTTGCATGGTACCGAGGGGATTTGGCGTGGGGGGGTGGACTTTCGGCGGGGTGGTGTTTCACTCAGTAAGCAGCGAATTTCACTGTTTAACAACCCAACCAGAATTAGTACAGTAATTAGGTTGACAGTCAATAGGTTGAACACTATTGGTAAGCCGTAAAAATGGCAACACAGGAGAAAGGTTGACATGGAAAAAAGGTCGACACAACATACAGGTCGACATGGAAATGGACAAAACGTGAAAATGTTGATGAGATTTTCACATATGTTTGTAACTACGCCGACATCTATTGACATGAACCCCCAATTAGTGTAAAAAAAAAAAACATGAAAAACGCATGTAGACCTTTTCCTGTGTAGACCATTGCCATGTCGACCTACTGCTTGTGTCAACCTTTTGTCAATGTAGACCTTTTGCTGGTTGATTGCAGATTGCTGAGGAATTATGGGTCTGTTTTTTTCCGACTAGTTTATTTTGGAAACCATCCAATCACTGTTCGGAGAGGGAATGGATAAGACCTATAGCTGTTGGGAATGCTGATTCTGGTATTGCCATACTGGAGCATCTTGGCTGCCCTCAATTTAGGAACAAATGAATACTGTATATGATTTGAAGTGGGGCTATTATTATGCAGTGTAGGACCACTTAAGCAGAGACTCCTTGATGTGGTTGGTAGTGTAGCTTATTATATGTTTGCAAATGTGTGTAACTGAGTATATTTTACAATATAATATAGGATCCAAATTTTTTGGCAGCCCTTTTCAGAGTGCTGGATAAATGTGTGTATAGATCGGTGTACACTTGGGGAGTGATTCAGGTTGGTTTGCAAAAGCAAACTTCTAATGGATAAAACCATGTTGCACTGCAGGTGGTGCTGATGTAACATGTGCATTTGGGTGAATTATTTTTTCTGTGAGGAGTAAATACTGTCTGCTTTATTTTTACACTGCAATTTAGATTTCAGTTTGAACACACCTCACCCAAATGTAACTCTCTCTGCCCCACCTGCAGTGCACATGGTTTTTGCTTTTGCGAGCCAACTTGAATTAGGCCCTTTATTTATACAGTATCTGCCACATACTGTTTGCAACTGGGGCAGAGATGGATGCATCTTAAGAAGAAATTGGCAACATGATTTTAACTTCATATATGAATGCTATTTTATAATTTATAATTGTTTATACTGTAAGTAAACAATTTTTAAAATCCTAACCCTTACACTCCCGCTGGTACATAACACCCTAGTGCCCAACCCTAGCTGTTCCTTTCTGCAGCTTACCCTTAATCCTCCATCAAGTGCCTATCCCCAAACATCCCATCCAGCACCCTAACCTTTAACTCTTCCCCAAGTACCTAAACCCTAAATCTAACCACTAACCCTAAAAATCAATAATGAGAAACCATCTGTCAACCTTTTCTTCTTCAGGGTTCCTGGGTCCCACAGGCTAACATCAGGGTTGTAGGGGGATCTAGAGGACTGGGCACCAGTTCTCCAAAGATTTGAGGCTTCCCATCATGCCTGGCTCCTCTCCTCTATAACCCCGCCTCCAACGCTGGCTGCACTCTCCCCTGCAAAAACGTCACCGGCTGACAAGTTTTTACAGCACTTGCTGTCCTACCCTGCCTCTGGCTCATGGTGTAGTGGACATAGTTCCATTTACAGTGTTTTTTGGGCCATGTACTGATATTCTACTGTATGATTGTGTGACTAAATGTGCTGAATTTCGACTGTATTTCTTGTGTTATAACTGTATAACTATATACTACCTATTTATATATTGTGTTCACCTTGGACAGGTGTACTGGGGAAGCAGTAGTACTTAGTCATATGTTTAGCGGGTCACTGTCAGGTCATAGGGCCTCACATGTGGCTGGGGTTCCTAATTTATCACTAGCATGTCTAGTGATCAGGAACACCAGCAGACAGATTCCCCACTACTGCGTTCATGCACAGCAGAACTATCTGACCAGGATGGTGGGCAGGATGGCCTGTGTGCTAAATGCCAACAGTCTCCATGGGCGGCCTTACTTTGCTGCTGGGAACATTAGTGGACCAGCTGACACCCGGCACGGATCCTGCACCCCCTTATGCCACTGTGTGGGAATTCATTGTCTACGACAATGTTGTCACTAACACAGCCTCACGTGGAGCAAAAGGCACCACTAGCCTCTGTGCAGGGTTCAAAATGGCCTAAAAAGTTGGCATCCTCTCAATCAACCTTGTTTATGGACACCACTGAGTCATCTGGGGGAGAGGCTGAAGATGATGAGGCAGACACCTCAGAGGGGGAAACTGACACAGGGGAGGTGACAGCTACTGCGGTAAATGTTACTGAACTTATTGCTCCTCACTGAAGAGGACAAGCCGGCACTGGTAGCACAGAAGGTTGACGTGTTTAAATCTTGGAAAGTAGTTAGAGCTGAGTTCCCACACTCTGATTATTTGATGGAGATCAGGACAGAGGTTTGGAAACAGACCCACCATTGCAACATCTTTGGGGGAAAGAGCAGTACAGGACTGGGTAAAAGTCACTAAAGCTGAACTCCCGGAGGAGCTTTCAGAGGAATGTGCTGTGTGTCTCTCACGTTAAACAGGCCGCTGCATACATCACTGAGGCAATGATGGATGCAGGTCAATTGACAGCTAAGGCCTTGGCAGTCTCAGTGCTAGCTAGGTGTATACTTCGGTTACGCTCATGGAAGGTGTACACAGAGTCCAAGCGGGACTTAGAGGTTTTCCCCTTTTCAGGAGATCTCCTCTTTATAAAGGAGCTGAACAAGATTGTAGCTTCCCTGGCAACATCCAAGTCAGCATGCCTTCCATCTGCTATAAAGGAGCTGAACAAGATTGTAGCTTCCCTGGCAACATCCAAGTCAGCATGCCTTCCATCTGCTTCTAGCACTAACAGGGCAAAACTTAGCACTTTTCACCCCTTTCTTCCCTCCGGAAAAAGTAAGGAACAGGTGTTTGGCAGACAAGCGGGAGAAGCCAAATCAGGTCAAACCTAAGCCAAGACAGCCATGGGCAGCTAGACAGGCAAGCCCACCACCTGACAGTGCAGGCCTCACTCTGGGGGACCCCAGGGTGGGGGGGTCGACTTCTCTTCTACGCAGAGGAATGGCTCAGGGTGACATCCAATCCCTGGGTGAGAGAAGTGGTTACCAACGGGTACACTGTGTCCTTTGAAGGACGCCCTCCTCAACAGTTCTTTCTGACAAACCTGCCAAATGTTCCAAAAAAGGCCTGCAACAGGAAGTGGAATCCTTACCACAATCCAGAGTGATTGTGCCAGTGACTCAACATCAGCAAGGCTATGGATATTACTCGACCCTGTACTTGATACCTAAACCAAACAGATATTTTAGACCCATACTGAACAAGTTTGTAAAGGTGGCAATATTTTTCATGGAAATTTTGAGGATCATTTTGCTGGAAATGGAACCGGGGGATTATATGGTATCCTTGGATATTCAGGATGCATACCTTCATGTCCCCATTGCTCAGTCTCATCAATGGTTCCTTTGATTCACCCTATCACCACAACATTTATCGGTTCCACGCCCTCCCATTCGGGTTGACCTCGGCATCACAAATTTTTATAAAGATTATGGCATGATGTCCTCCCTGAGACGTTAGGGGATCAGGGTGCTCCCGTACATGGCCGATCTCTTTATTCTCACAGTTCAGGGGAGATCCTAATAGATCACCTACAGCTGACCAAGAACTTTCTATAGAGTCATGGGTGCCTGATAAATTGGAAGAAATCTGCTCTGCTGCCATCCAAGCAGATGTTACACTTGGGAACTCTGTTAGACTCCAAAGCCCAGAGGTTAATACTCCCTCTAGAAAAGTGCCAGGATTCAAAACTTCCTTCGCCTCCACAGAGTCACTTTACATCAGGCCATGCAAATTATGCATGTTGGTGTTTACATTCAACATGGTCGAGTGGGCGCAATTGAATTCCTGCTCGCTGCAGAGGCTGATTCTGAACAGGTGGGATGGGTGCCCTTAGTCCATACGCTCCCGAACAATGTGCTTGGTCATCACTGATGTGGCAAGACTCATCTACAGTTGGGAAGACTCTTTTGGATTCTGCAGTGGGTACTCCTCACCATGGATGCAAGTCTGCAGGGTTGAGGAGCCCTAGTAGAATCCTGGTTTTTACAAGGCAAGTGGTCCCTGGCAGAATCCAGGTTGGCAATAAACATTCTGGAACTAACGCACTCCAGTTCAACGCACTCCAGTTGACACAGGATCTTCTGCAGAGCAGACCAGTTCAGATATAGTCAGACAAAGCCACCACTGTGGAATACATAAACCACCAGTGAGTGACAAAAACTTTAAAGGCCATGCAGGAAGTATCCACCAGTGGGCCTAATGCCATGTAATAGCCATCTCTGTGGTTTTACTCCCAGGAATTCTGAATTGGGAGGCCGACTTCTTAAATCACAAGGAAATACACTCGTTACAGTGGTGGCTTCATCCCAAGGTGTTCCTTCTAATACCCAAGAAATGGGGCACTACGAATGTGGATCTGATAGTGTCTCGATACAACAACAAGGTGCCACTGTTAGGATCCAGAGCCAGGGACCTGCAGGTGGCATTCATGGACACTCTGTCCAGTCCTTGGAATTTTCATCTTCCATGCATCTATCCACCAGTGTCATTTTTTCCTCAAGTACTTTGGAAGTTAAAACAAGAAGGGGGAGCCTAATCCTGGCGGCTCCTGTGTGGCCTAGGAGACATTGGTTTGCAAATCTACTTCATCTGTCAGCTGCTCCTCCTTTTCTGATACTGCTGCATCAGTGTCTGCTCAGTCAAGGTCCTTGTCTGCACCTGAACCAGAAGAAGTTAGCTTTGATGGCGTGGCTCTTGAGACTGCAGTCTTAAAAATAAAGTATTTTGCAGGAAAAGTGTCTAAGTATATGATTCAGGCCCGTAATCCAGCTTCAGCAATAATTTACTATAATGTGTGGCACACCTATTTTTCTTGGTGCAAAGTGAGAGCTTATGACATCAAACAGTGTAAAGTGGCAAGACTGCTGGCTTTACTTCAGAGTGGTCTTGATAAGGGCCTGCATTTGGCAACCCTTATAGTTCAGGTCCCTAGTATGGATGCGGGGTTATATGGGAGAGGAGCCAGACATGATGGGAAGCCTCAAAGCATTGGAGAATTGGTGCCCAGTCCTCTGGATCCACCTACATCCCAGATGTTAACCCTGTGGGCCCAGGAACCCTGAAGAAGAAATGGAGTTAACCGAAGGTAGATTTTGCCATAACTCCTGTTTTTTGTGCTGACCATTTGCCCATCAAGCATTTTACCCAAGTCCATGTCAACCATTTAATGGTTGACCCATTGACTGTCGACCAGCTGGTGTTGACCAATTAACTGTCTATCTATATACTGTCTATCTAACATCCAAATACCAAAATATATATGCTTATATATTAAAAAAAATTATAATCAGTCTTTGTATACTATAAATGTTATCATCAAAGCAAAGCAGTGAGGTTCAGAGACATAAGTTTTAACATTGCTTTGGGTTTTTCTAAAATATTTTTTAAACATTCCATTGAAATTGTAGCGGAGTGGAGGGTGTGATATGAAGGTTTATTTATTTATTTATTTATTAATTTATTTATTAATTTATTAATTAAGAGTTTCTTATATAGTGCACCCATATCCCGCAGCGCTTTACAGAGAATATTTGAACATTCACATCAGTCCCTGCCCCAGTGAAGCTTACAATCTATATTCCCTATCACATATACATGCACACACATTCACTCTTGGGTTAATTTTGTTGGGAGCCAATTAACCTCCCAGTACATTCTTCGAAACCGGAGTACTCAGAGGAAGAACACGCAAGAACGGGGAGAATATACAGACTCCATTAAGGGCCATGATGGGAATTGAAAAAATTGACCTCAGCACTGTGAGGCAGTAATGCTAACCATTACACCGTCGGTACTGCGCAGGTTGAGTACTAGTGGGACAAAGGTTGAGTCCAAGTGGGACCAAGGGCAATGCAAGAAGCTCAATATACAACCATTTCTGAATTAATATATAGGATACTGTTGCTGGTAAAAAGTTTCAGTTGCCGGAATGTATTGTAATTTTAAAATTTCTAATTAGTATAGGTATTGATTAAAATGTAAAGTATGCAGTATTAATTAAAAAAAAGTCTAAATTAAACCAAATAAACAATTTTTTTATTGCAGGATGAAAAAATAGCAATCTAGCAAAAACAATGTAAACTACATTTTGGAAGCACTTTGCATATATTTCTTAAATTACTTTCAGAGACCTAATTAATCAAAGACTATTGTTTAACCATAAACAATTATTTTGTTTTTCTTTCTCAGTTTAAACCATTTGCCCCAATTGTTAAAAGTGATGCATAAATTTCTGTTTATTAATTTCAAACAAAGAGATTGAATTGAGTAAGAAAACAATACACAAAATCAGTAACGTGGCATTCAGCTAACCTTTAAACTTCATGCCTGGGAGACAAATCTAACCTTTTGTTTATGCAATAAAAGTAACTCCTATGTGATTCATCAGTGTAAACGGTATTTTTGTCTTTAGGAAATATTAAGTGTTAAATTAAAAGCCATTTTAAGGTATGATTATGCAAACTGTACTTGCTTCAAGATAAATATTGCTAGATGGATTTTATCTACCACTACAAAGTCACCATAAATCAGATAGATTGCTGTATTAAACAATGCGTTTCATTCAAACTAGGTGATTCATTGTGCCCTACGGGCGGTCTTAACACAGTCATAAGGTGCTCTGCCCCCATAACCTGTGAACACTTTTATTGGGTGAATTATGGGTAGTATTATATGGAGGATTCCCTGAAGGTGGAGGATGGGCGGATGCGGTGGTGCCGTTGGTGGGTGCATTAGTACCATGGGTGGGAGAGTGGCAGGTGTGGGGTTGCTGCAGGTGGAGGGGGGTGTCCAGTGGTGCTGTCGGTGTGGGTGTTGGGTGTGGGCAGGGGCTGGCTGACAACATTCAGCCTGGGGGGCAACACAAGCAAGTTGCCCACAACCACCGCCATTGTTTCACCCCTCTACCCTCTCCCCTCCAGTAAGCAGCAAGGACTAAACAATTATTCCCCCACACACATACATCAGCAATGGGGACAGTGCGCAACCAAGGCGCGTTGCAAAAATTTACACTGTAATGCCCATTACACATAATGCCACACACCGTAATGCCCATTACACATAATGCCAACACTGCAATGCCAACTAAACATACTGCCACGCACCGTAATGCCCATTACACATAATGCCACACACCGTAATGCCCATTACACATAATGCCACACACCGTAATGTGCGCATGTGCAGTTGGTCCAAAAGTGGCCATATTTCCTTGACTGATATGCGCAGAAGCTCTCGATTAACACTACCGATGACAGCAACGGCCTGACAATTGAGTGATGGGAGGCCTCTGAGGTGGCAATAGTACCAGCTGACCATAATTTGGCATGGTGTCCTAGCAAGCCAATCCACCCCTGGGTGGCATGGAGAAAGGCAGAGGGGTCATGGAGACAGGCAGAGGGGACAGAGAGAGCATGGAGACAGAGGCAGGGTGGTCATGGGGACAGGCATGGGGGGCATGGAGACAGGTTGATGAGGGCATGGTAATAGGTGGAGGTGGCATAGAGACAGGCATAAGGATCTGGAAGACCATAAAAGAGAAGAGGGACCCACTGCACACTTTGTCTGCACTTTGACGAGGAGACAATATTGAGGAGAGGAATGGGCCATGCACTGTGTGCTGGGGTTATATAGACTCTGCCCCTGCTGCTGCCCTGCTCAAACATCCCCAGCCTCTTCCCATCGATGTCTCCTCCCCAACCCTGTGGCCGGTGGCACTAAGTGCGGTGTACTCACCACGGCTGCCGCTGCAGAACATATCTTTGAGTAGGACTGGAGGTCCTCTGAGTCATCCAGGCATCAGAGAACCACTGCACCCAACAGTCACATTGTTGCGGGGCTACACCCCGCCATATTGCTTTGCCTTTTATTGAGGTACATGCTCTATGCCTGAATTGATCCATTTAGCACGCCAGCGCTACCCGAATCCGCACTTCCGGGTAGCGCTGGCCATGCTGTTATCCTCTGACGGACACTAGAGGCAGTACCTCTAGTGTCTGTCTCCTCCAAGGCGGCGGCCATTTTTGAAGAGGCCGTCGCTTTACATTGGAGCCGCTAGGAAGCCTGCTTTTTTGCGGCTGGACCCGGAGGCGGTGTCTGCGGTGGTGGGGGTCAGCCAAGCCCAGTACATACCGGCCCGGGGGGCATATGGCACCCGGCCCAGCCCGCCCCTGGGTGTGGGTGTGCTGCAGGTGATGGAGTTGCAGGTGCAGGAATGCCGCATGTGGGGGGTGTGGGGGTGCTGCAGTTTTGTGGGGGATGGTCGGGCGGTTGGAGTGTTACCACAAGTGGATGTGGGGGGTGCTGCAGGTGGTGGAGGCGCAGGTGCAGTGGCATTGTGGGTGGGTGTGGAGGAGACATGGGTGAGTGAGGGTCAGCTGCGAGCAGAGCCGGCCCTAGGCATAGGCAAACTAGGCAAATGCCTAGGGCATTTGGAATACCTAGGGGCACCAGCAGCTTCTGCTGATTAAAATGATATGCAGCATGCCTATATTTTGTGTGTGAGTGAGGCTGTAACTACATATGAAATAGTGTATTCATGGAAATCACTGTAACATAGCATTCCATATGCAGGTACAGCCACAGTCGCACACAGAATATAGGCATGCCGCATTTCATTTTAATCATCGGAAGCTCCTTGTGTGTCCTGGTCACATAACAATGCAAATAAGACGAATTTTCAGCAAAAAAGGCACCCAACGTTAGCAGAACTGTCCAGGAGCTGCATGGCCTATTGAGGCAAGATGTATGAAGAAACATCTGATCATCTGATCATCTATCCAAGCCGAGGCAGAGGTCGTAGTGTTAGCGGATGTGCAAGTGCTGTCTGTGGGTGGGTTCATTGTGCAATAGTGTTCGGCATATGTGTAAGGGGCATTATGTGTGTCATGTATAAATGCATGAATAATGTGTGACATATGTTTAACAGGCATTATGTGTGTCATGTGTATGAGGGCATTAATAATGAGCAACATATGTGTAATGGGCATTATGTGTGTCGTGTATAAGGGCATTAATAATGTGCAACATATGTGTAAGGGGCATTATATGTGTCATTACATTATGTGTATGAAGGGCATTAATAAAGGTTGGCATAATGTGTAAGGGGTATTATGTTTATAAGTACATTAATAATGTGTGTCATGTGTAAGGGGCATTACTGTGTGGTATTATCAGGGGTGCAGAGAGAAAGGGGTAGGGGTACAAATTACCCAGGCCAAAGTCTGATGGAAGGGCCCAGTGGGGGCCCCAGGCCCCCACCCCTTAAGTGACAGCATCAGCTGCAGCTCTTCTCCAATACCCAGCACACACTGCTTTGTGCTGGGTTGCAGTGTGGCCATGGAGGTGCTTAAAATGCAATATTTTCTCAGGATTTTTTTTCTAAGGGTATAATGTGAATAATGTGAGGAGTAATGTATATAAGGTAAAGTGGTACTACTGTGTGATGTAATGTGAATAAGGGACACCATCGCATGATATAATGTGAATAAAGTTGCATAATGGGAATTGGGGGTACTATTGTGTGGCCATGCCCCTTCCCAGCAAGAACACACCCCTGTTTGGGCTGCGCACCAAATGTGTGCTCTGTTTCTATTTCAAATATTGCGGGGACCGCAATTGTGTCACCATGCCCAGTAGTAGCGATTCTGGAAATCCAGGATTTATGCATCTCTAATCGCTGGATTACAGTATATCTGCGGTCCACTGTTAACCGATATGATGGTGATGATTCCGTAAGTCCGGGCTTTCATCATTTCCAGTCTTTGGGTCACAAATCTGTGCTCCACAGCCGGCGTGTGTTGTTCACTTCCTATTTACTATTTAGCAACCCTAACTGCCATTCAAAAATTATTTCGACACACCACATCCAGTCTGTGTACCGCATATAGCGGTCCAAGGCTTCACAACAGAACAATACATGATACATTTCTGGACCAAGTAAATTCAATATATATATATAGCATATGTGGTTTCAAATTGAAACATTGAGCAGATCCTTAATGCCTCTGTTGTTATTTATGTGAGTGCCACCACACCCCCTCACCAACTATATATATATATATATATATATATATATATATATATATATATATATATATATAGAGAGAGAGAGAGAGATACATATGTACCACCGCACTCACCATTCCTAAGAATGGGGTGCAGTGGCCTGTGACCTCACTCTAGTAAATACAAATACAGGGTGCCCAGCACTCACCACTAACCAGGGCTATTTTTCAGCAGGCTCCAGCAGGAACTGAGGCCCTTATTCTAGTTCACTCTTCTGACAAAATATTTCTTAGATGGACAAAACCATGTGCACTGCAGGTGAGGCAGGTGTTACTTGTGCAGAGATAATTAGATTTGGGTGGGGTTTTACACCTGCCTCACCTGCAGTGCACATGGTTTTGTCCATCTAAGAAATATTTTGTCAGAAAGAGTGAACTAGAAGAAGGGCCTCAGTTCCTGCTGGAGCGTGCTGAAAAATAGCCCTGCCACTAACTCAGAAGAAACAAAAAGATAGAAACAGCGCTTGTTCAAAATAGTTATAACAATTTAATGTACATAATTCATAAATATAAAAAGATATACTCATTAAAAAAGACAAAACAAAAATTAATAAAATTAACACATATAATAAACTTCAGACAGTAATAAGCCGGTTTAGTAAGCATAAAAGCTGATGGTATCTCTTTAAATGGCCATGATGGTTGTTAGCTTGCATGCAATTAGTTTTAAGCAATAGCTTACTGGGTTAGTATGTTAGCTGGGTTATTCCAAGCATTTCAGTCCAACCTATGTGCACAAGGTTTTTATACTTAAGTGATCTGTGGACATGGGTTCCGGCCTCCAGACCCCGATGGTAAGCTCCGACCGCTGGTTCAGTCCTAAATATTATACGGTCATATCCGAGATATCTCCACCGGTTCCGGGTATAAACTGCCAGAAGGTTTCCCCTTTACTCCTCTACGCGTTTCTCCGCCTCTTTCCAGTAGTCAGCGGCTACCTCCTGAGGAAGCCGCTGACTACTGGAAAGAGGCGGAGAAACGCGTAGAGGAGTAAAGGGGAAACCTTCTGGCAGTTTATACCCGGAACCGGTGGAGATATCTCGGATATGACCGTATAATATTTAGGACTGAACCAGCGGTCGGAGCTTACCATCGGGGTCTGGAGGCCGGAACCCATGTCCACAGATCACTTAAGTATAAAAACCTTGTGCACATAGGTTGGACTGAAATGCTTGGAATAACCCAGCTAACATACTAACCCAGTAAGCTATTGCTTAAAACTAATTGCATGCAAGCTAACAACCATCATGGCCATTTAAAGAGATACCATCAGCTTTTATGCTTACTAAACCGGCTTATTACTGTCTGAAGTTTATTATATGTGTTAATTTTATTAATTTTTGTTTTGTCTTTTTTAATGAGTATATCTTTTTATATTTATGAATTATGTACATTAAATTGTTATAACTATTTTGAACAAGCGCTGTTTCTATCTTTTTGTTTCTTCTGTGTTGAATTTTAGGGGTTTGGTAATTCCCCTTGAAACAGCTGCAGTTCAAAATATTACTATCTGCGCTGGGATACTGTTTTGCTGCCACTAACTCACCTTAACATACAAATAATCAATTAAATAAATAATGGGGTTTAATGGGGATCAACAAAACTTTGTGCAGACTATGAATCCCCATTCCAAATTATAAAAAGATCATCAATATAATGGCCATAGAGGACCAGGTTCACACCAAAGTCTCTATCCCAAATAAGTTCTTGCTCTACCTCTCCCATATAGAGGTTGGCATAATTTGGCACAAACCTGGTCCCCATGGCTGCCCAAATTGTCTGAAGGTAAAAGGTGTGTTGAAAAAGAAAATAAGTGTGTTGTAATATATAAAGAATAGAATCTATAATACATTTTTGATGTCTAGCTCATCCAGGTCATCATCCATCTCTAATGTCCTTTGGGCAGCTCGTACTCCTAAATCATGCGGAACATTGGAGTACAGGCTTGTCACATCTAAAGTCTGGAATGAGTACGAGCCTTTCCATTTGACATCTTTAATGAGCTGAAATAAATTGTATAGTATCCTTAACATGTGACCTGAGAGTAGACACCCGTTACTGTAATTGTGTGTGCAGTTCAGACTGTGTCTGGCTATTTTGGGGGTAATTAGATTACTCATTCAGAGCCTAGTACTTTTTGTCTCTGTACAGGTTGTGCATTGTTGCATTCCTGATCAGTGTGGTTATTATTATATATCATCATTGGGCATTGTTGCATTCCCAATCAGTGTGTTTATTATTATACTGTATATCATCATTGTGTATTGTTGCATTCTAGATCAGTTAGGCTATTATTATATATCATCATTGTGCATTGCTGAAGCCCTGATCAGTGTCGTTATTATCATATATCATCCCTGTGCATTGCTACACCTGTGGCCCTCACTTATCCACGTATAGGGGGTGGTGTCTGGTAAGTCCCTCCAGATCCTCCTGTTGTGATGCTAAGCCTCCTGCAGCAGCCTTGTCCCTTGTAAGACCTGGTGGCACCAAAGTGGGGGTGGACCTAATTTCCCCCCCACAAATGTGTCTGTTATTGGTGAAGCCTTACTTTGCAGGAGGCAGAAAGTACTGCTGGGCATCCGCAACTGGGTATCCACACCACCTCTCCTAACAGAGTCAGAGAGAGAAGAGGGTGGAGCAGGAGATAGGGAAGGGAATGAGAGAGATTTCCAGGAGAGAGTGAGTATGTCAGCAGGAGCAAGAGACAGTGTCAGGAAAAAAAAGGGAAAGAGACAGTATCAGGGAGGGAGAGATAGTGTCAGAAAGAGAGGGCCGAGTAATAACTGGATATTTTGGTGCCTTGTGCCAGAAATTGGTGCATATTTAAAATGAGGACAGTGCTTGCCAGAGGCAGTTGTCAAAAATATAGGGCTTCATGGGGAAGAACAAGGTCACAAAAGAGTACCTCAAATATATGTGTTACTCCAAATAGAGCCCCTTTTACAAATTATGCCAGGTACAGTAGATCACTTCATAAACAATCCGCCAGGTAGAGCCCTTGGTACTTATTTCCTAGCACGGCGCCTGCGATCAAGATTGTATCCATCGGGTCCAAAAAAATCACGTTGATCGCATCGCATGCAACCAAATGGCATGCCATTGCGATCGACGTGATGTTTACATTGGAATCAATGAGAAATGGTCCCTGAGACCCGATTTTACATTGGCCCCAATGTTAAATGGCCCCCAGACCCCAATTTTTATTGTTTCCCAACCCTGATGGGTCAAATGCCCCCCCATTATTACTGCGACCCCACGATCATCGCCAACCCGAAGCGTGGCGAGCGCAGCGAGCCCGCGAGGGGCGACGGTACGCGTCCTCTGACCTTTTCATACCCCCACTATCCACGTCGGTGTGGAGTTGACTTTATATAGTGTGGCAAGCGCAGCGAGCCACCGAGCCCGAAGCGTGGCGAGCGGACACGTATTACTTCACAGGTATTGCGCGTCCCCTCGTGGGGCGCACTGCGCTCGCCACGCTTCAGGCTCGGTGGCTCGCTGCACTCACCACACTATATAAAATCAACTCCACACCGACGTGGATAGTGGGGTATGAAAAGGTCGGAGGACGCGTAGGCGAGGGGCGGCGGTACGCGTCCTCTGACCTTTTCATACCCCCACTATCCACGTCGGTGTGGAGTTGACTTTATATAGTGTGGCAAGCGCAGCGAGCCACCGAGCCCGAAGTGTGGCGAGCGGACACGCATTACTTCACAGGTATTGCACGTCCCCTCGTGGGGCGCGCTGCGCTCGCCACGCTTCAGGCTCGGTGGCTCGCTGCACTCACCCCACTATATAAAATCAACTCCATGCCGATGTGGATAGTGGGGGTATGAAAAGGTCGGAGGACGCGTACCGCCGCCCCTCGCGGGCTCGCTGCGCTCGCCACGCTTCGGGTTGGCGTTCATCGTGGGGAGGCATTAACAATGGGGGGGGGGCATTTGTCATGTCAAATACCCATAAGGGTGGCTAAACAATGAAAAATCGGGTCCATTGGCCCATTTAACATTGTTCCCTATGTAAAATCACGTCCATCGCATCGGTCGCATCGCATGCCTTAACTTAAGGCATGCTTTTGGACGGTCAAAAGGCTAAAAATAGCCCTGAAATCGCGTCGGTCGCGTCCATCGCATACCTTAAGTTAAGGTATGCGATCACCTGCGACGGGCGCCGTGCTAGGAAATACAAGTACCTCTTATATAAAATTACACCAGGCAGAGCCTCCAATAAAAAGTGCTTCAAACAAAGCACCTTTTACATATTACTCCAAGTAGTGTTCCCATTACACATTAGGATAGGCATAGCTTCCATTAGACATTATGCCAGGAAGAGCCACCATCAGGTGTTACATCAGGCAAAGTCTCCATTAGATGATACTCTAGGAAGAGCTCCCTGTGTGACACTATGCTAGGCAAAGCCTATTACACATCACTCCATTCAGATCCAAAGTTACATGTTACACTAGGTAGAGCCCCTGTTACACATTATGACAGGTAGATTGTACATATTACTTACATGAACTATAAATTATACCATAACAAAGGAGAAAACTCAAAAACTTTACGGTGACCTTAGTTCTGCCAATATTCATTA
The DNA here is from genome assembly GCF_055691185.1 of Crinia signifera. NCBI lineage: Eukaryota > Metazoa > Chordata > Amphibia > Anura > Myobatrachidae > Crinia > Crinia signifera. The sequence goes on from NC_139217.1 coordinate 249,900,554, forward strand.
GGCCCCTCGAAGGAAAATGTAAAAATTTACTTCACACCCTCAATTCCTGGATGCTAGCCATTCAAAAAATGTACTGATAAACATCGTTTTTGTGTTCTCTCAAGGAACACAACTTTAAATCTTATGCAAATGTATATATGATTTAGACTTCCAATGACCCAGCTACTGAATAGCTGTTGCTGAAAACCACCAGCCACAGCATGAGTGGCTGTCCCAAAAGTAACGGATACCATACACACCACAATCCATATCCAATCCCACCAAAGGGTGCTTAAACATCAAAGAAAAACTAGACCTTAGTGAGAAGCAGCGCATTCACATGCAGGAAAAACTGGCCGCACCTCTGGAGGCCTTAACTAGGAGTACTACCTCTCGAAAGGTAATGGGCAAATTGTCTTGTCCACCTGAGGCCTAAGGGAATATGCATTACTTTGTCGCAAGTTTTCCAGATAAATCAGGGTTGCCCACTTTCAAAGTCTCCTCTTTGTGATAAACCTGGAAAGGACACTGTCAGCAGCACTTATGGGGCTGATGTAGATGTCTTCAAGCCCCACCCCTAGTACTGCAAATCCCACGATTTTCATCTTTAGACCCATCCCTCTTTCCTAAAAGCCACAAATTGGGGGTAAATTAACGCTGCCACAGGGGAGCTGTGTGTGTGTGTGTGTGTGTGTGTGTGTGTGTGTGTGTGTGTGTGTGTGTGTGTGTGTGTGTGTGTGGTGGGGGGAGGTGGGTTGCAGTATCTGGGAGCTTTGGGACCCGATTTTTGGGAGGTAGGCAACCCTGAAACAAATAGATGCATTTGCAAAAAGTAATAATGCCCCATTATGACAGCATAACCCTTATTGTGTCTTCTTCTTATAATGAGCTGATGATTGATGTGCTTCATAAAGCAATGTGATTGCTATAGTAATTATAACTGTTACAGCCATATATAATCTACATAAATTATGATAATGCAGACTGTAAACTTAAATCCAGAGAATTGGTGTCATAGCATTTATTTCATTAGGGGTCCTGTGGAGATGTAGACAGAGAAACATTAGGAAATCATCCATAAAAATATTATTATAAAAAATAAAAATATATCCACTGATATAATGCAGGCTAGTAATCACTATAGCTTCAAAAACATCCTAAACAATCATTCATTATAAGATTAATTAAAATAAATTGTTGAAAAGATTCATAGGTAAAGGAACCCCAAGTTTAACCCTTTGAGTGCCAATGTTGCTGTGAGAGATCCTCAAAATAGCCTTTAAAAATTCCAGCGCCGCTCACAGCGACTGTTCTTTCTTTGGGTCCAATATTTAACTAAACTGCAATTAAATGAATTTGTTGCATTTGTATTTATTTATATATACTAAAAGAACAGTCGCTGTGGCATTTTAAACTGATATTTTGAGGATCGCTCACAGCATCTTTGGCACTTAATGGGTTAAGTGTGTATAAACATACTTAAATAAAATATATAGTTTTGTCACACATACCTGCAGAAATGAAAAATTAAGAGGATTCTCACTTGCAATAGGCATATTTTTAAAAGGATATAGGGCCTAATTCAGAGTTGATCGCAAAGCACCTTTTTTTTCAAATGCACAAAGCCATGTGCACTGTAGGTGGGGCAGATGTAGCATGTGCAGAGAGAGAGATTTAGATTTAAGTGAGATATTTTGTATTAGGGTAAGTACAGGATGATTTATTTTTACTGCAATGTACAGTTTTAGTTTGTACATACCCACCCAAATCAAACTCTCTCTGTATATGTTACATCTGTCCCACCTGCAGTCCAGCATGGTTTTGTCCATTTGAGAAAAAAGTTGTCTTGTAATCAGGTCTGAATTAGGCCCATAGCTGGGAACGAGTCATATATTCTTTTTACCAGATTTCAGTAATACAGTACAACAAAATGATGTACAATTATGTACACTAGCTTGTATTGCCCTTATTGAAAGGAAACAACAAATGTATGTGATTATATTCAAGGGGAGGGGGCCTGGACTGAACACTCTAGCTCAGGGGTTCCCAATCTTTTTTGAATTACGGCACCCTAGAGTATCAGAATTTTTTCACGGCACCCCTAAGCCAAAAATAAAATAATTAGACTGGGTTTATATGCAATTCTTAAGGTCAGTTATGTGGTAAAGGACAGGATTTGCTTCTGTTTGTACACATTTTATGATTAGCAGCCACCAGCACTGGTTTTGCTCATAAATAATGAACCATTAATAATTTGAGTTGGTCCTGGACTACCAACCCAGGGCACCCCTGCATGTGTCCCGAGGCACCCCAGGGAGCCACGGCACACAGTTTGGGAACCACTGCTCTAGCTACCAATAATACATACCACCCAACATGATACTCTACAGGAGGGACACAATGCTCTGTTCCCTGTTAATTTAGAATTACCATCACATTAATATCTCGAATGGTACTAGACAGGGATGCCCACTGTCCCCCCCTTATCTATGTGCTGGCTATAGAGTCCCTAGCTATTACAACAGGGCTGGGCAATTGCGGCCCTCCAGATGTTGATGAACTACACATCCCAGCATGCCTTGCATCAGTTTCAGCATGGCCACATAGCAAAACTAATGCAAAGCATCCTGGGATGTGTAGTTCATGAACATCTGGAGGGCCGCAATTGCCCAGCCCTGTATTACAATATGCCAATCATTGGAGTTTCCAGCGATAAAAGTGGGGCCCTCTACCCATACATTTGCAGGTGATGTTTTATTGTTTATTACAAATCCAGCAACGTCTCTACCTATCATTCACGAAATTATTGAGAACTACAGTGCACCATAATTTTACAAAGTCAATATCATTAAAACAGAGGCGTTGCCATTTAGTATAGATACCCATAAACTCTCCCAGTTTAAACAGCTTTATAGATAAAATTGGAGGACAGATTCTATTGTATACTGTATCTTGGCATTCACATCCTCAACAACCTATCCTCGACTGTAGATCTCAATTATAAACCACTCATATCTCAAATAGACCAACTATTAAAGTGGTGGATGAGTCTGGAGGTCTTGTGGATGGGTAGACTGGCTGCATTTAAAATGTCTATACTACCGAAGTTAATGTATCTCTTTCTTTCCGTACCATATTTAATTTCCCAGAAAGTTCAGTCAAGTACACTAAATATGTCTTAAATGTATTTAGAATAACATCTGACTAGGAGACTGGGTGGCTTGACAGTGCCAGATTTGAGGAGATATCAGCTGGCAAGCTTGGTTGCCCAGGCTAGAGATTGGCCTTTACCATTGGATACAAAACCTTGGGTAGACCTGGAAGAGACAAATCTACCCCCGGCTCCCATTACTTGATTTATTGTGGATTCCAGCTCAACAGAGACCACTAGCTCATGACATTCCTTGTGCAATCAAGAACTCCCTGAAAGCATGGGATGAGGTCTTAATCTTCTCGAAGAGGATCTCCCTACCCACTAGATCACTATCACTACAGGCCCTCTCTGCTGTAATCCCAGACTTGACACTGACTGGCTGGACCTCCTGGAGTATTGCCAACATCACCGATTTCGTAGATGGTATCATAATTACCCCTTTCACTACTTTTTCAGTGTTGAGTTGGTTTTAAAAAAATGGCACAGATATTACACCAGTGCAGCCCACCACACACATGAGGGAACCAAAAATTGGAAAAAATAGAAAAAAAGAAGTAACAGTCCATACGGTACAGTATTTTGCACGTTCCTGTATTGGGGAGGTCCGTTAATATAATGCCTCTTTCGAATGGTATTGAGACCAACTGTGAACCCACTTCAGATGTTCCAAAGATTACTGGGGGATATTGTAGAAATTATATTGTAATCACCTGGTCCGCGGTAGGTTCTTTTGGGGGTAGAGACCCCTTTCCTTGTTCTAGAACTCCGTTCGGATCAGGATTATGAGCTACAGATTGTCCTCTTTGATTAGAGGTGAAGATTTAAATGTGGCTTTGCTCAGCAGAAAAGGTTCAGAGGCTGGCACCGGAGCCCAATAACAGTATTAGCCGTGTTGCAGAGTAGGACTGGAGTTAGTGGGTTCCTTCAGATCCATCAACGCGTTTCACCGATATCACAGCTTTATCAAGGTGACATCACAGCTTTACTTACCTTGTGACAGTACCAGTAACATGTGGACTGGGACCCAGCAAGGCTGGGGCTCAGGACACTATAACCGGCATCCATTTCACAGTGCCCCATGTTTTTATTTGAATTACCCTGCCTACAGGTGTGGGTAATGTGCTGCAGATGATGCTGGTGCTGGGCGGAAGTTTGGGGCATTGCCTAGTAACATTCCGGTGCTTCCCTGCTGTCAATTGCGGGGAGGAAGTTCCGGGCGCTGCCTAGCAACGACCCCACTGCCGGCATGGAAGCCACCGTCCACCACTAGCCCCTGTCCCCAAGCCTCCAGCACACGCCAGAGCAGAAGCACTCAGGGACATGAGGATGTTCTGTTCCTGGACTTCCCTGGTAATGTATGATTGCTATCACCAGTGTTGAAACACCTTTCATATAAATTACCTAGCTCCCCACAGGTGATGGCAATCATACATTACCTGGGAAGTCCAGGAACAGAGCATTTTCTCTGTCATGGAGTGGGTCAGGTAGACAAGTATGAAATGAGCACATCTGGGACATCATGTCTCGCTCCATCCACCAACGCCACGTTGCACCACAGACTGTCCAGGAGTTGGGGGATACTTTAGTCCAGGTCTGGGAGAAGATCCCTCAGGAGACCATCCGCCACCTCATCAGGAGCATGTCCAGGCGTAGTAGGGAGGTCATACAGGCATGTGGAGGCCACACACACTACTGAGCCTCATTTTGACTTGTTTTAAGGACATTATATCAAAGTTGGATCAGCCTATAGAGTGTTTTTCCACTTTAATTTTGAGTGTGACTCCAAATCCAGACCGCCATGGGTTAATACATTTGATTTCCATTAATAATTTTTGTCTGATTTTGTTGTCAGCACATTCACCTATGTAAAGAACAAATTATTTAATAAGAATATTTCATTCGTTCAGATCTAGGATGTGTTATGTTAGTGTTCCCTTTATTTTTTTGAGCAGTGTATTAGGCCTCTGGAGCAGGAAAAGTAATGGAGACAGAGACCCTGACAGTTCTGCTGGGCGCTGGTAAAATGAAGAGGCATTGCTAACTGTAAGGGGCAACAGATTGTCAACCTATTTGCTGTCTAGATTCTAGACTTGCCAATCCACACCCTTTAAAAAAAATTGTATTTAATTTGAAGCCTGCACAAATCAGTGTGATGGTATGCATCAGGCAGTGCCGTAACATGTCATAACATGTACATGCTAACATGTACTGTAAGAGTTCACATCTCTAGCTGCTGTGTCTGAGCATGCTTCTCCAGACATTTTCTGTATGTATAGAGCTCTGCAGGTCAAAGTCAGCAACCTGCATGAATGCGCTAGTCCAGGTGCAAAGTGTAATTAAAAATAGGTTAGATCTGGGGTAGCCAACTCCAGTCCTCGAGAGCTACCAACAGTTAATGTTTTCCAGATCTCCTCTTAGAATCACAAGTGAAGTAATTATCTCCACCTGTGGATCTTTTAAAATGTTTCAGCTAGTAATGAGTGCAGCAGCTAAGTTGTCTGGAAAATGTGACCTGTTGGTAACTCCCGAGGACTGGAGTTGGCTACCACTGGGTTAGATTCATACTTGCCTACCTGACCCTCTTCATGAGGGAGAAAATGTTCTGTTCCTGGATATCCCTGGTAATGTGTGATTGCCATCACCTGTGTGGTGAACAGGTTAAGCGATAAGAATTGATCTGCAATCCTTTCCTAATCTCAAGGTGCTATATAACAGAATGAAATAATAAAAATTAAAAAAAATTTTTAATAGAAATTCTGTATATTCTCTATTGTTTTATACATATATATATATATATATATATATATTCTTTATTGTTTTATACATATATATATATATATATATATATATATATATATATATATATATATATATATATATATATATATATATATAGGGAGAGAGAGATAAATTATAGGGGCTCTGCACTCACTAAATTAACTGATGTTAATAAATCTCCACTATTTATTAATATCAGTTAATTTAGTGTGTGCAGAGCCCCTATAATTTCTGTTTAACCAATGTAGTCACAAGCCATAGGGCACCCCAAAACTAGGAAAGGTGAGTGCCGATGTTAAGTGTATATATTGTTTATTAGATTAATTTTTTAATTAGTCTTATTGTGGTCACATTCTCTCATGCACCCTGATTTAACCTATATTTCATAGCTTATGTTAACCATTTCACTAGATCAGTGGTTCTCAAACTCGGTCCTCAGGACCCCACACAGTTCATGTTTTCCTGGTCACCCGACAGGTGCGCTCATTACTGACTGACACATTTTTAAAAGATCCACAGGTGGAGCTAATTATTTTACTGGATTCTGTGAGGAGACCTGCAAAACATGCACTGTGTGGTGTCCTGAGGACAGAGTTTGAGAACCTCTGCCCTAGATGATTAGTGACAGGTGTGTTGGTAACTGCTCACCTATAAAAGCATAGTCTGCTGTGAGTTTTATACCAGATAGCATGTCTGGAATCAAACATTGATGTGATAGCTATGTGTATTGTAGCTATTTTGAGCAATAGTGTTAGGACCTGCAGAACAGTGGGGTCCCGTGAAGGGGGCTGCAGGCTTAAATGCATGATCAATTCATGAACTAAATCTCCACTATTTATTAATATCAGTTAATTAATACCCCTTTCAGACAGAAAAGTCTGAAAATCCCGGAAAATACATGGCATTTCAAATCCCGTGTCATTTTGCCAGGAGCAAATTTATACACAGAAGAATAAATTACCACGTTGAAAATTTCAACCTGGTAATTTGCTGAATAACAGGGGTATTTCTTCTGTGTGAAAGGGTCAACACGGGTCATAAATCCCGTGTCCTTGACCCTGGTCAATTCCAGGGTCAGAGACACGGGATTAACGACACGGGTGTGCCCTTTCACACAGAAAAAGGACACGTGTTAATTGTTATTCACAAAATTACCGGGTAGAACTGCTTCACCCGGTAATTTTGTTTTCTGTCTGAAAGGGGTATTAGTGATTGCAGAGCCCCTACAATTTCTGTTTAAACAATGTGGTCACAAGCCATAGGGCTCCCCAAAACTAGGAAAGGTGAGTGTCGATGTTTAGTGTATATAATATATATATATATATATATATATCATTTAATAGGACTGACAGTCCAGTTCCACTGCATATGCAGAACTGATCCAGGCATGCACATTGTAGCTGCAGAGGCTGGTCCTGAGAACCAGTTAACTCTTACTGCTCCAGGCCAGTTACACTGGGATAAATTGCAGCACTGATAGATTTTTTTGATGCCACAAAAAGCATCAATCAAAAACATCCTTATTGCTGGAGAAAGGAGATTATTGATAAATAGGCCCCTAAACCTCACAAGATGAATCTGCAGTATCTCATAAATGGGAACCTATATTGTCTGCCTTCAGTTGACTATATTAAGAAAACAGGTTCTTCTCGCTCTGTGTCTCACAGAAAGAGGGAAAGCCTGGAATACATGTTCATTGTAATTAGATATCAGAATTAACAAAAACGTTGCAGAAAATATATGGAAGAATGACAAAATAAAAATGATTTTATTACAATAAATGTTATCTTTGCATGCAAAATGTGTGCTACTTTCTGTGTCGATATAGTATTGTAAATTGCTGCCTAGAATATAATTTCAAAGAAACTACATCTTTCTGTTATTGAATTTTTTATGTAACGGAAAAAAAGGCTGCTAAAAATATGCTGTGTTTTGCATCTATAAAATAGATTTGGACTGCAGTCTGGAGGTGGATCATAAGCAGCTCTGCATTGAAGTAGAGCTGAGAATACATATTAGGCATACAGCACATGTAATACAAGTCAAGTGAAAAAAACACTTGTCTCTGCAGTCTTTTCACAGTGTGATGTGATCAAACTCTTTTTATAAAGCAATGTCTGCATTTCTTTCCTTTTTGGCACTATACTGTACTTAGATTCTCCCATGTGGTCATTTTAAAATACTGTATGATCTTTGCCGTTATGCCCTATACTTTTAGTCTATTATAAATTACATAAGTAGTGTTACTGAAATCTAATGGATTTCCTAGAATGATTTGGCAGGGAAAATGAGCACTAATGCCAGGCAGCCACTCCATAGCAATACATTATACAGATCCCAACATTTGCTAATAATATATTTAAAAAATCTTACATAATCTAGTTTTCTGAATTATATACAGGTACAATGTCAATTTTCCGGTACCTGATGGCCTGGAACCCCTTTTAACCAGGAAGCATCTGGTTACTTAGATAAGTTAGGATTCTGGAAGGTTTAGTGGGGCTGCAGGAGGGAGCGGGTCACACTACGGGCGAGAGAAGCGGCGCTGCTGGCACTTGGTGACACATTGCAGTGTGGGGGGAGTGGGGCTGCTGGAGGACAGAGGGATTCGTGCTGTAGGGGAGGGAAGAGACTGCAGGAGAGAGTCATGGGGTTTGAGACCGGTGCGGAGGTGAGACTGGTGCGGGGGACAAACGCAATGCGGCAAAACAGGTGATCCAGCACGCTGCTGGAACCCAGGGTGCCAGAATATTGTTGTATTGGTTGTATCTGTATAGTATTAGGGAGTATTTTATTACAACTTGTGAAAAAATTATGACGTGCTGTATGTCTTAATAGACTGGGGTGAAAATCTGAATTAGGTCCTCTATATCCACTGGGATAGTATAGTATGAACAAGATGGGTTTAAAAAAAAAAACATGAAAAACTCATAATGACCTTGTCAGTGTCCTTGTCAGTGTCGTTGCCTTGTTGAACTTTTTCTTGTGCGGACCCTCTGTCATTGTCGATCTAGTGTATGCTGATAATTTTTAGGTGTCTACTTAGTCGCCATCTTACCGAAAATATCACTGGGAAGATGGTGCCAGCCTTAAGTAATGGTTTACTTGAGTTGTGGGTTATAGTGGAGTAGGGCCACCTGCTGGAGGGTCCTAGGTTCTTTGCCCCCCCCCCCCCCGCCTCCCCAATCCCAAGAATACCTATACTGCCCACCAAGGCCGATGCAAGGCACTGGAGCACCCCAGGCGAGGGGGGGTGGAGGCGCCCCGGTGCCCACCCGCTACACAGGGGAGGGTCCGCACGGTCTGAGGGGTACCTACCCAGCAACTAACAGGGCCCTTTCTGGTGCCATCGTCGGGACAGGAGAGCGGGATCTGCCCATTGTACCGCCCAGCCGGAGTGAAGTGCTGCCCGCTTCTGTCCATCATCATCCGCCGGGCGGCGGCGTGGGAAGCGCTTCTGATTTTGAAAACAATGGCCGCACACTGATTGGCTGAGATTCAGCCAATCAGCATGCGGCCAATGTTTTCAAACCCAGAAGCGCTTCCCGCGCCGGTGGATGATGATGGAGGGCAGCTGGCAGCACTTCACTCCGGCTGGGCGGTACAAAGGCATGGCTAGGCAGATATAATGGAAACCGAGTGTGATTGGGTGCGGATAACCGAATCCAATGGGTTCGTAATATCCTGAGATTGTAGTTTAGCTAGGACAGATCTGAGGTAATGAGTAGCTTGGGAGGATCATAGTGAAATAGAATATTATCAAAAAGAGGGGCCCCTCTCTGTCCCAGCGAGCAGAGGGGGGTAATCCCATAGTGGGACGGGGTCCGTTAAAAGGACGGGCAGGTACATAACATAACATCAAAACATGTAGAAAAAGTAAAAGAGTCATAATTCTAAGCCTATCAGATGTTCAGCGGCTAGATCAATATACCATCTCAGTGGAGAAAAAATAAGAGCACATATTACAACATGTATTTGCAATGATAAAGTAAAGAGGCACTCATCAGCGGGCCCTCAAGTGCCTGGGGACGCCAAACCTCCCAGTCAAGTCTTGGGAATTGAAAAATGAGCCCTGGCTTTGGCAGGGTCATCAAAAAAAAGCGTCTGGCCATCCCTAAACACACGAAGGCGAGCCGGGTACAGCAGTGAAAATTAAATTTTAGAATCAATGAGAAATTTGCATATAGGCGCGAAATCTCTGCGTTTAGAGGCCACCAGATTAGAGAAGTCCTGGAAGATGAGGAGACGGTCGCCCTTGTACGTGGTGCTGTCTGTTTTCCGGTAGTGATCCAGGACTTTCACTTTATCGGCATAATTAAGGATACGCATAATGACCGGCCTTGGTCTGCCATTAGGGTTGGGCCTGTCTGAGCCGATTCTGTGCGCCCTCTCAATTGCCAAAGGTGACCCTTTAAGGTCCAGTGCCAGTTGCTCTGGGATCCAGGAAGCGAGGATGTCCATGAGTTCATGTCCTTTAATTGACTCCGGTATGCCTACCACCCTTTATTACGATGATTTTGGTTCTCCAAATCATCCAATTTTTCAGATAAGGTAAGTATTTCCTTGGAGTGTGTGGCCATTGTGTTTTGTGCGGCCTGGAGGTCGTCTTCAAGGGAGGATATTCTTTGTTCAGCAGTGTCTAGGCGTTGGGAGTGCTGAGTAAGTTGCACCAAGGTAGAGTCAATGGAGGTCTTAAGCCCCGCCAACTTTTCGTCTAGCATTGGGCCTATGCTGCAATCTGCTGGTTTCATTTTAGAGGATCTGGGTGTGTTTGCGGTTTTTCTTTTGTTTTGAGAGGTTAGGCGGGTGATGGAGCGATCAGAGTCTGACGAATAGCCACACTGGGAGTCAGTAGGTGGGATGCGAGATGAACCTGTGGAGGACATTGAGTAAGGCATTACAAATTTTCCATGCACCTCCTCCGGTAGGTATGTGCGATAGGTACTGGCCCATGCAGGGATAGACGGGTAGGATGTTGCAGGTGTGCTCAAGCAAAGAGAGCAAGTCACATTTCACTGAGATGATAGTATTCGCTAAGTGGTGCAGCTAGTATACGCATTAGCATCTGAGGCTGAGTGTATTACAGTCACATTTCAAAGCAACAAATGAATAGAGATAACATAGAAGTAGGTAGCATTATCAGCCATGTTGAGCCAATCTTGCAGGTGTAATGTTCATATCATCAGGTTGCGTACACAGCTCTTCCCCCAACACAGGGAGAGAGATAGAGTAGAGCAGAAACCGTGTACAGTGGGGGGTGGCAGCTGCACTATGTTGGTAGATTTAGCAGGTCTGTGGCACAGTTCTGTGTCTAAGGAGCAGTTACAGCGTGTTGCTGTATGTTGGCAATAAAGATTTCAGCCCAGCAAGGAGGGGTATTGCAGAAGTGTAAGCACCCTAGCATGGTTCAGCTAAGTAGCTGATAACCAGGTGGGCACTTAGATGTGTTTATATATGTAAGGGTCGTAGGGTAAAACTGAGGATCCCGCTATGGGTATGCAGTTTGGGGCTCCGGGTATAACAGGGAGCAGAGACCTGCACGGGGCAAGAATAGGGTCCACACTTCAGGGATATCTGTGCTTAAAATGGCCGCCGCTGGTGTCTCTCCTCTCCCTCTCTCACCCCCTCCCTTAGCGTCCAGCGCAGGGAGGCCGGGGGGTTGGATCGGGTTATTGCCCTGAATTGAATCGGCAGGCTGGTGTGTGGGTACCGCCGCAGGCTGGTTTGTGGGCTGCCTGTCGGTGTGGTAGTGTCTGGCTGCCTATGGAGGCCTTTTCAATATGGCTGCTGCTGCAGTGTGTGGGCTGTATATAACGCCGGTGGGCCCCTCCCGCCCAGGGGCCACAGGGACTCACCAGCATCTCCTCCTGTGGGTAAGGGCTTCCTCCGCTCCCCTCCGGCGTGATTTTGTAGGGCCGTGCCGGTGTGTAGGAGCCCGGCGTCTGCTGGATGCCCAGAACAAAGATGGCGGCCGCGGCGTCTATGTGCAGGGGGATCACTCGCTCCCCGTTCAGCCCCGGCGCCTCTCACCTTGCTATGGGGTGTACGGGGAGGTAGGGGTACGCTGCCTGCTCATCTGGCTGCTAGTGGGGTGCCGCTGGGAGGTTCAGGTGTCCGCGTCTCGGTCCAGGAGATCAGCCACCGGGTGTAGCAGGCTACTACAGTCCGCGGCTTCAGGAGAGGTGAGGGCCGCAACCTGCAAGTTGGGATTACTCCCTCCTTCGGCTCCGCGGGACCCTCAGCCTCAGTGTGTGGGGTGTCAGCAGGGTATGGGGAGCCTGAAGCAGGCTATTGCCGGGCAGGTAGGTGTTATTTAAGGGGTTTTGGTGATGAAAGCAGTGGGAGCTCAAGGAAATCGTGTCCTGCTCCTTTCCTGGCCAGGCCACGCCCCCGACGAGCCACATTTTATCCCACATGCTCATCATGGCTCTCTATGCCCCTGTCCACCCTTCCTCCCAGTTCCCCCGAGTACTCACCTCCCATGGGCCAGATACACTAAACTTCAAAAGAGAGAGTGATAAACAGCCAGCCTGCCATGTCAGGGTGTTTGAAAAATGTCAGTCAGGAGCTGATTGGTTGGTTGTTTTTCACTCTCCATTTTATTACTTTTGAAGCTTAGGGCCTGATTCAAATCCATTCGGTACTGCGTGCATTCGATGTTGCGCGCCTGCGCATGCGCAGGCAGGTATCTTCCAGTGTCTGCTGTTTCCAGTGTTTACATTCATGCATTAATTATTATGGTCATATTTATGGCCATCACACACTAACCTAACCCTTTATTCTGAAAACACACACACCCCACCATCATGTATTCATTACCCTTCAATTTATACCACACATAAAAATGCTATCACACATGTGTATACAGTATGTTCCTATTTTCCTTACCATAACACAATACACAGACATATTTGAACAAAACACATAAAACTTCTAACTTATAATAAACTTTTATTTTAACACACCAAAGTAAAAGAACAAAAAAAATAATTTAGCAGGTTGGAGAGGTTGGCAACCTCCTGCACTGCCGCCAGCAAATAATGGTGCAGTCCCGCCAGCGTCCCTTGCACTGCCTGATGAACTTGGTTCAGGTAATCTGTTGGCATGGGAAATGGGGTTCACAGTAGTGTTGTTAATGATTTACACATGTTAATATTTTTTGTCTCAAGTTGTTTGAATTGAGCTAGGAACCCTACAATCTACATTGAGCTAGGAACCCTACATTTCTATACAGGATTAAAGAGGGTGCTTCTGTCAACATGTTACCAACTACGATGATTGGAAGACACACAGATGTCTAGTGTATTAATTGTATGGCTTGTGCCATCAAATACCAATGTATGTTGGCAACTCTGGCCTAGGCTTGTGGCTGTGTCAAACTGGACAACCCTCTGCAGCAGTGTTCCCTCTAAGCTGTGCGCGCGTGCGCGCGCACACAAATCGACGAGCGTGCGCACAGACATTACAACAAAGCGCACAAAGCAGCAGTGGTCCCTTTTTGCAGTTGTGGACTCAATTAATGTGTGTTTCACCCATTAACTACATTGTGGGCTGTGTTTTAAATGTTTAATACCATTTTGAAGTAAAGTTAACACAAATGTTGAACGTCATTTTCCAGTTATATATAAGTGACGCACAAAAATTAAAATTTCCTTCCAAAGTTGCACAAACAAAATCCTTTGGCGCACACAGCCTCCGTAAAATTAGAGGGAACATTGCTCTGCAGTAACCAGAGTAAGGTCCTAAAATTGGAGCTCCTTGCCATTTTTAACCCTCAAAATGAGGGAGAGGGGAAAGTGGACTCTCTTTGTGGGGCACTCTTGTTTTTAATGATGAATTAATTTTGTTAAAAATTAACTTTTATTATTATTATTCTAATATAGGGCGGACATACTTTGTCCAACAGAAAACACAGTACAGACAGAGACAAACAACATAAATTTTGCAGTGAGCTTTAAAGTAATACGCTATGCAAATCACGTTCTATATTGGAACGAAAAGTTCAACAACTAAGAAAATTGCAGTGAGCTTATAATTGATATGCTATGCAATAGTTGCGTTCTGTTTCAGAACAGAATTCTGGATGTGCCTAGCTGAGCTATTTGCTATGTCCGCTAGGTATCGTCTGAAGGGTATTTGATAGAAAAATTCAAGGGAGTGATTCCCTACTTAGACTGATGTCTGCACACTTAGATAATGGTATTATGTTGATGATTTTTGGTTTTTAGACAGTTTGTCTGTCACAATTGTGAACCCAAATTTCATCACCATAAATTCTTGTTTGTGATAGTCTTTTTCACATTGAGGTGACAAACACTGTCAATGGTACTTAGATAGATATTTATGCAGTTTATATGCATAAATATCTATCTAAGTACCACTGACAGTGTTTGTCACCTCAATGTGAAAAAGACTATCACAAACAAGAATTTATGGTGATGAAATTTGGGTTCACAATTGTGACAGACAAACTGTCTAAAAACCAAAAATCATCAACATAATACCATTATCTAAGTGTGCAGACATCAGTCTAAGTAGGGAATCACTCCCTTGAATTTTTCTATCAAATACCCTTCAGACGATACCTAGCGGACATAGCAAATAGCTCAGCTAGGCACATCCAGAATTCTGTTCTGAAACAGAACGCAACTATTGCATAGCATATCAATTATAAGCTCACTGCAATTTTCTTAGTTGTTGAACTTTTCGTTCCAATATAGAACGTGATTTGCATAGCGTATTACTTTAAAGCTCACTGCAAAATTTATGTTGTTTGTCTCTGTCTGTACTGTGTTTTCTGTTGGACAAAGTATGTCCGCCCTATATTAGAATAATAATAATAAAAGTTAATTTTTAACAAAATTAATTCATCATTAAAAACAAGAGTGCCCCACAAAGAGAGTCCACTTTCCCCTCTCCCTCATTTTGTATGTACATTTTGGACTCAGGGGAGCACCACCAACACATAAAGACCACTTACTCTGTAAAGTATATCACGTCTATAAAGTTGGTCAAAGGCAACTCAGGCCGAACCCCACCAGAGCGGTGAAAGGGGTCCCCCTTGACCCAATTCACACTCGGCGGGGAGAACCTTGTGCGGCTCTCAAACCCCCTTCTTTCTTCGATATTTTCCATTTTTAACCCTCCCCAACTATATGGCAATGTAATGGGGGCATAGGTGCCGATTTATGTTTTTGCTGCTGGGTTCTCAAGCCAAAAAGTGGCTTCATGGGGAAGGGGTGTGGCCACAAAATAATACCAATTTATATTATGGTTGTCTCCAATATTCAAATTACAGCAACAGAGTTCCACATACATAAATGCCCCCACAGTGCAGGTACATAAATGCCCCCACAGTGCAGATACATAAATGCCCCCACAGTGCAGGTACTGTGTGGACAGAATACACTTTCCCGGCATACTGTTTCCCAGGTGGCGGGTCCGGCAATGTGGGTGCTGCAGCCGCAAATTAGCAAGTTAATATGGCGGCCCAGCAGCGGGACTCGGGCCCGTGGGTGCTCATCAATTTCCGTGGGTGCTCAGGCCCTTGAGCACCCACAGAATCGGCACCTATGAATGGGGGTAAGGTGTGGCTTTTCTTGAAGGGTTTCTGCATTGGCAGAATTCCAAGCTTCAACAAGGGTACGAGTGGGAGTTATGGGAGAATATTGCAGGTCGCCACCAGTGTGGTGGAGCACCTGAAAACTGTCCTTTAACAGGCCAATCATGCCAAACGCTCCACCACTTGCCTGGTGGCAACATGCACCCAATTGTATGACTCCTGTGGGCCCGGTGTTGGGGAACTGCAAGGAGTAAGCAGCCAGGGCGTGCAGGGGTAACCGGAGTCACCCAGAATCCATGCATCACGGCCTTCCATCTCTTGGAGTCTTTGCCAGATCCTGGTTTGGCAGATAACATGAGGGTCATGGGCACTTCCAGGAAAGTTGGAATTGAAGGCAATGATTTCCATGGATGGGCCACATGCCACCATCACATTGAGTGAGTGGAACATCTTCATGTTACGGTAGATCCGCTCACTCTGTGATGGTGGTACAAATGGTACATGAGTCCTATCCACAGCCCCTATCACATTAGGGAAGCCAGCAAGTTGTTGAAATGCCAGCTTACACCTATCAAGGGCATCTTGGGCAAAAGACATAGCCATGAAGTGCCCCTTGCGCCTAAACATGGCAGACATCACACGCCTCAGGATTATGCTGAAAGCAGGCTAGGATATGCCAGCAAGTACTGCCACTACTTGCTGGAAGGATCCTGAGGTGCAAAAATGCAACACCGCCAACACCTGGTGAGTGGCGGTATTGCTGTCTTGAGCCAATGATGAACTTCCAGATCACTCTCAATTAAAGAGAGAGTCTCTAGATTAACATGTGGGGGTAATCTGTACCTAGTAAGTACCTTATCATCGGGCATCCCAAAGAGGGTCGCCAGTGAGCGGTAGATTCTAGCAAGACCTGGCCTCCTTTGGCGCTGAGTGGGTGGAGCCACACATTGCCCCTCCTCGTACACAGCATACACCATTGCAGCTTTTGCTAACTAAATTAACAGAAAATACTCACAATTAAAACAATGTACTGTTAATGTTCAAAAACAAACACAATTCTACAACTATTTAATTCAACAATACATATATTCTCCCTTGTAACAATGGACACAACATTTAAGTTGCCACACACCACAATTAAACATATATGTAATTACCATGGACAACATTGCCACCAGTTAGACCAGTGCTTGCAAAAATGTTACAGTAGCAGCATTTTGCAATAAAAATGTGCCTGGGATACTGTATCCTAACCACCATTCAAGAGGCAAAAGTGTGCATGCACTATTTAGCCAACCAATATATGTAAAATGATGTTGGGACTGTGAGAAAACGCATGCAGAAGCATGCATTAAGAATCAGTAACTTTGATACAGACATCATATTCAAACTTACCTTGCTTCTGAAACACTGAAGACACTGGGACACAACTACATTGCAAGCATCCCAATAATATAGTCCTCTTACATGTGTTTGCCATTACATCAGCTAATTTAAGGGGCTCTCGTGTTGGTTGTTTGAAAATCTGGAATACATATGAAATCCCGGCGGTTGGAATCCCAGCGTTCAAAATCCCGACGCCGGAATCCCGGCCGCCAAAATACCGACAAGGGGGGCATGGATTCCCCCCCCCCCCCCCTTGCAGGCTTGCTGCTCTCGCCACACAGCGGGCCCGGTGCCTCGCTACGCTCAGCACACTAATTTATTCTCCCTCTATGGGTATCGTGGACACCCACGGAGGGAGAAAGTGTCGGGATTCCGGCGGTCGGGATTCCGGCGTCATGATTCCGACTGCCGGGATTTCAACTGCATCCCGAAAATCTGCCATGGAAGTAAGAACTGTCACTTCAACAAATAACTCCATTTACTACATTTCAACTTGGCCTGTGTGTAATTATTCACTTGCACGCGTGCGATTGACGCCGGATCCCCACCGGGTTAGCGGCGTGTTTTTCGCTGCGTGAACTCTGAATGTGAGTATGGAACGCTGTGTGGGAGGGTGGGCGGAGGGTTGTTTTAGGGGTATTTATAGAGGGCCAAACATAAGGTCCCTTTGCTGCTAACATGTCTGGTTCTGAGTCTGACCGTACTATTTCAGACCCAGAGCTAATCCAAGCTAAAATGGAGTCCATGACCTCCAATGTGTGGCAGTGGGTCAATCAACAGTGGAGGAATGAGGAGCAAGACAGCACCTCACAGGCAGATCAACATACAGTGGGAGTCCATCTCATCTATCTTCCTTAGGCCATGGCTCAACATGGCTAGCCATGGCTATCCTATTTTTCTCAGCTGCAATACAATACATAGAACAATAGAGAAGGGGATTAGCAGAGTAATCAAATTACTCACTTAGGGCCTGATGTACTAAGCTTCAAAAGTGATAAAATGGAGAGTGATAAACAGCCAGCCAATCAGCTCCTGCCTGAGTTGTCACAGACTGAGTTTGAAAAATGTTAGGCAGGAGCTGATTGGTTGGTTTTTTATCACTCTCCATTTTATCATTTTTGAAGGTTAGTACATCTGGCCCTATATCCTATTATAGGGATAGATGACTGTGGCTCCAACTGTATGGCATCAGCAGAATCATCACAATCACAGCAGGTGCCTTCCCAAGAGATAAGCACTGGCAGTGCATTAGAACTAATCCTGGCAGGCAGAGGTCAACAGGAACAAAGAAAAAAAAATAAAGCATTTCAAGAGGAGGAACTTGCTATATTGGTACCCTGAGCACGGGAGTGGATAGAGATTACAAGCAAGAGGCTGATACCCACAATGAAGGATAAAATATAGGATGAAATAACAGATCAATAAGGTGGCACCACAGCATCGTGATGTGGAATGTTTGTGGCGAAGGCAAGTGTGTGTTTGTACTTATGTATTTGTTTGTGTAAAAAGTCCAAACAGCTGTATGTCAGGTGTATGTCAGGTGTACCTGACAAATGTGTATATGGTTCTATAGAATAGTTACATGTTGAGTTGTGTGCAACTCTGAAAATAGGGGTGTGGTGGTGCACATGCACGCTGCTACTGTAGTGAGCACTTTAGTGTCCATCGCAACATTCTGGATAAGGGATGATTACTAAGCTATACAGGATAAATAAACCATTGTTTAATTTTACAAAACACCCACAAATAGGTTGGTCAATGATAGTTATATGTGTCTGAAATATGGGTTGAAATAGACTTAGATGCGAAATACACTTCACATGTGATGTTGCTATGGGCAACCAATCTGAATGTACTTCTTATTTATGTAGCACCCTCTACAAGACAGTAGACAGGATGTGATTGGTTGCCCATAGCAACATGAGCTGTTAATTGTATTTCACATCTTATAAAATAATACCGCATGGGGTGTATCACACTGTCGTATGAGTCTAAGTATGGGAGGAAACATACTGTATAGATTTTTTGACCTTATACACTTCTACAATTATGTCTATTTGGATTGGTGTGATAAGTAGGCGCCATGAACACACCATGTAAAATGGGTACATTGCTGTAAGTGCAATGTGCATGCTTTAAATTGACTGCAAATGATGGTGACAAAATGTAAACAATTGGTATATTATGTATTCAGTGGTCATTTCTCTTTTTTAGGTGGCATGATTTCAAATGCAACCTAAAGAAGAAGCTGACAGGACGGTTGAGGCACAGCCAGACCACCGGGGCTGGCAGAATGCCCAAACATCTTACGCTCACCTCCCTGGATCTTCTGGCACAGGATTGTGCGACAATCGCGGAGATCCGGGGAGTGGCCAATATGGACAGCGAGCTCCCGGTGGAGGTGTTTGCCGCTGAGCTTGGAGGTAAATGTTGAACGTGGCATTTTCTTGTTTGCTTCCATTGTATTATAGCATGGGTGTAAAATGTTTTGTCCCCCTATATTTTTAGATCAAGATGGGCCTCCACCATCCCCAGGCACTCAAGCCACAGAAGGATATCCCACCCCTGAACTTGGCCAACAACATCATGGTCCCACACAGCCCGAGGGGGATATTGATGCACAGCTGCTGAGGGCCATTATGCAGCAGGGAGTGGAAGCGGCAGAGTGGCAGGATAGGACCCAGGAGATCCTGAAGGCGATGGCTTTGACTCAACAGGTCATAGCCGAGCAAGCCATCCGGCAAAATGACCTCCTTAGCTGCCAGAATGACCTCCTCAGCCGCCACAATGATCTTGTTTGCGGAGATGATCACCACCAACAGGGCCCTAGTCTCTGCCGTTTCTGCCGCTAATCCACCTGCACCACTCTGTGCTGGCCGAAGGGGCCCACCATAACCCTCTTCCTCAGCAGCTGCCCCCCCAAAGCCCCCAGCCCGACTGGGCCGAAGAGCTGCGGGCACAGCGAAGGGCCCAACCAAGGCCAAAAGTGCCCGAGAAAAATAATGTGTGGCCATCCGTATTGATCTCCTCCATTATTTTGTTCCTAATTTTGTCCTTTGTTTTGTTGCCCAGCTTCTTGTGGCCAATCTCTATGCAATTCCATGCAAAGGGTTCCAAAATTGCACGTACCTTCTCTTGAAATGCTATTTCTTTGTTTCTTCATGTTGACCCTGGCTTCCAGGATTGTTGGCTGATGCCCCATCAGTGCTGGCGTGGTGTATCACTTGGGCAAACACCTGTTGTGTGAAAGATGATTCTGCTGATGCTATATTTTGTCCTACCTGTGTTTTGATTTGAGTTATGTTTTACTGTGACATTTTTTTACCTTTGAAACTGAACAGGAAAAAAATAAAAATAAAATACTGATTTAAAGTGACCGTTGTGTTGTTAGAGAAATGATATGTCTGCAGATTTGCAGTTAGAGTTATGTGCAATGTGGGTCCCCACACCCATATTGTGTTGTGTTTGGAGAGTGATGAAGGAATCTTAAAGTATTTTTGTTTCAGGAATAGACACATGTGGGCATTGGAGGAAATTTACTAAATGAGAGTTCTATTTTACATGTGAGGTTGCTATGGGCAACCAATCTGAGTCCTCTTCCTATTGATTTAGCACCCTGCAGAAGATAGTAGAGAGGGTGTGATTGTTTGGACATGGCAACATCACATGTGAAGTACAAGACACATCTTAAGAATTTTGGGCCAATGGCCCTAAACAGCATTGATGGATGGTAAGGATGAAATGGGCAGGACAGGCCAAACTAAAGTTATCCAAAACAACGGCATCAATGTTTGTTAACACATCAGTGAGCTCAGAGTACATGATCGTATAGATGCATAATCACATAATGGTTAATTTTGCATACAAGTATGAAAGTTGACACATGACATACTGTTAATTGTGACAAGTACTGTGTTAACAGGATAAACACACCTATGTTTTAAGGGTGCACATGTAGTAATGAGGCAAAAGAAAGCACAGGGGTGGATTGGCCAGCCGGGACACCGGGCCATTTCCCTCTGGGCCGGCCCAAAACTTATTAAAAACGGGCTTGCCGCGCTCCGCCCTAGGCTGGCTGGGCACTAATGGGCGTGGGAGGGCAGCTGCGCATGTGCAACAGCACGCAGCACCTCCCATGGGCCTTCAAGTGCGGCAGCCAGCCCCTGCTCCCCCTCCTCCCAGGTGCAGAGGCTCCACCCCCCTCCGCCCGGCATCTGGAGTCAGCAGAATGCAGCAGGTGAGGCCCCCCCGCATTACATACACCCCCCACCCACATTACATATACAGTACCACCGTTTTTTTATGTGTAGCGATCCGACCGAGTGCGGAGTGCTGCCGTTGCACATGTGCAATGTGTAGGCTACGCATGCGCACTCAGCAGGAAGCCGAACGAATGTGTAGCTGTCCGACTCAATCAGAATAAGTGCCTATCTGTGTGCTGGGGCTCCTGAAATGCCACCTCATCCACTTCAGCTCACCTGCCTTTGCCCTCATCATACTTCTCATCATGCCCTTTGCCTTGTCTTTGCTCTCATCATACTCCTATGTCCATCCTCGCACTAAACTGACTAAGCACATAAAGGACCTCTACACACTCTCCCCACCAGGCCTAACATCAGAGACTGTTAACCCAGGACAGAAAAACAGGGGGCCTGGGTGGCAGCAGTATGCATGGTGCATAGATAGTGGGCAGCTATGGAGACAGAGAGCACCGGTGGCAATTCAAATGTGGTGCTACCAGAAGTGGAGGCTCATTATTGGCTGCTAGCAGCGAGTTCAAATTTGTTGGCGAGGAGGGCCACATTTGAAATGCCGCCCATGATGTTACTCTTAATAAATACTCTATAGCTTCCCAGGTCTCCTTGCTGATTCTACTCTGCCAGAGCAGCTGGGCTCTGGTGGCCAAGATCTCTTGAGCTTTGAGTCTGTGAGAAAGGCTCTGCCTCAGCAACCACTGCTCAGCTGCCATTTATATGACTGAGAGGGATCAGGGGGAGATCCTGAAGGTAAGATGGGTCCAAGGCACATATTTAGTGCCAGTTACATATCATTTCCCCATTAGTCCTGTTACAGATGTCACCAGTAGTACTTTTAGCAAAAAAATTATGACATTCTGGAAACATCTGTTCTTGGATAATGGATATTTGGATAAGGGATACTCAACCTGTATACTAAATAAAGCCACCACAATTTTGCAGTGTAAATAATATTGTGATCTACAATGCACCTGAAACTCAAAACTATCAGTGCTGCAGACTTCAAATTTAACAGTGGAGAAAAGTAAACTCTGTGGTGGGGCTACCATACCTCCTAATATTGGTGGCAGTGGTGGAGGGACACACTCATGTGACGAAGACATGTGCACCTTCTGTGAGAGTTGCTGTCCCTCTCTTCAGTGAATAGATGCTGCATCTATTCCCCCGCTGCTCTGCCAAGCAGAGCAGCGGGAAGCAGATGGGACTCCACCACCACATGACACTACTGACCACACAGGACAGTTGGGGGTATGATACATTGGGGCAGATGTATTAAGCCTGCTGGAGAAAAAAGTGGAGATAAAGTGGAAGTAGATAATGCAACAGCCAATCAGCTGTGTTTGAAAAATGACAGTTGAAAGTTGAGTGGCTGATGCGTTATCTCCTTCCACTTAATCTTTTCACTGGGGTTAATGCATCTGCCCAATTGTTATTTAAAGCTTAACTTTTAATTATTGAATTCAAAAAGTAGAGCACCATTAATTTAAAAGAATAAAACCATAAGATAACATATATCAGGCCAATGGTCATGTCATTGCTAGGAATACTACATGTAAGGGTCTTCTCCATATGTGACTCAGATGCTGAAATACTGCACAACAAAGTTTATATACTGTACATGAAATGCATATATATAATATGTTCTATAAACAGTGAACACAAAGTTATATAGAAATATACAGTACGGACGGTGTAATGGTTAGCATTACTGCCTCACTGCACTGAGGTCATGGGTTCAATTCCCACAATCTAACTGCAGAGTTTGTATATTCTCCCCATACTTGCGTGGGTTTCCTCTGGGTACTCCGGTTTCCTCTCACAATCCAAAAATATACTGGTAGGCTAATTGGCTCCCAACAAAATTAACCCTAGAATGTCTGTGTGTGAGTGTACATGTGGTAGGGAATAAAGGCTTTAATACAAAGAGGAGAGAGTAGCTTGTCTTATGGTGGTGCACCATTTATAATCATGAGACATAAAATATACCTTTTAATTTTTATTTAATTAAAAAAAATTTCTGCGAAATATGACGAACGAACATATAACATGGATACAAGTGAGACACAAGTGTGAGTTAAAAAATGGCACGTGCGGCTTCTCACTCTAATTATCTTTAATGATATTAATCTGACACATTTACACATTAACCCTTCTGACAGCCAATTAGGTCTAAGAGGGGACTGTGTTTTTCAGATAGTAATTGCGAACTGTATGCAGTGATCATGCAAATTCTCTTATAATTATTAAGATGTAGGGGGTAAGTATCCTTATCAAGAAAGGATAAATGCACGGTTTCCCAGCACCGCAAATGGCAGCTCTTATTTACAGATATTTTGCACAATGGCCATGTGCCTAATAAATGCAGTTTCTGTACACTGCGCTTATGCGTGCATACGGAATATCACTGTTTTAGTACCAGCGTCTCTATCGGGTGTTGCCGCTGCCGCTGGTCACAGACTCTCCCTGTAGGGGACGAGTTCATGTGCCGCTGGCTCAGCGTGCATCCACCTTCTCACCCAGCGCCGCTGGTGTTACACACAGCAGTTAGCTGGGGTTGATAGGTAATCTGGCGATTAATCACATTAGAGTCCTGAAAAGGACTAGTAAATACAGTCACAATAAGTGATAATAATAGTAGATAAGGTGAGAGGAACGTCCGCACGGCCTGGTCAGCTGGCGTACGCTTCGCAGATCTTCTTCAGGGCCCTGAAGAAGATCTGCGAAGCGTACGCCGGCTGACCAGGCCGTGCGGATGTTCCTCTCACCTTATCTACTATTATTATCACTTATTGTGACTGTATTTACTAGTCCTTTTCAGGACTCTAATGTGATTAATCGCCAGATTACCTATCAACCCCAGCTAACTGCTGTGTGTAACACCAGCGGCGCTGGGTGAGAAGGTGGATGCACGCTGAGCCAGCGGCACATGAACTCGTCCCCTACAGGGAGAGTCTGTGACCAGCGGCAGCGGCAACACCCGATAGAGACGCTGGTACTAAAACAGTGATATTCCGTATGCACGCATAAGCGCAGTATACAGAAACTGCATTTATTAGGCACATGGCCATTGTGCAAAATATCTGTAAATAAGAGCTGCCATTTGCGGTGCTGGGAAACCGTGCATTTATCCTTTCTTGATAAGGATACTTACCCCCTACATCTTAATAATTATAAGAGAATTTGCATGATCACTGCATACAGTTCGCAATTACTATCTGAAAAACACAGTCCCCTCTTAGAAATAATTGGCTGTCAGAAGGGTTAATGTATAAATGTGTCAGATTAATATCATTAAAGATAATTAGAGTGAGAAGCCGCATGTGCCATTTTTTAACTCACACTTGTGTCTCACTTGTATCCATGTTATATGTTCGTTCGTCATATTTCGCAGAATTTTTTTTTAATTAAATAAAAATTAAAAGGTATATTTTATGTCTCATGATTATAAATGGTGCACCACCATAAGACAAGCTACTCTCTCCTCTTTGTATTAAAGTCTGAACTCTTTTGTCAGTGGTAGCACACCCCTCAATATTCACCAAACTACGTATTAAAATAAATAATAACCTACCAAGAGGGGGCCTAATCTATACAGAATAAACATCAATATACAACTCCCAGTCTTGTGCAGTGGATCACCCCCACCCAACGTAGGGAATAAAGGGGCAGATGTATTAAGCCTGGCGAAGAGATAAACTGAAGATAAAGTGGAGAAAAAGTGGAAGGAGAAAACGCACCAGCCAATCAACTCCCAACTGTCATATTTCAAACACAGCTGATTGGCTGGTACGTTATCTCCTTCTACTTTATCTCCAGTTTATCTCTTCGCCAGGCTTAATACATCTGCCCCATAGATTGTAAGCTCCACCGGGGCAGGGACTGATGTGAATGTTCAAATACTCTCTGTAGAGTGCTGCGGAATATGTACGCGCTATATAAGAAATTGATAATAAATAAATAAATATCACCTGATGCCTCTGTTATACCCCTGTGCACAGACATCCTCTTTCCACATTCCTCTTACATCCTGTTTTATAGCACGGATATCATCATTCCTCCCTAGTACTCAGCCAGTGCTGCTTCTGCTACCATCTGTCTGCTGTATGCATTCACCACTAACCGCTATCCACAGATTGCCACCTAGTCCTGGGAGTATATACATTGTGTATTACTGTTGTTCTTCACTATTGCTCTGCAGTCCGGTTTCCTCCCACAATCCAAAAATATACTGGTAGGCTAATTGGCTCCCAACAAATTAACCCTAGAATGTCTGTGTGTGCATTTACATGTGGTAAGGAATATAGATTGTAAGCTCCACTGGGGCAGGGACTGATGTGAATGATCAAATATTCTCAGTAAAGTGCTGCGGAATACATGTGCACTATATAAGAAACTGTTAATAAATAAAATAATAAATAAAATAATAAATACCAAAAATTACTGGGCGATTTTGCCCAACGTATATGAACAGGGATGATGGGGAAAATCGCTGGGCTGAAAACCGCTCAGTGCATACACAGTACAATACAGGACGCTATGGAAAGCCATCCACACCGTCGCTCATCTGCTGGTAATACCTGCAGATGAGCGGTGTCCACTGGTGAGGCAGGAACGCTGGCCTGTACACACTGGGCGGCTACTGAGCTGAAAGCAGCTCAAATGACAAAACTGAGCTGCTTTCAGCTCAAAATTGTCCAGAGTGTACTTGCCTTTAGAGCCATTTCCTGATAGTACCAGAGCCTTATATTTACATACCTCCAAACACATGTGCCACTGAACTAGGGACCGCTGCACAGCAAAGCTGTGCCGGCACCAAAAAAAGGGGAATGGAATCATCAAAAAGGAGTGGCTTTGCAGAGAAGACGTTCGTATGAGCCACGCCTCACACTGTCATCAATAAGGGGGCATGGCTAGCGGTCTGTGAGCTGCTGGTCATGCCCCCTGTCCCTCGGGCTTCGTGAATGGATCCGTTGCACATGCACACAGTGTATTTCCATGGCTGGTCTGCTATACTGGACACTAAAGCCCACTGTTGGGAAAGCAGTACAGTCACAAAAAATGTGGTGAACATTAGGACAAAAAGTGGCGAAAATTGGGGCTGTTGCGGCGTTTGTATTTCTCTAATACACCCTAGAATTCTAATGGTTCCAAGTTACAGTATAACTAGAAATTAATAGCGCAAGTAAAACAACAGCATATTTTATCAAAATGCATCAGGGTTGCCACCTCAAAGTACCCCCTGACACCTCCCACCACCACCTTGCCAGTCTGTACTACTGTGCAGTAGCTCCACTGTAAATGTACTCTCTGCTATGCTGAGACACTAAAAGATGAAGTGATGTAATTATATACTGTACACTCCATTACTGAACAGTTTTAACAGTTAATGTGCTAAATTGAATGTCAGACCCCAACACATCATTCTGGTGTGTAAAGTTGATTAAATTGTTGGCGTATATAAATCAGCTACGTGCTCTTTATCCCTGACACTAACAATGGCCCCAAACTCTGATCTGAGGAAAGAGTGCTGCAGCCAAATAAGTCTAGGCATGAAATGATGAATGGAACTAATCTAGAGTACGACTGCAAAGGGAGGGAGGGGTTCTAAGGAACACTGTATGGCATACATGCTATTCAAACAGTGATCAGAGCCACGCCACCTTCATTATTATTGCACCAATAATTATCCCATATATTTCAGTGATGCTTTACAAATTTGACGTCCTGCATTCCTTTATGTTGTGAGAAAAGGACTGTATTCTCTCTAAATTATGCACTCACCTGCTAAATTCTTTTGAACGTGCTGAAATATAGTCATGCATTTGAAATTTTTAGTTCATGACTGACATATAATTCTTGTATCTGGAAGTAACTGAAGCCTAATCTGTACATGTGAAACCAATTCACAATCTGAATTCTGTATTTTTAAAGATTAAATGGTTATTCAGTCTGCAGCAGTGAATATGCTCCTTTATTTGGCTGACTCCTTGTGGAGTGAGGTTCAGTGTTCCCTTTTTATGGATTTCCAATGCTTTTTTATATCAATTATGGAACACTTTTTCTTGGCTATTGTCATAGGCAGTACTTTTTAGTATAAAATTGTAATTACATACAGTATATTAAACATGAACAAATATCAAAATTGTAAAAGCCTACAATATGTCTTGCAGTAATTTTGTCACGTTACCACTAGAACATAGATTTCTATGTCCTTAAATGTATTTATGACCATAAAAAGGTTGAAATATAATCAATAATTGTTCAAATATGACTGTACAAATATAATCATAGTTACAAAAGAGATTACATTCTTTCTTTCTTACACCGCCCGTCTTTATATTATCGGCAAAATGAATAGCCACCATGAAATGAGTTACACTTTTTAGAGTTGCACATTTTGGGAATATAATGGCCGAGTACTCTGAACAGGGACGGATTAACAAGATACTTTATTAAAC
This sequence comes from Crinia signifera, assembly GCF_055691185.1. Classification (NCBI taxonomy): domain Eukaryota; kingdom Metazoa; phylum Chordata; class Amphibia; order Anura; family Myobatrachidae; genus Crinia; species Crinia signifera. The sequence goes on from NC_139217.1 coordinate 249,928,127, forward strand.
GCATATTTAATATAAATGTACCACTTGACAATTTGGCTTTTCTATGTGCTGACTTCCAGAATTGGCCTTTGGAACACAAAAGATTACTGTTACCATTCCTGACAGTTCTAGTTATGGTGGCTAGGAAAATACTTCTTGATAATTGGATTTACTGTACCTCCCCCACTTTTTTCTAGAAGTCCATAATTTTCTTTTGAAGACACTTTACTTTGAAAGATACTCCTCCTTCCCTGAAATTGAAACATGTGTTACTACATTGTATAAGAAATGGGGTCCTTACTGTATATTGAATCCCTGCCACAAACTCAACAGTCAACACTTATTAAAGTTTTTGACAAAACAGAGTGGTACCTTATCAGACAACTTGCCACCCCTGTCCTTTCGGCAAGCTGTTTTTACACACTTATTTGTGGGGAGTTTTGCTTTAAACTTAATTTGATTTCATTCTCTGTATAATTCAGTATAACTCCTGCCTTAATTCATTGATGTCTTTGAATTTCCATGGTGCTATAAACTATGTTGACTATGTTCGCCAGCCCCCCCCCCCCCTCCCATCTCCTTCACCATCTCATCCCCCCTCTCCTCCCCTTACCCTTCTATTCTTTTTCTTTCATTATACTTTTGTCATCTTTCCCTTGTTTTTTGAAATAATTGAGGGACAGATATAATTCAATATTATAATCATTTTGTATTTTTTTGTTCTTTTTCCTCCTTAATTACCGATTTAAGTGAACTGTTGTGTACATTTACTATGTACTTTATCGTTATCTCATGGAGATAGTAATTTTGATTGTATTACTTCCTTTTCTCTGTTTGTCTGTTCAAAATCCCAATAAAAACTATTTAAAATAAAAAAACAATCTGGCGGATGGAGCTGCATCTCCAGGCTCGCCATTGAAAATAAGCCCTTAGGATCCCCTGCAATGCAGCCAGTGTGGACATGATATAAATAAACAGCGGAATAAATCACCACTAAAAGCTAATCACCACTAAGTCAACACAAGTGCCCAGCTCACACCCCAGCCTAAACTGGCAGCTGAAATCCCCACCACCACATGGCATTTCCAAAACTCTGCCCTGATGTTCCACCTCTCGACACATCTGAATCTCCCGTCCTGCATACAAATGAATTACCGCCCGAAGAACCATCTGAAACGCAACTGCCAGTTCCACCCGCTGGTCCATCTATAAGTATTAGTAAGAGGAATGCTTGCCTATACTGTCAGTAAGAGTTTTCTGTGTAGGTAAGTGGTGTGTGATTGTGTGTGTCTCACTTGTGCTAAAGATCATTCCAGTAGCTCTAGATGTTTTAATTAAAAAAAAAATGTATATCTTCTTCCTTCTGAAAATAGTCAATCTTCATCCAAACTCAGGTGGTGATTCAATAAGACTCGGAATTCGTGCCTGTTCCGATTGTGGGGAGTTTGCGCATGCATATGTGCATATTTGCGCATGTGCAGACCACCTGTGCAAATGCCTTCAGTGAGTACCACATTAGCCAAAGCTTTGGAGCGGGGCAGCAAGGGGCGGACACCAGGCTGGAGCAGGGGAACACCCAATGTTTTATGGGTGCCCCCAAGAAAATGCTTGGCGTTACCCTGGGTACACAGGCGGCTCGATGCATGCTCGGGGCTGACTTCACGTGACATTAGCACCTGCCATATCTTCTGCTATCTGCGGAGGACATAAAAGTCAGGTTAGACTGATTATTATTTCCAAAGGCAGGAGAAATCATTTGATGGCCGTGACCATGGAATGATTTCTCCTGAAAGAAATATGCTATGGGGATGTGATAGCAAACACACACCCCTGCATGGCAGGGAAGGGATTTCGGTGCTGGGCAGAGAGATGGCCGTTCGGCAGGCATACTCAGTCCAGTATGTATACAATCGGAAAGAGGAGAAGGACTATGTGGTATTTTATTTAAAAATTTATAACATATACAATGGGGGTATGGTTATGCATACCATAATGGTAACAAAAAGAGTACACTAGAGAAGATGGAACCTGGGCATATCAATATACTGTAGTGGCAATGTGTATACCCACTGGTATGCTGTGGCCCAGAAAAAGAAACAGTTTTGAATGTGTTTTGACACTCTGCAGTGTCTTTATCAAGATGAGTGTCTAAAGTAAAACATGTCTGTCTAAAGTAAAACATAGATGTCTGTTTATGCAACAGCAATATTGTGCCCCACCTCCCCGAGGGCTTCCTCGTAATGTTGTCCCGGCAGGTGACACCTGCCACCCACCATGGGGTTTCCCGGTGTCTTCTCTTTAAGGGCAACAGCCTTAAAGCTCTTTTGTGGGACTGCCAAGCAGAAGAACTTTTCTTTTGGGGCATCTTTCTCCTAAGGGCGATGGCCTTAAGCACTTTTGCAGGCCAACTGCACCTAAGGGACTTCCACACCATCTTCTGTCTTCAGGAGCAGCTGGGCTGCCAGCACATCCTCAAGCTGGCTGATATTATCCAGTTGGAGGGGTGGGGCAATTGCCAATAATTGGGTACTCATAGTGAGTATAAATGATCATTTCGCCATTTTACAGATAAGTCAGGGTAATCATGATCACAAACAAGCCTTTTTGATTATACAAACGTTTGGACATAAAAATAAAATCTTCGCATTAATCTCCCAATATACCATACAGTGTACTGGCATTCTCAGAAATCAAACCATATTTCCTACAATTTTTCATGACTACAACATTATCCTTGTGGAAGGACATATACAAATTCAGTGTGGTGTGGTAGAAAATTAGGGTGAGATTTAATAGGATGAGAGATTCAGAAAATGAGAGATTTTGTGAGAAATCTCCAGTTTTTTTAAAGCGGCAATCACTTACACTGCAAAATCAAACTAATTTTGCAATGTAAATGATTGCCACTTTAAAAAAAACTGGAGATTTCTTACCAAATCTCTCACTTTCTGAATCTCTCATCCTATTAAATCTCACCCTATGTTTCTTAAGGCTCCCATAAACTATGCGATTTGTGCCTGATTTCAGAAGATTGGGTCAAGAAATTGGGTGAATCTGGCCCAAATAGCATGTGTGTGACATCTGATCCGATGCACAGTCCCGTCTCTGAGTCAGGCCCCCTCCCTCACATGCAGAAGTACCGCACGTGATGTATCCCATACGATCCTGCCGCCCGGGAAGATCCTGGGTGGCTCAAGCTGGATTGGATGCGATTTCTCTGAGGGTAGAAGTTGCATAGTGTATGGAGGACTTGATTGTAGTGTGTTGCCCAGATATTGGGGTGGATTAATCCAAAACAACCAACAAATTGGACAGTGTGTACCTCGCTTAACACTACTTGATAAAAGCTAGCTACTGGCATTGTTGGACTCTAACACAGCACCATTTTGCTATTACTGTACATTAATTGATTGTTACAGTAAATGGCCAGCATGTCTCTAAACAAGTTGCTTTTCGTGTAGTATTTATTCCTATCTACAGTTAATGCCAGAGAATGTTACCTGAAATAGTTAGGGCGGTATTCAATGAGGCTGATTCGCCAGGTTTTTATGGCGATTTTGTGCTGTAAGGCGAATTTCTGACTAAAACGGTGAATCACCCTATTCAATGACCAGATGGCGAATACATTTCAAGGTTTTTTTCGCCATGATTCACCGAGTAGCAATCGCTATCTTTTTATGGTGAAGTGGAAGGTGAACTTTTAAAATAAAGTGTTTTGTTTTTTACAATTGGTGTCAAAAAATCAGGATATTTATTCAGAGGAGGGGCATGCTATTTTTATTCATGTGCTGTAAGCACATGAATATATATTTAATTAAAAAAAATATATATATTTTTAATTTTTTAATTTTTTTTACACAGACCAGCAAAACATATATACAGTAGCAGCTCATTATGCCACAACCCAGAGTACACCTGCTATATTACTGTATGGGAGCGTAAAGTACATAAAACTGAATGTTACAGGTGTCCAGATCCCTCAACCAAATGTGCATATGTCCTTAGTAAAAAAAACTATTTCCAGGGATGGTTGTAGGGAGTTACCAGTGGCAGTATTACAGTATGTTACAGGGGAAAGTTGTTGGGCATTATTGGCAGCCACACTAAGCCACGATGAGGAGGGAGTTATCAGCTGTAGCACCAAGCACTGGGGTATGGAGATCTATGATGGTAGGGCCCTTGAGGATCTGGCCATAAAAAAATAGACCTCCCAGCTCTTAATATTTTTATTTTATTTAATATTATAAAGATGATAATCTAAATCACATGTATGATAAAATAATAATAAAACAATACTTAAATATACCTTAAAAAAGATTTATAATAAATGCTATATTAATTAGTTCATAATATGCATCGGCATCCACCTTATTTGAACAATTATGTTAATAGTTTCCTTCTGGCCAGCTCAGACCCATTTAGAAACAATTGTAGCTTCCCTTGTATTTTTGTATATACTTGAGATCAATATAAAAGTTTGTGGCAAAAGTAGTGCAACAGAACTGAATGTTCTTTTGATGATCATATGCCTATATGGCTGAAGATAGTGGAAAGAAAGTCCTGCAAACAATTAGATAGTATATTACCGGCTTCTGGCTTGGTGTGGCATTGAGAAGTGAGATGTTAAAGAATGTCCTCTTCTACCGGCGTTGCTCTGATGGAAGGGAGCCGGTGCCGGGAGCAGACATGCAGTGGGCGAGATGATGGTAAGTTGGTCCCGTACCCACTCACACCAGCGTGACTATTAACATAATTGTTCAAATAAGGTGGATGCCGATGCATATTATGAACTAATTAATATAGCATTTATTATAAATCTTTTTAAAGGTTAATATTTAAGTATTGTTTTATTATTATTTTATCATACATGTGATTTAGATTATCATCTTTATAATATTAAATAAAATAAAAATAAGTAAAATAGATCAATACAGTGCGCTGTCTGCTTGTTACTTTTTATTTTCTAAGGTTCAGATTTTTCTGGTTTTTGGGAGCAGCATTGAAGCTGTGGTTGATACTTAATAAATTAATTGTTAACATTCAAAAAAGGTGCGCCTGATTATACCCTTAAAGGTAAATACCTAGTTAGACCACTGTACTTGATGTGCCCTCAACATCAAAATAGGATCCATTAGCTTAAAATAATAGAAATGTAATAGCTGAACATTTTTGAAAATTTATTAGAAAAATTACAGTAAGAGCATATTACTTAACAGAAAAAATGCAGAAAAGTCCCAAGGCGCTATTGAGTCCTTGCAGCCTCAATCCCGAAAAAAGGACCACTCGATAATCCTCACTTGCAAGACATTCCGGAAAAGATGGGGAATTGATGGCGCTTGACTTGTATGTCCAATGATCCTTGATAAAGGCGGCTGGGACCGCCGGAACATGTTGGATGACAAGTGAGTTTTTGTTACTTTGTTTTTATCTGTATTGTGGCTATAGGCCATTTGGTCACTCTACAGGCAATTTTATTAAATCTTTTACACTGAGACTGGTCCTTCCTCTTTGTTTTCCGGCTAACCATTTGGGGGAAGCATTGAGAGTCAATTCCAGGGGGACTGTCTCGATGAAAGATACCTTTATAGGCGTATATCACCTGCTTTTGCAGCGAGTACGGTACGCCATTATTTGGACCACCTTGATTGTATGGCTGGTGACCGGTTTGATTAATTTGTATTGATAGTTTGAAAAGATACCTTTATACACTTAATTCCTTCATTTTACGTGAGTATGGTACGCATGCCAGAGCAATTGTTTATATCACAGTCGGTGTACCCCTAAAAAGATACAGTTACACATTTCAAGCACATCACTTCAGTGTGAGTCTTGGTACGATATTTGTCGCTGGGATTCCTTAAACCCCACCTACTGTCACTTATACACGTTTTTTGTTTATTGTTTCATACCCTGAGTTTATCACATCATTGGACATACAAGTCAAGCGTCATTAATTCCCCATCTTTTCCGTAAGAGAATATTACTTGTCTACAAAATAATTGTAATATAATTTGCAATATGATTATTAAATACAGTTTGAATAAGTTATTTTAAAATATAATATGGAACAATCTAACTGAACTGAAGCCATTAGTCAAACAAAACAGTAGTTCAATAAATGTCCAAACTAATCAGCTCTTTGCATTTTTTGCCTATTAAAAGTGATTAAAGAAGGAGATTTAAATTCACTTTGAGTTAGGGTCATTGATTTTTTATGTAATATTCAGCATTTTGCACAGATTCAAAGGGCAAAATCAACCAAATCACCAACTTGCAGACAGTCCCTGGCAGACATGAAGCACTACAGTCAACCTGTGTCCATCATCACCGAGGACAACATTGCTGCCATGTGTGCCATAGTTGAGGTGGACACCAGGATGACTGTGGCCCAGTTAGAGACGGAAATAGGCATCTTATTAGAATCCATTTGCTTGATATTCCCTAAAAAGCTTGGCTCCAGCAAGGTTTCTGCATGTTGTGTGAGCCATCAGCTGATGCAAGAGCAGAAGTTGTTGCAGGGGTACAGTGATCTCACTATAGTTGGGATGAATTAAATAGGTTAGGAAGTCATCCCTAATAAGTAGTTTCATAAGTTTGTCTGCTGGCAGGATCATGTGCTGGATGGCGGCTGTTTTGTCAGGGTTCTGGTATTAGAATGCTGTCCACCAGGATGCTGAACGTAAGCATTCCAGGTGGGTTAGGATCATGCCAGACAAGGAGGGGTTAGGTCTAGGCACTAGTGGGGGACTAAGGGTTAGGCACAGGGGTGGAGTCAGAGTGCAGGGAGGGAGGGTCAGGTACCAAGAAGGGGGTTAATGTTAGGGTACAACATGGTGAGTGGTTTAGGGTTAGGCACTAGCTTGGAGGGTTATGGTCAGGCTGCTGCGAGGAGGGTTAGGGTTAGACTTTTAGAAGGGGGCACAGGGAGGCTAGGTATACCTACCTGATCCCTGTCAGGATTCTAACTGCCAACCATCCTGCCCACTTGTCATTGGTATTTATTCCAGAGAAAGCAAGAGAGAGGATTGTTATTAAAGGGCATATTATTCATCTTTGAGTGCCTTTTTGTTATCAATCCCTATCTCATGTTCATCCATCATGTTTTGAAGAGGTCTCTACAGCAGTCTACAGTCATCATATAATTTTACTGTTGAAAATAGTGTCACAGGCTGGTTCTGTGGATCTGGTGGTCGTTCTGATACCAGTTGGTTGGAATTGAATTTAGCGGGTTGAATGTACTGTCTTTGCATAGATGGACACACAAGGTGTTGGCTAGACTTCCCGAATAAAGACACGGAGTCTAACTGAGCAGCAGTGTTTACCAGAGGTTCCCGCAAGGGAACTTGGGCTTTGCGGCATCTGCTTAGCAGGTCTCGGCCCTTTGAGGGAAGTACCCCATGTATCCTGGAGTAATGGGGCAAGATAACCCACGGAATGCTCTGGATATACCAGAAGTCATTATACGAAAGGGGTTAACTGAAAATAGCCCCTCCCGGCTGTATTGGAAACTGAGACTGGCCCACCTGGCATATAACAGAACTTGAACTGAAAACTGGCCCACTTGGCATATAACAGAACTTGAACTGAAAACTGGCCCACTTGGTGTATAACGAAACCTGATGTGACGAGGCTCAAAGTTCGTGCACGAACAGGCAGCAGGACAGATCTGGCAGCTGGAAATATGGATAGAACTCCAAATTAGAGCGACTGGGAGAATTTAACACCACCCCCCCCTACCCCCCCCACCCCCCCTGGGCTGCTGCCATTGGTCCAGCCCACCGGGAAGGTCATAAAAGACCTGAACTCGGAAATCCCTAATCTAAAATGGCAGCACCCATGGAAGCTGATGGGGAGCACCCGCTGAAGAACAGCCACTGCCTGACGCCCGCCGAGACCCCCCAGCTGGCGTGAGGACCAGGGAAGCCAGCGCAGGAGAGCTTCACCCGCCTGACTGCCACAGCCGCACACAGAACTAACAGAGAGACCGAAGGCGCCGGAAGGCTGAGTATGCAGGGAGAACCGGGCAGACGGTGACAAATAGCAGTTCATAGTGGATGGGATACTGCCTCCAAAGATACAGAATACATATTTAGGTTTGCTGATATTATGGGAGGTAGTATCCTGTTAACTCTTTTAAATAAATATATTGTTGTTAAATGAGGAGTTAAATGGAGGTATACAGAAAGCCAAACATTACACGTTAGATATGAATAGTGGAACTGTAAACATCAGGATTTCCAAACAGAACAGAATAATGATGAGAAGCTCTGAGCAACAGTAATATTGGAGCAGTGTCAAATGTACCTCTGAACAACATTTGTGCATTTAATTAGATATCTTAAATTGTTTCAAAGTGAGATCCAGTTAATCTAAATAGCATTTGCATTACATTTTCAAACTTTGGCCCTTATTCTGATCGGTGCGGACTTTCCCGAATTCTTACGGTGCGGTCCGCACGCCACGCTGTGCAGCGGCGTGCGGGCTTCGTCCGTATAAACGCCCACGTGTCCTCCGCATTCGGACGGACTCACTCTTTAAGAACAGGGCGTGTGTACGGACGACATACAAACCGTGCGTGTGCGGTGGAAACGTACAGATTCTTGCACGGTCTTCCCGCACAAGCACGGTCTTACCGCGTCAGAACGTACGGGAAGCTGTCCGTACGCCCCGATGCGGAGTATTTACGCTCAATCCCACACTTTTTTACTGCGTACACACAGCGATCACATGACCCACATAGGCAATTAGCCAACCTCCTGAAAAAGGGATTGTTATCAATTTCAATCAATTAAATGCTCATCTATACTGACCCACATTCCTACTACATTCATGACACACATTAACCCTTACAGCATGTGTCCCTAACATACATCTAGATACACTATGTACATTTTGCTTATTTTAAATATTTTAAACAACTTACACATATACTTTAGCATGTTAGAAAAAAACACTGACAACTTAGAACTTTAAATAACGATTTATTACAAAATAACAGTTCTCAACAAAAAAATTAAATTTCCCCATCAATGATGCGGTCCATTTCCTCCATCATTTGCCTCATCAGGCCTCTCAGTCTAAGGAGGGCCCCACGGCGACCCTCCTCTGCTTGGGCAGGCTCATCTGTGGAGGAAATTCAAATTCAAAAATGACTAATGATATTCATGCATACATTTAACATAGTCAAACCTACTTTTTAAACATGCATTGTGACAGGTGTGTGTGTGTATATATATATATATATATATATATATATATATATATATTTTTATATATATATATATATATATATATATATATACACACATATATAACTATATATATGAGACATACACCTATACATACATGCATACATACTGCATGGAAAGCCTGATTTTGGCCCTCTACCCTTTACTCTGTCGAACACCTCACAGTCATACTGCTCCTTCTCAATCCAAACCCACCCATGACTAAGCTCTGAGAAGCATGTCACGCGCTGCACCAATCACAATTCGGCAAACAAAGTTCAGTTTCTCTTATATGATGGAGCCTGGCAGGGGAGTTACACAACTCTCAGGAATGCTCAGTACATTTGTGCAATCAAGCATGGCTTGCCTGCTGATGGTCTGCTCCAGAAATCATTGTCAGAATGCCAGTTAGGGGAAGCTGCAGCACTAATCCACTCCCATGCTCAAAAGCATTACTAAGACCAAATCCACACACAATTATGGTGCAAAACATACATGCAGACCGCAGGGGGTGGTTAGCTAGAGGAGGGCCCAGGAGCACTGACCACTTGTTACTCCAGTCTAAGCCACGCCTGTCCATACTCCATTTATGCCATACTGAATCTAGTTTACAAAGATCATTCACCAGTAAACTCTACTCACCTATATGAGGCTACAGATTGTATGCAAGCAGCAGGGACATGAAACACTTACATTAGCAAGTCATCCCTTTCTTCCAGGATACAGATTAACTACACAGGTTCGGTGGCACTTAAAATCGATATGAAAGACATCCTCACAACCTGTGTCATTAATATGTGTCCTGGCTGAAAGGGATGGTTTGCCCACCCTATCTAACCCCAAAGTGTGTCTGTTGCTATCCCGTTTGTTTTGTCATTTTATAGTATTGTAAAAATCAATTGAATCACCAGTGCTACATAGCAAATAGTAAATGCCAAACGGATAAATTAATCCTTATGTATACATACCAATTCCGGCCGCCTGGACGACCTCACCGGCCTCCACCTCCTCCTCAGGGGCCTCCAATGCTCCATCCTCGGCCTCGATGACGTCCTCCTCGGGTGGCAGTGCCTCCACAGCCCACCCCTCCTCATCCTCAATTTCTTGGGCCCCCTCCTCCGGCATCCCTTCCTGCGGCTGGTCCTCCAGGGCCACCGCTGCTGCCTCCTCCTCCTCCATTTCCTGGGCCCCCTCCTCCGGGCTCCCTTCCTGCGGCAGGTCCTCGAGGGCCACCTCTGCCTCCTCCCGGGCCTGTCTTGCGCGAGCACGTGCTGTGTATGTGAAAAATCAAAAAAGTGGCAATTAGTGGTAATTACTATTAAGCCTTATCAAGCTATAAATGCAAAGGTTAGAAGTACAGATAATTGTACAGGCAAACAGCTCCTTAGTGGCCTTTACAAAACACAGCCTGTAACATGGCAGGTATGCTGTGACATTTGGGCCATTGTAAGCATCACAAGCATTAATCCTCCCCAATAACATATTTTATGACCATTACAGGGTGTCAAACAGGAAGTAGCACTCATACATTGTATGCCATGTTTAACTCATGATCAGGCTGGTGACCTTAGTGGATTAAATAATGTCAGATAAGCAATCATATCCAAATCCCCATTTACTGTTGAAATACTCACATCTAGCAATGCTGGCCCTTATTTCTTGCAGCCTCTCTGGCTCCCTGCGCCTGAGGTCGGACCACCGCCACTCTAGCTGAGCGATGGTCCGCCGCACCTGGGTGCGTGCGTATATACGGCTGCGGGCCACCGCATAGGCATTGCGTTTCTGCCGGTTGGTTATAAAGGGGCCCGCCCGCCCCAGCCTGGTCTCCATAACGGAGACCAGAGTTCTCAGCTCCGCGGGTGAGAATGGGGCTGCTCTCCCATAGGCCGCCATCTTAGCAATGGCACAAATCAAACAATCATGTGCTGTCATTGGTTGATCAGAGTGATATTTGGTATTAACTTTATTGTTCATTTTTACACTAACAGCGTGTATGCGCCAGAACAGACGGCTAACCCATTGCATCGCACACCCATCCTAAACAAACAGTGTAAAATAAGATGGAAACACATTATATATAATCTATACCATCCACCAAACATGGGTAGAAGCACCAGGTGAAATAGTCTGCATCACTAGACACTTACACCTAACTCCACAAGGTTCTAAACAGCTATTTTATAATGAAAGCTATGCAGCAGAAACATAGCAAATAGTGGCAGACCTTTTACAAAAATTAGGCCATGCTGCCATGTGTACACTTACCTTCTACTGGCCCCTACTACAGAGGTGGAATGAAAAGTAGCTAGCATCCAGCCTGAATTTGGAGTGCTTTCACATGTGATTTGGATGCTAGCACTGATTACTTGTGGCTAAGTGGTGGACTGGATTTACATATGGAATGGGTAGTGTCAGTTGTACTACATACCAAACAAGTGCACAGTACAGATGTACATTCAAATATACATTTCATGTGTGACCTCAGTTTTATTTTGTAATTGGTGTTGGAATCTGCATTTAGCTACTAAATCTGACTTACTCAGTTTGCCTGGTTTTTGAGAAATATTTTTCCACACCAAGGGGCGTCCCGTATGCGCCGCACGGTTGACGCTGGCGTACGGAACGCGGCCGTACGGAACGCAGGTTGCAGCTGATTAACGCCAATTACAGAAATAGTATTTAAAGTTGTCCTAGAAAGGCAAACAGTTGTTGCAAACATGGCTGGCTCAGAGTCAGAGGAAGAACAGGTGGTGCAGAATCTCTTTTCCCGCATGGAAGCCAACACCACCTATGTCCCCCTCAACCCAGAGCAGCCAGATGGGCCATCAACATCAGGCCAATCAGCAGCTGGCCCATCCTCAGCATCAGCAGAATCATTGGGAACACAGCAGGTGGCTTCCCAACAGAGTAGCCAGCCCAGCACTTCAAGTACACCAACCGGTGGCCGTGCCCGTGGCCGTGCCAGTGGCCGTGCCCGTGGCCACAGTCGGGCAACAGAGGAACCAACCACAAGAAACATGGCATATGAACCGCAGGAGCTTGACATCCTGGTGACCCGGGCACGTGATTTAATAGAGTGCCCAGCGGTAAAGTTGACACACACAAGGAGATGGAAGATCTGGGAGGAGATAACGGCGGAGATTAATGCAGTGGCTCCACAAGTTCGTGAGGCGGAGCACGTTAAGAAGAGGCAAGTACATGTGTGTTACATTTGAGCAGTACAAGTCCAGTCATGTTTACATTCAATATTAGATGGAGTTGGTCAATGGGTGTTCACGTTGCTTGGAGGCACAGACATGTTGGCCATGACATTGAATTGATAGTTATTGGAGGGTGACTGGTGTTGTATCTTCTAAGGGTTGGTTTTAAAAATGAATATAATGTAAGTTTTGTGTCAGTAGGCACATGTTGTATTATGTTTCAGATTGCAATGGGTGCTACAGCAAACATGAGGAGTTACATGTATTAATATGTACACTTTGATTGCAGGTGGCACGACTTCAAAGGCAACCTCAAGAAGAAATTGACCGAGCGGTGGCAACACAGCCACACCTCTGGGGCTGGCCCCATGCCTGGCAAGCTGAAGCTCACCCCCCTGGAAGAGATGGCCCAGTGCTGCATTGCAGTGGAGGAGGATCCGGGGGGTGAGCCCCATAGACAGCGAGTCCCCAGCGGAAGTGATGGCTTCTACGCTTGAAGGTAATTATTTGCCAGGCCATAAGTAGATGTTTTGAATTTGGCATGGAATGTGTGGTAATTGGTAATTTCTCGTTCAACAGCATCCCCACCGCTTGGTCCATATTCTCTTGAGGAGGTTGTGGAGTCTGTGCCACCTGGCCCCAGTAGCAGGCCCGTGCAGCAGCAGCCGGAAATGTCCACGGCTGAATTGTCCACGTGGGGCCGTGTGCTAGACAGTATTGTGCAGCAGGGAGACTCGGCATTCGAGCGGGTGCGTAGGGCCGAGGAGGTGCTGCAGGGTTTGACCACCAGCCAGCAGAGTATTGCTGCGAGCCTGCAGGCTATGAGTGCCAGCCAGCAAGCTATGAGTGACAGCCAGCAAGCTATTGCTGCTAGCCTGCAGGTGCTGGCTGATCAAGCCCTGCGGCAAAATGAACTCCTCCTCCGCCATAATGAACTTATGGTGGAGCTAGTAACCACCAATAGGGTCCTAATGTCACCCGCTTTGGGTGCTTTACCAACATCATCACTCCCTGCTGCCAGAGGGGGAAGAACATCCACCCCCTCCCCAGCATGTGCTCCACGTGACCCACCATCTGACTGTGGCCGTGGGCGAGGCCGAAGAGCTGCTGCACGTGGCAAGGAGCCTGCCAGGGGCAAACGTGCCCGCAAATGAACTTGTGTCCCCATTAATCTCCACCGTTATGTCTTCCCAAATCTTCCATTGAGCTGTGTGTGTCAGCATCCTGTGTCAAAATCCGTGCCGAGGGTCACCACATTTGCCCGCGGTTCAAATGTCATGTTTGGTTCCCCTGTTGCCCTGTTTTGGCTAGCATTACTGTGTGCTGTACTTGAAGTGTTGGTGCTGTACTTTTGTTGTGAAGCCACCTGATGTGTTCCTAATGATTCTGCTGTGGCTATTTATTCTATATTATTTACTTTTAGTCCTGTTATGGTACCATTTGTTTTGTGATGTTTTTGTCATTTTTGGCAAAGTTTCTTTAATAAATGTTATTTTGGCCCCACAAATGTCTGTATTAATTGATACACGCAGAAGTGACATGTGTATTAGTATTATTAATATTAAGTTGTGTTGATTATTTGCTGTGTAAAAGTGTGTGACAAGTGCAGCATGTAATGTTTCCTTTAAGCTGCAATGCTTCCAATTGTAGCAGTGAGAAGCGTGTCATTAACAAGTAATGAGTAAAGTAGGTGATTGTATTGGGTTCAGCTGACATTGGTTGTGTTGCGTCCGTCCTGATTAGGCGTTCCGATTGCCTAGCGCATGACCGAGTGGTGTCCGCAAAGCAATACTAGCCTTTTGGACACCGCACATTTCTACCCTTTTTGTTCGCGTGCATTCGGCGTGCTGTCCGAATGCACGCCTACCCAAATATGTGTACTCCCCCGTGTCCGCCCATGTTTCCGCCCAGTTTAGCCCACTTTGAAACTACGCCCCTGTGACATTCCGCATGACGCCCATAACACACCCATATTGGCCGAATGATTGCGGTGCACATTTCTGTACGGTATTAGTGAGAAGAAGTACGGAGACCATACGTGGCACATGCGCATTGCGTTCCCCACGCATGCGCAGACGGCTAAAAAACGCGATCCGAAAGAATTCGGGAAAGTCCGCACCGATCAGAATAAGGGCCTTTATGTTCTATGGGCCTTATTCAGATCTGAGCTCAGTACAAATTTGTTTGGAAAATGGGCAAAAGCATGTGCACTGCAGGTGGGGCAGATGTAACCTGTGCATAGAGAGTTACATTTGGGTGGGGTATGCTGAAACTGAAATCTAAATTGCAGTGTAAAAATAATGCAGCCAGTATTTACTCTGCACAGAAACAAAATAACTCACACAAATCTAACTCTCTCTATACATGTTACATTTGTTCCACCTGCAGTGCTCATGGTTTTGCCCACTTTCCGAACAAATTTGTACTGATCTCAGAGCTGAATAAGGCCTTATGTATCTAAAAATTGAAACTAAATTTAAGCAATGGAGACATATTCCACCTGTGCCTCATTGCAGTGTAGTGTAGTGTTTGTAGTATTGTTATAATTTTTTACATTAGAACAATGAATTTGAACTTTGACACAGTCATTTTTGTTATTAAAATTAAAAAGGATAAGAATACTATTATATGTAGCTTTTAAAGCTCAAAGAGTTTAATACCTTTTAAATGTAAAATTGAAACTTTGGGCCAGATTCAATTACTCTCAAAGCAGTACCCGGGGTATTCAATTGCAGTTCCAAAAAGCCTTAGGCTGCATTTAAGGCACACAGAAATCTGTGGTAAAAAAGATTTTTTGTCTGTTTTGTAGCCGCCATTAATTAGCTCAATAACCCAATAGGTACTTTTCCCATAATCTTTGGGTTACCACATATTTTCCACAGATTTGCAGTTCAAGGAAAAGGGCTTCTAATTGAATAGCTCCAGGCATAAAAGTTCAAGACTATAAGCCCATTTCTTTGAGCAGTAAGTATTTTGAGCCTACTTACAGATGGAACCCCTCTAATTCAGTCTCACACGCACGGCAGCAGAGATCGGAAACTGCTTCATGGAGACAGGCAGGATTGGGGGGGGGGTGCAGGGAGGCATCTGGGACCAACGGGGAGGCTGCGGGGACCGATGGGGAGCTCCATCGGAACGGGGATGATGGCGGTGGCTGGCAGCTGGAGATTCGATCGCCAGCCCCAGCCTGAATGAGAGGGGCTTCATCTGTAAATCTGACTGAGGTTTTTTTTTGCTACATTCTAAGTTTAACAGTGAAACCAAATGTTTAAGTTAATTGTACCAGGGTTGTTAAACGTATTCAAATAATTCCACCATCTCTACATTCGGTTTTTTCTATTTGTTGATCTTTGGCTGTTTTTTTTTTTTTGTCTTTCATTTGGAAACTATGGCAGATAACTCTTAATATAGTAAGGATTTAATTACTACAACAAGATAACATTGGCTATAAAATGTGTGGAGGATTTTAACAGAAACCCATTGTATTTGCATGTTAAATTTTTTTATTTTTTTTTTGCATAATCGGACTGGAAGCTTAGGTGCTGCAGGGTTTGACCACCAGCCAGCAGAGTATTGCTGCGAGCCTGCAGGCTATGAGTGCCAGCCAGCAAGCTATGAGTGACAGCCAGCAAGCTATTGCTGCTAGCCTGCAGGTGCTGGCTGATCAAGCCCTGCGGCAAAATGAACTCCTCCTCCGCCATAATGAACTTATGGTGGAGCTAGTAACCACCAATAGGGTCCTAATGTCACCCGCTTCGGGTGCTTTACCAACATCATCACTCCCTGCTGCCAGAGGGGGAAGAACATCCACCCCCTCCCCAGCATGTGCTCCACGTGACCCACCATCTGACTGTGGCCGTGGGCGAGGCCGAAGAGCTGCTGCACGTGGCAAGGAGCCTGCCAGGGGCAAACGTGCCCGCAAATGAACTTGTGTCCCCATTAATCTCCACCGTTATGTCTTCCCAAATCTTCCATTGAGCTGTGTGTGTCAGCATCCTGTGTCAAAATCCGTGCCGAGGGTCACCACATTTGCCCGTGGTTCAAATGTCATGTTTGGTTCCCCTGTTGCCCTGTTTTGGCTAGCATTACTGTGTGCTGTACTTGAAGTGTTGGTGCTGTACTTTTGTTGTGAAGCCACCTGATGTGTTCCTAATGATTCTGCTGTGGCTATTTATTCTATATTATTTACTTTTAGTCCTGTTATGGTACCATTTGTTTTGTGATGTTTTTGTCATTTTTGGCAAAGTTTCTTTAATAAATGTTATTTTGGCCCCACAAATGTCTGTATTAATTGATACACGCAGAAGTGACATGTGTATTAGTATTATTAATATTAAGTTGTGTTGATTATTTGCTGTGTAAAAGTGTGTGACAAGTGCAGCATGTAATGTTTCCTTTAAGCTGCAATGCTTCCAATTGTAGCAGTGAGAAGCGTGTCATTAACAAGTAATGAGTAAAGTAGGTGATTGTATTGGGTTCAGCTGACATTGGTTGTGTTGCGTCCGTCCTGATTAGGCGTTCCGATTGCCTAGCGCATGACCGAGTGGTGTCCGCAAAGCAATACTAGCCTTTTGGACACCGCACATTTCTACCCTTTTTGTTCGCGTGCATTCGGCGTGCTGTCCGAATGCACGCCTACCCATATATGTGTACTCCCCCGTGTCCGCCCATGTTTCCGCCCAGTTTAGCCCACTTTGAAACTACGCCCCTGTGACATTCCGCATGACGCCCATAACACACCCATATTGGCCGAATGATTGCGGTGCACATTTCTGTACGGTATTAGTGAGAAGAAGTACGGAGACCATACGTGGCACATGCGCATTGCGTTCCCCACGCATGCGCAGACGGCTAAAAAACGCGATCCGAAAGAATTCGGGAAAGTCCGCACCGATCAGAATAAGGGCCTTTATGTTCTATGGGCCTTATTCAGATCTGAGCTCAGTACAAATTTGTTTGGAAAATGGGCAAAAGCATGTGCACTGCAGGTGGGGCAGATGTAACCTGTGCATAGAGAGTTACATTTGGGTGGGGTATGCTGAAACTGAAATCTAAATTGCAGTGTAAAAATAATGCAGCCAGTATTTACTCTGCACAGAAACAAAATAACTCACACAAATCTAACTCTCTCTATACATGTTACATTTGTTCCACCTGCAGTGCTCATGGTTTTGCCCACTTTCCGAACAAATTTGTACTGATCTCAGAGCTGAATAAGGCCTTATGTATCTAAAAATTGAAACTAAATTTAAGCAATGGAGACATATTCCACCTGTGCCTCATTGCAGTGTAGTGTAGTGTTTGTAGTATTGTTATAATTTTTTACATTAGAACAATGAATTTGAACTTTGACACAGTCATTTTTGTTATTAAAATTAAAAAGGATAAGAATACTATTATATGTAGCTTTTAAAGCTCAAAGAGTTTAATACCTTTTAAATGTAAAATTGAAACTTTGGGCCAGATTCAATTACTCTCAAAGCAGTACCCGGGGTATTCAATTGCAGTTCCAAAAAGCCTTAGGCTGCATTTAAGGCACACAGAAATCTGTGGTAAAAAAGATTTTTTGTCTGTTTTGTAGCCGCCATTAATTAGCTCAATAACCCAATAGGTACTTTTCCCATAATCTTTGGGTTACCACATATTTTCCACAGATTTGCAGTTCAAGGAAAAGGGCTTCTAATTGAATAGCTCCAGGCATAAAAGTTCAAGACTATAAGCCCATTTCTTTGAGCAGTAAGTATTTTGAGCCTACTTACAGATGGAACCCCTCTAATTCAGTCTCACACGCACGGCAGCAGAGATCGGAAACTGCTTCATGGAGACAGGCAGGATTGGGGGGGGGGGGTGCAGGGAGGCATCTGGGACCAACGGGGAGGCTGCGG
This sequence comes from Crinia signifera, assembly GCF_055691185.1. NCBI lineage: Eukaryota > Metazoa > Chordata > Amphibia > Anura > Myobatrachidae > Crinia > Crinia signifera. Next base: position 249,946,418 of record NC_139217.1, read on the forward strand.
GGACCGATGGGGAGCTCCATCGGAACGGGGATGATGGCGGTGGCTGGCAGCTGGAGATTCGATCGCCAGCCCCAGCCTGAATGAGAGGGGCTTCATCTGTAAATCTGACTGAGGTTTTTTTTTGCTACATTCTAAGTTTAACAGTGAAACCAAATGTTTAAGTTAATTGTACCAGGGTTGTTAAACGTATTCAAATAATTCCACCATCTCTACATTCGGTTTTTTCTATTTGTTGATCTTTGGCTGTTTTTTTTTTTTTTGTCTTTCATTTGGAAACTATGGCAGATAACTCTTAATATAGTAAGGATTTAATTACTACAACAAGATAACATTGGCTATAAAATGTGTGGAGGATTTTAACAGAAACCCATTGTATTTGCATGTTAAATTTTTTTATTTTTTTTTTGCATAATCGGACTGGAAGCTTAAGTACCACTAATTAATTATACATGCCTCTAGGGATGGCTAACTCTGTGGTTTAACTTTTTATTTTATTCTTGGCTCATCAGCTGATGGCTCCTGCTAGAGGAATCTAGAAATAAAAGCTAGCTCACGTTAATGAAATTCAGATAACTACCTTTTTAAAATGGGAGTGAGCACTACATAGGAAAACATATGAAGCTATGATACAAAGGTAATATGTTATTACCTGTTTTGTGCATTGTGTTACACCCGTAATAAAATAGCAGGGGCAATTTCATGCATGCTACAATTACCAGCAGAAAATGGCCATGTCAAAATATTAGTTAATTTTTCTGCTACAGGCAAGTTGCTTGTAAATCTACTGTTTATTCCTCTATTCAATCTTTTTTAATACAGTGTTTTAGATTCCTTTATTCAGTAGAGTCGCTTATAGCAATATCAAGAGTTTTCAATGCCAGAAACCCCAAAACACGTGGTATCAACAATTGCTAGAACACTAATAACTACTTATTTCATTATTTCATATTTCCCCGCTGCAATGAATAGTTTTCTGCAAATTTCGAGTATCCTTCTCTTTGATTTAAATCACTTTGAAATAAACTTACATTAGGAGACTTGTTAGCCTGAGGGAAATGTGTAACATCAACTTGACTGATGCTTACAGTGTTTTCTGATCCGCTGGGATATCTGCAGACAGACAGTGATGGCTCATTGTGCTGCAAGGTAAGCATATTATCTGACCGTGACAATCACATGACTTTAGCCTACATTTATAATTTCAGTGATCTTTTCTCTACACCACATTACATCCTGCTGGGAAACGCCATCTGATATGCAGATTGTGCATGTTTCTGTTTGATTTACTCCTTCTGCTGAAATAAGAGGCTTTTTCGGTTGTACATATCACAAACGGATAATGCACATGTGTGGAAAATATAAAAAGGCAGAGGTTTACTCAGTTGTTAACCTTTGCACGGCCGTTAGTTAAAACAAGTTTACATTTTGCATAGTACCGGAATTTGAAAAATGTTTCGACCTACACAGTTTGGGCCTAATTCAAAGATCAGCAGATCTCCAAAAATCACTACTCAGCTATTTCAGAGATCTGTGCATGCCCAAGCACTTAAACTGTGGTCCTGATGAAGCCGCATTTTAAGTAGTGACTGGTGTTGGTGGTGACACAACGGGGGTGGCAGCCTACCATATGGGAGAGCACCAAAGCGTTTTGTTCAAGCTCGTGAGGAGGGCTGCGGCAGCTGCTTGATGTCCAGTAATGTGCGAAGAGATTACACTTTAGAAATGTACCTGTAAAAGTTTGAGGGCACATTGTGGGGCAGGACCTGGTGTGTAGTGTGAGACCCAGAGTGCAGCGCAGTCTTGCCCTGTGCTGGAGGCCACTCCCACCCCCTACAGTCTGCCACCACCCATTGTAGTTTAATTCAGTCTGAATTAGGCCCTTTATGTGCATGGGCATCGTTTTTTAAGAGCAATCGAAACATACCACAAAATGCCTTGGTTTTGTGCCAGTGCACTTCAAGTTTCGCACTTACCCTCCAATCTTGTGCGATGCCTTGTAATATAATAGAACATCTATAGGAATAGAAGCAGAAAAATCGATCCTTTCATTTTTTTTAATGATCTATACAGAATCTGAGGAATATGATGTATTGTATACTTCTGTAAAAGTAGAGTAATATGTACAACTTTATATTTAACATGTTATGTAATTGTTATGGAGGTGAAAGGCTAAAATGTGATGGGACTTGCATGTTCCCAGGACTCAGGATTTTAACCTTTTGTAGTCCCAAAAAATTTTTGCAGTCAAAACAGTCTGGTTAAATGTTTACATTAATTGTAATTTTTTTAAAATAGTCTATATTGAATGTTAAATGATGTTTATGTTCTTATTTTAAAGTAGTTCACCACTGGATCTGCTACTAGCACTAGGGCTGTTGAGCCTGACTAGACGTTGGACCTGAAAGGGTTACTTTTAACCCCTTCCTGACAGAGCCAGTTTTTGCCTTCCTGACAGAGCCCTTTTTTTCAAATCTGACATGTATCACTTAAGTGGGGATAACTTTTTTTTGCTTTTACTTATCCCAGTGATTTTGAGATTGTTTTTTCGTGACACATTGTACTTCAAATTAGTGGTAAATTTTGGTCGATACAGTCTGTGTTTTTTTGTGAAAAATACCAAAATGTCGTAAAAAAATGGAAAATTTAGCAATTTGCAAAATGTTAAATTTTCTGCTTGTGAGACAAATAATCATACCACTCAAAATAGTTAATAACTAACATAGACCATATGTCTACTTTATGTTTCCATCATTATTTCAACTTCCTTTTATTTTTTTTGGACACTAGGAGGCTTACAATATGAATAGCAAATTCTCAAATTTTCAAGAAAATTTCAAACACTGATTTTTTTAGGGACCAGTTCAGTTCTGATGTGACTTTGAGGGACTTGTATGTGAGACACCCCCATAAATGATGCCATTTCAAAAACTGCACCCCTCACAGTATTCAAAACAGCATTTTGGAAGTTTGTTAACCCTTTAGGTGTTTCACAGGAATTAAAACAAAGTGTAGGTGAAATTTCAAAATTTCATTTTTTTTGCAGATTTGCAATTTTAATACATTTTTCTAAGGAACACAGTACATTTTACTAGAGAAATGTGACTAAAAATTGATTCCCCCAATTCTTTTGTTTTCATAAATATCCTATATGTGGCCCTAGTGTGCACGTTGACCAAACCACAGGCTTCATAATAGAAGGAGCACCTACTTGATTTTGGAGCCTCCTTTTTATGAGATTATTTTTTAGGCACCATGTAGGTTTCTAGGCACTATAAGATGCTAAAATTTAAGAACCCCCCCACAAGTGACCCCATTTTGCAAACTACACCCCTCAGGGAATTCATCTAGGGGTATAGTGTACATTTCAAACCCCCAGGGGTTTCACCAATTGTGGTACAACTGGGCAGTGAAAATGAAAAATTAAATTTTTTACACAAAAATGCAGTTCTGGCTCAAAATTTTTCATTTTCACAAGGAATGAAGGAGACAAAGCACCCCAAAATCTGTGCCCCAATTTCTCCCGAGTACGGCAATGTCTCACATGTGACCAAAAAATACCATTTGGGTGCATGGCAGGACTCAGAAGGGAAGGAGTGATTTTTGGATTTTGCAGCTCAGATTCTGGTGGAATGTTGGTGGGTGCTATGTCGCATTAGCAAGACCCCCCAAGCACCAATACAGTGGAACCCCCCCACAAGTGACCCCATTTTGCAAACTACACCCCTCAGGGAATTCATTTAGGGGTATAGTGTACATTTCAAACCCCCAGGGGTTTCACCAATTTTGATACAACTGGGCTGTGCAAATGAAAAATTACATTTTTTTACACAAAAATGCAGTTCTGGCTCAAAATTTTTCATTTTCACAAGGAATGAAGGAGAAAAAGCACCCCAAAATCTGTGCCCCAATTTCTCCCGAGTACGGCAATGTCTCACATGTGACCAAAAAATACCATTTGGGTGCATGGCAGGACTCAGAAGGGAAGGAGTGATTTTTGGATTTTGCAGCTCAGATTCTGGTGGAATGTTGGTGGGTGCTATGTCGCATTAGCAAGACCCCGCAAGCACCAATACAGTGGAACCCCCCCACAAGTGACCCCATTTTGCAAACTACACCCCTCAGGGAATTCATCTAGGGGTATAGTGTACATTTCAAACCCCCCAGGGGTTTCACCAATTTTGATACAACTGGGCTGTGCAAATGAAAAATTACATTTTTTACACAAAAATGCAGTTCTGGCTCAAAATTTTTCATTTTCACAAGGAATGAAGGAGAAAAAGCACCCCAAAATCTGTGCCCCAATTTCTCCCGAGTACGGCAATGTCTCACATGTGACCAAAAAATACCATTTGGGTGCATGGCAGGACTCAGAAGGGAAGGAGTGATTTTTGGATTTTGCAGCTCAGATTCTGGTGGAATGTTGGTGGGTGCTATGTCGCATTAGCAAGACCCCCCAAGCACCAATACAGTGGAACCCCCCCACAAGTGACCCCATTTTGCAAACTACACCCCTCAGGGAATTCATCTAGGGGTATAGTGTACATTTCAAACCCCCAGGGGTTTCACCAATTTTGATACAACTGGGCAGTGAAAATGAAAAATTACATTTTTTTACACAAAAATGCAGTTCTGGCTCAAAATTTTTCATTTTCACAAGGAATGAAGGAGAAAAAGCACCCCAAAATCTGTGCCCCAATTTCTCCCGAGTACGGCAATGTCTCACATGTGACCAAAAAATACCATTTGGGTGCATGGCAGGACTCAGAAGGGAAGGAGTGATTTTTGGATTTTGCAGCTCAGATTCTGGTGGAATGTTGGTGGGTGCTATGTCGCATTAGCAAGACCCCCAAAGCACCAATACAGTGGAAGCCCCCCACAAGTGACCCCATTTTGCAAACTACACCCCTCAGGGAATTCATCTAGGGGTATAGTGTACATTTCAAACCCCCAGGGGTTTCACCAATTTTGATACAACTGGGCAGTGAAAATGAAAAATTACATTTTTTTACACAAAAATGCAGTTCTGGCTCAAAATTTTTCATTTTCAGAAGGTATGAAGGAGAAAAAGCACCCCAAAATCTGTGCCCCAATTTCTCCCGAGTACGGCAATGCCTCATGTGTGACCAAAAAGTGCCAGGACTCAGAAGGGAAGGAGTGATATTTGGATTTTGCAGCACAGATTCTGGTGGAATGTTGGTGGGTGCTATGTCGCATTAGCAAGACCCCCCAAGCCCCAATACAGTGGAACCCCCCCACAAGTGACCCCATTTTGCAAACTACACCCCTCAGGGAATTCATCTAGGGGTATAGTGTACATTTCAAACCCCCCAGGGGTTTCACCAATTTTGATACAACTGGGCTGTGCAAATGAAAAATTACATTTTTTACACAAAAATGCAGTTCTGGCTCAAAATTTTTCATTTTCACAAGGAATGAAGGAGAAAAAGCACCCCAAAATCTGTGCCCCAATTTCTCCCGAGTACGGCAATGTCTCACATGTGACCAAAAATACCATTTGGGTGCATGGCAGGACTCAGAAGGGAAGGAGTGATTTTTGGATTTTGCAGCTCAGATTCTGGTGGAATGTTGGTGGGTGCTATGTCGCATTAGCAAGACCCCCCAAGCACCAATACAGTGGAACCCCCCCACAAGTGACCCCATTTTGCAAACTACACCCCTCAGGGAATTCATCTAGGGGTATAGTGTACATTTCAAACCCCCAGGGGTTTCACCAATTTTGATACAACTGGGCTGTGCAAATGAAAAATTACATTTTTTTACACAAAAATGCAGTTCTGGCTCAAAATTTTTCATTTTCACAAGGAATGAAGGAGAAAAAGCACCCCAAAATCTGTGCCCCAATTTCTCCCGAGTACGGCAATGTCTCACATGTGACCAAAAAATACCATTTGGGTGCATGGCAGGACTCAGAAGGGAAGGAGTGATTTTTGGATTTTGCAGCTCAGATTCTGGTGGAATGTTGGTGGGTGCTATGTCGCATTAGCAAGACCCCCAAAGCACCAATACAGTGGAAGCCCCCCACAAGTGACCCCATTTTGCAAACTACACCCCTCAGGGAATTCATCTAGGGGTATAGTGTACATTTCAAACCCCCAGGGGTTTCACCAATTTTGATACAACTGGGCAGTGAAAATGAAAAATTACATTTTTTTACACAAAAATGCAGTTCTGGCTCAAAATTTTTCATTTTCAGAAGGTATGAAGGAGAAAAAGCACCCCAAAATCTGTGCCCCAATTTCTCCCGAGTACGGCAATGCCTCATGTGTGACCAAAAAGTGCCAGGACTCAGAAGGGAAGGAGTGATATTTGGATTTTGCAGCACAGATTCTGGTGGAATGTTGGTGGGTGCTATGTCGCATTAGCAAGACCCCCAAAGCACCAATACAGTGGAAGCCCCCCACAAGTGACCCCATTTTGCAAACTACACCCCTCAGGGAATTCATCTAGGGGTATAGTGTACATTTCAAACCCCCAGGGGTTTCACCAATTTTGATACAACTGGGCAGTGAAAATGAAAAATTACATTTTTTTACACAAAAATGCAGTTCTGGCTCAAAATTTTTCATTTTCAGAAGGTATGAAGGAGAAAAAGCACCCCAAAATCTGTGCCCCAATTTCTCCCGAGTCCGGCAATGCCTCATGTGTGACCAAAAAGTGCCAGGACTCAGAAGGGAAGGAGTGATATTTGGATTTTGCAGCACAGATTCTGGTGGAATGTTGGTGGGTGCTATGTCTCATTAGCAAGACCCCCAAAACACCAATACAGTGGAACCCCCCACAAGTGACCCCATTTTGCAAACTACACCCCTCAGGGAATTCATCTAGGGGTATAGTGTACATTTCAAACCCCCAGGGGTTTCACCAATTTTGATACAACTTGGCAGTGAAAATGAAAAATTAAATTTTTTTACACAAAAATGCAGTTCTGGCTCAAAATTTTTCATTTTCAGAAGGTATGAAGGAGAAAAAGCACCCCAAAATCTGTGCCCCAATTTCTCCCGAGTATGGCAATGCCTCATATGTGACCAAAAAATACCAGTTGGGTGCATGGCAGGACTCAGAAGGGAAGGAGTGATTTTTGGATTTTGCAGCTCAGATTCTGGTGGAATGAATGGTGGGTGCTATGTGGCATTAGCAAGACCCCCGAAGCACGGTGAAATGATGAACCTAATAATCCATAGATGTGTGGTATATTTTAAAACACTCCTTTATACATAGGCCGGGTTTGTCGGGGCAAGTTTCACAGTGGAAAATAGTTTCCTTTCTTATTCCCTTTTTATAGCAAACTTTGCACCTTTTTTGTGTCCTGCCCTTTCTTGCAGTGGAGGGGATTTCGTTAGGAAAATGCTGCCCTGGTACAATACGGGGGCCAGTACTAGAAGTACTGGGGCCCTCTGCCTGCTGGTTCCCAAATATTAGGCCCTTTATGACTTCCTCTTGAAAGTGCATAAATGTCCCCCTCTGGCTGGTAGAACGGAATAGCACGTAAGCGTTATACAGTGCCATCTGGATGATATACACGGCCAGCTTCTTGTACCAGATTTTTGTTTTCCGCAGGGCACTGTACGGCTTCAGTACCTGATCTGAAAGATCCACTCCGCCCATGTACCTATTGTAATCCAGGATACAATTAGGTTTTGAGGTGTGGGTACTGGTACCTCGTACAGGGACGGAGGTGGTACTGTCTCCATGAATTGTTGTCAGTATAAGCACATCCCTCTTGTCCTTATATTTGACCAACAACATATTTTCGGTGCATATTCCCCTGCTTTCACCCCTTCTCATTACTTGGGCAATGTGCGTTTTTGGGAGGCCTCTTTGGTTCTTACGCACAGTACCGCAAGCTGCTGTACCTCTTGAACCAAGGGCCTTAAACAGGGGGATGCTAGTGTAAAAGTTATCCACATAGAGGTGATAACCTTTATCCAGGAAGGGGTGCACTAAATCCCAGACAATTTTTCCACTAACACCTACGAGGGAGGGGGGGCATTCTGGCGGTTCAATTCTTGAATCCTTCCCTTCATATACCCTAAACCTGTGGGTGTACCCTGAGGTGCTTTCACACAGCTTATACATTTTTATGCCATACCTTGCCCTCTTACTGGGAAGGTACTGGCGGAATTTAACCCTTCCTTTAAAATGTATAAGGGACTCGTCGATACAAATACATTTTTCAGGGATGTACATCTCTTCAAATTTGGCACTGAAATGATCAATGACCGGCCTGACTTTGAATAGCCGGTCAAAGGTGGGATCATCTCTGGGTGGGCACTGTGCATTATCATTGTAATGCAAAAATTTAAGGATCATCTCAAAACGAGCCCGAGTCATGGCCATACGGTAAAATGGGGTGCTGTACAGAACATCTGTACTCCAATATTGCCTAATTTCTGGCTTTTTTACTATGCCCATATGAAACACCAGACCCCAAAACGTCATCATCTCTACTGCATCTACAGGGGTCCACCTAGCAAATGATGACGTGGGGTTTTGAGCAATGAACTGCTGGGCATATAAATTAGTTTGGTCCACCATTAAATTTATAAAATCATCAGAGAAAAATAATTTGAAAAAGTCAATTTCTCTGAGACCTGTGGAATCAAATTGGATTCCTGGCATGGCCAAAAACTCAGGAACCTGGGGCTCAAAATTGTCTGGTGGTGGGGTCCATACGAGATCAATTATTGGGGGGGGGGTCTCAGCTGCTCTACGGGGGCGTCTTTGAGGGGGTCCCTCATCACCAGAGGAGGAAGGGGAGCTTAAGACGAAGCCTTCAAATTCCCCGCTTGCATCACTGGCTGTGTCAGAGTCAGAGGCAAGCATGGCATATGCCTCCTCCGCTGAATACATTCTTCTGGATGACTGGGATGACATTTGGGATGACATTTGGGATGCCATTTTTATTTTTGTGTTTCTGGTAATGAAATGTTTCAACACGTGTATAGTGTAGGGGGGGTACAAACTTTATTTCAACCCAGGGGGGTATGTAGTGTGTAGTGTGTATGTAGTGCAGAAAAAAAAAAATACTTTATACAGGAATTTGATCCCAATAAAAAAAAAAAAAATTGAAGGGGTTAAAAAAAAAAAATTGAAGGGGTTAAAAAAAAAAAAAAAAGGTCCTGCGCCAAAAATTGAGCACAGATGTTGGTCAGTAACGTCCGTCACTGAACAGCGCTCAAAGGCAACAGGAATTTGATCAAAAAAAAAAAAAATAGATCAACCCTGTGCCGAAAAAGCTGATCAGTGATGTACGTCACTAATCAGCGCACAGTGGCCACAGGACACCCACAAAATCACAGTGTGTGTAAAAAAAAAAATTTAAAAAAGACCCCACAGCACCCTCAAAAAAAAAAAAGGTGATCACTGATGCGACACTGATTACCAGTGAGGGGCAGCAGGTGCACAACCTTTGGTGCAACTGACAGTGCAACTGGCAGCAACTGACAGGTATATATTAAAAAAAAACCCTCTGCACCCCCAAAAAGTTGCTGATCACCTCAGAATAAGTGATCAGCACAAAAGGCGGGGGCAGCAGACACAAAATATAGCACTCTCTATCACTCTCTGTCACTATCTCTCTCTATCTCTCTCTATCTCTCTATCTCTCACTATCTATCACTCTATGACACTGCAGCAGCAGCACTGACAGTAATATATATAAAAAATAACCCCTGCACCCCCAAAAAGTTGCTGGGGGTGCACAAAAGGGGGACAGCAGACACAAAATATAGCACTCTCTGTCACTATCTCTCTCTATCTCTCTATCTCTCACTATCTATCACTCTATGACACTGCAGCAGCAGCACTGACAGGTATTTATATAAAAATAAAACCCTGCGCCCTCAAAAAGTTGCTGATCAGTTAATTTATACTGATCAGCACAAAAGGGGGGGCAGCAGTCAGTTATATAAAAAAAAAATATAGCACAATCTGTCACTATCTCTCTATCTCTCTCTATCTCTCTCTATCTCTCTATCTATAACTTTATCACACTGCAGCAGCACAAAATATAGCACTCTCTGTCACTAGCCCTCTCTATCTCTCTCTATCTCTCTCTCTCTATCTATACTCGATGACACTGCAGCAGCACAACACAGCACAACACTGCACAGGAAGTCACAGCAAGAAGCAAGAAGTAGCAAGATCCAGGCAGTGATCAGGTAAGTATTTTGTAAGGTTCAGGTCAGTATACTGCAGCAGCTAGGCACGGTGACCGCACTGCACGCAATTCCAGACCGGAATGGCGTCTGCAGTGCAGTCACCGTTAGTTTAAACCCCCCTCCATGGCTGTGATTGGTTCGTCGGTCCGACGAACCAATCACGGCCTTTGGGGGCGGGCGGGGTGAGGTGGGGTGACACCAGTGTCACCCTTACACCCCGCGGTGATTGGTGCTGTACTTTACAGCACCAATCACCTCCGATCCCTGTGTCACCGGCGAACGTTATTCGCCGGTGACACAGAAAACGCTGTAATTGGCTGTTCACACTGAACAGCCAATCACAGCGATCGCCGACGGGGGGGCGGCATCGCAGCCCCCCTGGGCATGCAGGGACATGTCTGCTGTCAGGGACAGCAGACATCGTCCCTCTGTCACTGCGTCTCTAGATGCAGTGACAGTTTGAAGCCATGACGTATATATACGTCATGTGTCGGGAAGTACATCCCGGCCATGACGTATATATACGTCAAATGTCGGGAAGGGGTTAAATAAACTTTACAAATGTGACACTTACTTAAACTGTAATCTATGAGCCATAGAAAATAGTGATCTGACTCTGTTGTATAACTACAGTTTTATTATTTCATGCTACTATTTTCATATGGATTTGCTAATCTCCATAAGAAGTAACTTAGATTTGATTGGGTGATGCATACAGTAGGTGCAAAATATTTCCTCTTCTAAAGTGAAGAGCGGGGTGGACCAGCTGTTTTTTTAAGTGACAATAAATACTTCAGAAATGATAATGATTGTGCTTGAGGCTATACTTTCAATGAGGCACCTTTCTTCACCTCCCAGTTATTATTTATAGAGTAAAGTGCATTGAAGGCAGAGTTCTCCTTCATAATGCAAAATGTATGATTTGGGAGAATAAAATAAAGATGATTGTGGTTGTGATAGTTCCTCAATATTGAGATTCTCCGTGCGGTGACCGTGAATACAAACGTAATGCACAAATGTAATAGCCAGCGGGAAGCAGGATTGCTATGGTACAGATCTCTATAGTGCAGGTTGTCAAAGAGTCACAGGTCATGAGTGTCTTAGAGCAACTCTGACTGCCAATAAACCTTTCTGCACTTGTCAATTGCACAATGTTCCTTCTTATCACCCTTCTTCTGTTAAGGCCCCCATAAACTAGGGTGACTTCTCCGAGTGGAGAAGTTGCCCACAATCCCCCTTGATCTGCCCTTCCCCTGCGGCAGAATCACACGGAATATGTTGTATGTGGTCCTTTCCCATACGATATATCTCATGCTAACAAAGCCAAGCCTGCCCAGCTTGAATGCAATCCAGAAGATTGCTTCTGCAGCTGCTGCAACTCGCAGGCTCTGGTGCAATGCAGTTTGGATGCTTTTCATGTAATTGATCGCTGCACTCACATGAAAAAAGCTAAAATAGCATGTGTCTCGCCCAGTATATTGGCATCTTATGACAATCCGTTAGTGGGATGGATAGAAGAAGAGACATTTCAGACTACATATACAGTCCTGTAATATTTAAAAGAACCACACCTATGCATTAATCTTGATTTATAACATGTTTAGTCAATGAAACATACAAACATACAGTTTAACAAAGAACTGATATTTCAATATGACCTCTTGGTGACCAAATATCAACCATCTTTTGAAAGTTAGATATAAGACAATCTACAGAGGGGTTTTTATTGCATTTACATTAATATATTGTATTTGCTTTTTTAGTAAAAATGCATTACATAAATGTCTATTCATATAAACAGATTTCTGCAGGAGCTCTGCAGAAATTGCAGGGAAAATGGTGTGGCGGACATTTTTCCGGTGATCTGCACATGGGCAGTGGAGCCTGACCACTCTAGGGCTCAGACACAACTGTTCGTGCATACAGTGCTCAGACACAACTGCTCCTGGTGCCACTCCCAGCAGAGAGAATGGGGCCCGGCAAAGGAGGCTGCACACAGCCCCCTTCAGTCTTAAGACAACTCTGCTGCTCACCTTACATATCCTGTCATAATATATGGTAACTAACAAGATAGATGATATCATTACAATGACGCTCTGGATTTCCCATAAAGTGCTTTAGAAGTTATTATAAAGGGGTTGGAGAAATTAAGCTATGAAGACAGATTAAACAAATTGGGATTATTTACACAAGAAAAGAGACATTTAAGGGAGACATGCTTAACATGCACAAATATATAAGGGGCCAATATAAATAACTGTTCTCTAAGAAGGAAAAAATAATTTTATGTCAGGGCAGCCAAATTGTGGAGCTCTCTTCCTGGAGAGGTGGTGTTGGCAGACACAATAAATACGTTTAAAATAAGGTTGGACAAACATCTATTGGATAAAAACCTGGGGTACAAACAACAGTCATAACCTGTCTTTAAATAAATCAGAATACACAACGTATAATAATAAGGGATGTAGCAAATAGATCAGAGACTTGGGGGGATATTCAATCGCCGTCGAGCATCTCCCGTGGGGGAGATGCTCGACGGGCCCTATTCAATGCTGTCTTTCCCGACAGCATTGAACAGGGTTTCCAGGCAGAACGAGCCCGACATCTCTAGCTGTCGGGCTCGTTCTTCCGAGAACAGCCGGGAAGTGACGAGCTGCCGGCTGCATCTCGTCACTTCCCGGCCGCAACTCGCGGCCACGCCCCCTTCTCGTCCCGCTGCAGGCGGGACATTGAATCCCGCCTGCATGTTCTCAGTCGAGCTGACCGAGAACAGGACTGGGTCACGGCAGGCGAGCAAGCTCGTCTGCCGTGACCCGAAGATTGAATACCCCCCCAAGGGTGAACTCATGTCTTTATTCGGCCTTTACTACTATGCAACTTCATTGATCTATGTAGACAGCAGTTTTATTGTAGACCAAAAAAGTATATTTTCAAAGTCATACTTCATTATTTGTATGTGGATTTAAAACAAATGAAAAATGCTACTTTCACAATCCTCAACCCCTTGAAATATCCATATTTACACATCAATCAATAAAAAATATCTGTTTTTATGACTAAAAGACCATACCACAGGCACCTAGGTGGTTGAGTGCCTTGGATTAAAAGCATGGGTCTTGAAACCGTGGCCCTTCAGATGTTGTAAAACTACAAATCCCAGCATGCCTTGCCACAGTTTTAACACACCCTTATAGCAAAACTGTGGCAAGGCATGCTGGGATTTGTAGTTTCACAACATCTGGCGGGCCGCATTTTGAAGACCCATGGATTAAAGCCTATTGTTTATATATATGTTGTGTCACATTTTCTCTTGCATTTCCTTTTTTAATGTAAGCTAATTCTTGTCAGCTAGTTTCTCAGTTGCTCATTGATGAATATGGGGTCTGATTCAGACCTGTTCGCTAGGCTGTGTACACACATCCAACCGAACAGGTCAGCATCGCCCGCCACCCTTGCTGCCTGCATCCCCTTGCTAGCATGCAAGGGGATGTGTACGAGAATAAATCCCCTCGCATGTGGCCAAATGGGAGACCATAAAATGATTTCTCTCCCCTTCAGTAATAAAAGACAGTCAGAACTCCTCCCTAAATATACTAGAGATTGTAAACAGGACTTGCAGCTTGACTTGGCTTGACTGGGAAAAAAGTTTCCCGGACACTTTTGTTAGCTTGATTAGTTACTCAGTGATTGAGATGCAGTTCAAGGTTCTATCAAGTTTGTACAGATGCCCCTTGACAATTGATAAAATGTTCCCGGGTGTGCCGTACACTTGTTGGCGATGTAGCAATGAAACGGGTTCCCCATACTATATTTGGTGGGGGTGTCACTTGCTTTGCCCCTTTTGGGATAAAGTTATTTCCCTGGGTTGATTGTGGGCCCTGAAGTCCCTTTGGAGCCCATTTTCTGGCATTTGATGGCAGGCTCCTTGACCACCTACAAAAAATCCCTACTAAAGTTCCTCAATAGTGCTGCAGAAGCAGTTATCCCTGTTCTTTGGTAGTGCACTGCCCCACCTACTGTGAAGGAGTGTGTGGTGCACCGGAAAAGACGGCCAGTAACCCTTTACCTTGATCTTGACCTCAGGAGTTTTGAGCGCGACGTGTCCTTCTGACCTGAGCCTCAGCTAAGACAGGAATGAGACTAAAGTAACGGTTCAAGGGTGTTTATTAACAACAACGAGAATACCTGAGCGGGGTAACCAGCCGGTTCACCCACAATATTAATCAGAATAACAAAGTGCAATTTTTGTCAGAGGCGATGTTATAGAACAAGGCACAAATAACGGTCTAATCAGCTCCCTAGAGGCGATCCACTTATGATTACTTTACTTTGGTGTAACATCTAACACTCCATCTTTGGTAGTCACTCTCCTGGGCGTAGCTGACCAACACAGACACAGTCGACCCAATAACGCAGGGACTGATTTAGGGATAAGCTACGCTAATTAAAGATTTCAGTCCTGGTGCGAATCAGCTGAGTCGCCAAGGAGCGTGCTAACAACTCTCCCTAGTCAATTAACACATCTAAGGCGGACAATGCTTAATCAATACATTCACTGTAACGGCAAAATATGGCAATAACCAGTTATAACAAATTACTGTATCACATCAATCACAGTAACATTTAGGGCCACACATTAATACTATACTGTAAACACGGTCACGTGACTGGGTACCCAGATATCTATACTAAGCTGTCTTGGCGACAGCACCTATGCATAGGGGTTTAAGGTCCGTTGGAGGCCTCAGGTAGTCCTGCGCAAGGTTTAAGGCACGTGAGGTAGCAGTCCTTCAAGGTGGCGAAGGGGGCAACTTTAAAGGGGCAGAGTTCCGGAACAGAGGGAATAATGACTGTGATGTCCTTTTTTTTTCTCTGATGGCAAGGCAGTTCCTAGTCGCGCCACAAGATGGCGCTGTTGGGTCTCTTTGGCTGGCAATGCCTGCACTCTCCTGTGCCAGCTCCTATTGTACAGCGCAGGGGCCAGGTCTATGCTCAATATGCGTACTGGGGCTCTCAGTTGCTGTGGTTCTCTGCAGTAAGGGTGTGCTGTCTATGGGGAGCAGTGCACTATCCCCTTCTGGGTTCCCCAGGTGTCCTGAACAGTGCCTCTGTACAGGGGCGATCACGGAGGGTAATGTGGTGGTGGTCACTCTCTTACATAGGCTCCTGGGGAGCAAGCGAGGATGCAGGAGCCAAAGGTGGAGTCTGCTGTTGGTAAAGGGGCTTTCCCTGCGGCGGTGTGGCTGATGGGCGTCTGTGGCGGGATTGCAAGGTGTCACTTACAGTTTGGTGCGGCACCTGCCGTCGGCGTCGCTCTGCTGGGCTCTGGAGCTGCTGGCCGGGTGCTGGGCTCTCCGTAGCTGGGCAGGACCTCCCGGCGATCTTCCAGGGGCTGTCGCTGGCTGTCCGGGCTCCGCTGACGTCACGGGGCCGCCAGTCCGTCTGACGCAGTCACCGCTGCTCCTCTGCGCCTCTCTCTCCTGGTGCCGTCGGGATCTCCGGGCGCTTGTGCTGTGACGCGGCTAGATGTTGCTGCCGGTAAACTTGCGCCGGGTCTCTGCGGGTGGATGCTGGATCGCTGCCATCCCTCTGCCGGTCTTCTCCTCTCGCTCCACCGGGACTCGTGCTGCCAGCGCTGACTCTCCGCTCACACGGTAAAACAACGGCACCTTCCTCCTCTCGCGCCACAGCACTCTCCTCCTCCTCCTCTTTCGCGCTTCCCCCCTCATCCAATCACAGGCACCTGCTTTCGCGCCTTTCCCTAAAGGCAGGATTAACCCTTCGGGGTCCTGCCTCCACCATGCTGCATAAGTTTGGTTGCCTAGCAACCCTCCGGTGGGATCCTAAGTGCACAATGTGGGGGAGAGCCCCAGTCTGGGTAGCTCAAGGGGTATTCCCCAAAGTCCTAGGTGTCACATGTCCCCCTGCTAGAATGATGCCAGTCCCCGGGCATCAATTTAAATATCCTAGAAAGTCCCGGATAAGGGTCCCGAACATAAATACAAGAAGATAACGCCCTGAAATGTCCTTTCAAAAGGGTCACGGTAAACAATTGTCAGACAGATCTTAACACTCTACACATTTGTATATATATTTACAAAGAATTTGGTCTTACAGTACTGTTTACATTCTGTAGCGGAGTGGCAACACTCCTTTTGTGCACCGCTCAGATCTTCGGACTTCTCTGACGGGAGTACGGTGGACAACAGGAGTGTTGGCAGGATCCGCTGGATCTTCAGTTACTGGCCGTGCAGGACTTCCATGGTGTACAGTCTGTACTGGTTGTCTTGGTATAGACCTGCTCATGAACAACAACAGTTCCATCGGGTCATGAATAGGAATGGGTTCAGCGGGCTCGGTGAGTTCTTGGTCAGAGGGGTCTTCCTCTTCTGATGGGGGTCCCTCGATGCACAACTTTAATTGATTCCTCGATACGGTGAGGACAGGCCCACCAAGGTTACGTTGGATCTGGTAAGTGTAGACGTCACCATCCGGGATGCGAAGCACGGTGTATGGGGCGGTCTCCCACATTGTATCGAGTTTACTTGACCAATGGTGCTTCCTCTTCCAGACCCTGTCGCCTATCTGGAGTGTCGTGGGACTGGCATTGGCGTTGTAGTCGGTCTCTTGTCTGGAGTGCGCTGCTTCCATCCTCTTCTCTACGATCTCTCGAGCGTTCTCCATCCTTTGCTGGTGTTCTTGCACCCAACTTTGTTGCAAGCGGGGCTGGTTGTCTAGGCCGGGTGACAGCTCCAGGTCCTTTGGCAGCTTTCCCCGTCAGCCAAACAGGAGGTAGTAGGGGGTAAACCCCGTGGAGCAATGTTCTACATTGTTGTATAGGTAGGTGAGCTCGGGGAGTAGGGCCGGCCAGCGAGTGCGTTGTTCGGTAGAAAGACTCCGGAGCATCCCCAAGATGGTCCTATTGGCCCTCTCGCACTGTCCATTGCCCTGGGGGTGGTATGCCGTGGTCTGGACCTTCTTACAGTCGTAGGTGGAGCACAACTCATGGAACAGCTGAGAGTTAAAAGCGGGTCCCTGGTCGGTCAACACTCTGTCTGGATACCCGTATGGCTTCACAAAGTGCTTCCAGAATAGTTCGGCCGTTGTCTTGGCTGTCAAATCGCGAACTGGTACTACCACCAGGAATTTGGTATAGTGATCGGTCATTGTCAAGGCATAAGTGTGTCCACTTGAGCTGGGCTCCAGTTTTATGTGGTCAAGGGCCACCAATTCGAGGGGGTAGGTGCTCTTGATGGGATGTAAGGGATCCTTTTCGCTGGCCTCTGGGTGCCGTTTGAGGCTACAAGGCACGCACTTCGGGCACCACTGCTCGATGTCTTCCCTCATGCCGATCCAGAAGAACCTGGTCCTCAAGACCGCTTCGGTCTTTTGCGTGCCGAAGTGACCGGAGGCATCGTGGTATGCTTCGAGTAATCTAGTGGCCTGTTGCCGTGGGACGATCACTTGCGTAGTGGTCTGGTGAGTTCCTGGGTGAAGGCTAACACGTACCAGTAGGCCCTGCCGCTTCTGTAGCCGGCCTCGGTGTCTTAGTAGCTTCACCAGTTCAGGGTCTGCTGCCTGTCTCTCCTCTCTAGTTAGGCCACTGCGTCATCGAAGGAGGCGGGTGAGATCTTGAATCACCGGGCTCTTCTGTTGAACTGCAACCCAGTCTACCTCGGGCGTCCCAAAGGTGGGGGCGGTATCGGTTTGACTGGCGGCAACCAACAGAGGTTCGGAGTAGACCATAGTTCTCCTCTCGGCCTGGAAGAGCGGAGTTTCCAGTTCTTCGGCAACTTCTCCACTCTCTTCGGCTACATCTTCCACAGGGAGGCGGGATAGGGCGTCTGCGTTCCCGTTTTCTTTGCCACTTCGGTAGGACACTGTATATCGAAAGTTGGCGAGGCGTGAGACCCAGCGTTGCTCCATGGCCCCTAGCTGAGCTGTGGTCAGATGGGCCAGAGGGTTATTGTCCGTTTTGATGACGAAGGGTGTTGCGGCGAGGTAATTCTTAAACTTTTCAGTGACGGCCCAGATCAGGGCAAGCAACTCGAGTCTGAAGGTGCTGTAATTCTCGCAGTTGCGCTCGGTCCTGCTGGCATACGCGATCACCCTTTCCTTCCCGTCCTGTATCTGGGACAGGACCGCTCCCAGTCCTCTGTGGCTCGCATCTGTGTATACTTGAAAAGGCTTCTCGTAGTCGGGATAAGCCAACAAAGGGGTATTCGTCAAAGAGGCTTTTAACTGCTCGAATGCCTGCTGTTGCTCGGGCCCCCAATCGACCGGGGCAGACCCCTTCCTCTCTTGCCCAGACTTTCTTCTCAGCAGTTCGTGGAGTGGAGCGGAGATGCCGGCAAAGCCCTCTACGAATCGGTGGTAGTAGCCGGCAAAGCCTAGGAAGCTCCTCACCTCCCGCACCGAGCGGGGCACTGGCCAGTCTCGGACGACCTGAATCTTATCGGGATCCGGTCTCACGCCCTGTGCACCGACGATATGCCCCAGGTAGGCCACTTCTGGCTTGAGGAGGTGACACTTTGCTGGTTTTAGCTTCAACCCAGACTTGGCCAGCAGCCGGAATACCTCTTCCAGGTGCTGGAGGTGCTCTTCGTAGGTCCTCGAGAATATGATAACATCGTCTAGGTACAACAATATCATTTCGAAGTTGTGGTGACCGAGACAATGCTCCATTAGCCGTTGGAACGTGGCGGGCGCATTGCACAACCCGAAAGGCATCCTTTCGAATTCGAAGAGTCCCATCGGCGTCGTGAACGCGGTCTTCTGCATGTCTTCGGGGGCCATCGGGACCTGCCAGTATCCACTCATGAGGTCCAACGTGGAGAAGAAGGCTGCGGTCTTCAACGCCGTCAGTGACTCCTCTATGCGGGGCAGTGGATAGGCGTCCTTGTGGGTCACCGCGTTGAGCTTGCGATAGTCAACGCAAAACCGTAGACTGCCTTCTTTCTTTTTCACGATGACTATCGGAGAGGCCCATGGGCTATGGCTTTCTCGTACGACTCCCGCTTCCTTCATCTCGTCAATCATCTTCCTCACCGGCTGGTACATCGCGGGAGGGATAGGCCGATGTCTCTCCTTGATGGGAGGGTTGGTCCCTGTCGAGATGTAGTGGTACACATCCTTCGCTCTTCCAAAATCGGACGGGCTTTGGCTAAACGGCACCGCATTCCTCTCGAGGACACCTTGGCGTTCTGGGTCGGTGGTGTCGGGGCCTCCTATTTTGATGTCTTCCCACCACACTTTCTCACCACATCCATCTTGTGGGCTCTCCTCGTCTCTCTCGCCGTCTGTCACGGAGGTCACGTTATGCCCGCCCACGTCCTGGAAGTCAACCTGGAAGATTCGGGCGACTGGACAATGTTGATGGAGCTTGATCGGGTAATTGTGAGGATTGACAATTCGGACTGGTACCCTACCGTCCTGGACTCCAGCCAACGTTCTGGCAACAGCAAACGGTGGGTGGCCATCATGTTCATAGGGTTCCAGGATGGCATCGTATGCTCCTCCTCCTGGGCCAATTCTGGCCTTACACCAGATGATGTGTTCGGAATTAGGCAGGAGTAGGATCGGCCGCCGGTCTGCGACCCGAGCTTTGCCGACTTCGCCTCGGTCGTCTGTGAACTTCCTCTGTCCTTCTAAAACCCGCATCGTCCGCTGCATCGTCTTCCTCTCTCTAGGGTCTGCAGTCCTCATCCCTTTCTTCAGGGCCTCGACCATCTCTTCTGGACAGTGTTGGAGGATATTCATCCCCAGGATCATCGGGGGCAGGTGTCCACAATGGTTGATCGTGACTAGGCATCCTTGTCTCTGTAGGGTGGTTTTGCCTATCTTGACATCTGTCTCCCATTAGCCTTGATAGTCGATGGGTTGACCATTACTTGCCAACAGGTGGAGCCAAGTGGTGGGGGGTGCGACAATGTTCTCTCTAGGCCAGTGGCGGTCAAATTCCTCCAGCTTTATGGTTGAAACTTGAGAGCCAGTGTCCAGTAGCGCCTCCATTGTCACCCCATCGATCTCAACACTGATGTGGGGGCACTTCCCTACGAAGCGAGGCCACCAGTCTTCTTTCGGGGGACCTAGTAGCGGGTCTCCTCCCAAGGGTCGGTCCTCCTCCTCGGGGTCTCTCCGTTTAATTCGCCCTGAGGGCAGTGTCTCTCAACGTGGCCGCTTTGGTTACATCTCCGACAGATTGGTCTGCCTTCTTCATCGAACCGATCGGTCGATCGCCTTCCCGATTCTCTGGGCGTACTTCACCGCGGTCTTCCTCCTCCTCTTTCTCTTCGCGGGCGCCACTCATTTTGTCTGGCTTCGCTCTGCTCCAGCCTTTGCCCCATTCTGGCGAAGTTTAGAGTCAATTGTGTGAGCTTGCTATTGATGGCGGACAATGGATCTGGGCCTGCCGGCGATTGTGCTTCTTGAAGTACTGTTCTCTTCTTCGCACTACCGGGTCCCTGGCGTCTGGCTTCCCAGTGATCCTCCGCCTCTTCTTCTTCCGCCGTAGCTCCTTCTTCCGGCTCTTCATTCTGGATTTTTTCCAACACCTGTAGTGCTGATTCTTTGAGTTCCTCGAATGTGCAGCCTTGTTCTTGCCGCTTTATCATTCGGAGCTGGGCGCGGGTGGTCTCTTCTCTTGCCCCTTCTACGAAGAGGTCTATCAGCATTTCGTCCGCCAGTTGCACTTCTCTTGGGTCTGCGGCTTGGACTGCCTTCATGGCTTCGTGTAATGCCAGTGCGAAATCACGCAGTGACTCTCCCTGTTTCTGCTTCCTGGCATATAACCTGCTCTTCAGCATTGGCACAGTTTTGGCATCGAAGATCTTTGCCAGTTTTTTCAAGATCTTGTCCGCCGTCTCCTTGTCGCCTTTCGACCATGATTTTACTTCTCTCAGGGCGGACCCTCTCAGTTGTGCCAGCAGTATTTCTTTGCTTTGTTCCTCGTTCAGTTGGTATAGGGTGAACGTCGAGTTCATGCGGTCCTTGAATGCCTTGAAAGTGCTTGAGCCTTTCGTCCGCATATCTCCCGAGAATGTGAGGAGCCACGTGGCCCCGAAGTAGTAGGGCAATGTGATCTGTGCCGCCGCTGCCTTCGGCGGTTCTTTGTCTTCTGGTAGTGGTGGAAGACGTCTGCGGGGTGATGGTATTGGAGTACCGGCTTCCGACATTTTCCGGTCCTGTTCGTGGACGCCAAAGTTAGATGTGGTGCACCGGAAAAGACGGCCAGTAACCCTTTACCTTGATCTTGACCTCGGGAGTTTTGAGCGCGACGTGTCCTTCTGACCTGAGCCTCAGCTAAGACAGGAATGAGACTAAAGTAACGGTTCAAGGGTGTTTATTAACAACAACGAGAATACCTGAGCGGGGTAACCAGCCGGTTCACCCACAATATTAATCAGAATAACAAAGTGCAATTTTTGTCAGAGGCGATGTTATAGAACAAGGCACAAATAACGGTCTAATCAGCTCCCTAGAGGCGATCCACTTATGATTACTTTACTTTGGTGTAACATCTAACACTCCATCTTTGGTAGTCACTCTCCTGGGCGTAGCTGACCAACACAGACACAGTAGACCCAATAACGCAGGGACTGATTTAGGGATAAGCTACGCTAATTAAAGATTTCAGTCCTGGTGCGAATCAGCTGAGTCGCCAAGGAGCGTGCTAACAACTCTCCCTAGTCAATTAACACATCTAAGGCGGACAATGCTTAATTAATACATTCACTGTAACGGCAAAATATGGCAATAACCAGTTATAACAAATTACTGTATCACATCAATCACAGTAACATTTAGGGCCACACATTAATACTATACTGTAAACACGGTCACGTGACTGGGTACCCAGATATCTATACTAAGCTGTCTTGGCGACAGCACCTATGCATAGGGGTTTAAGGTCCGTTGTCCTGCGCAAGGTTTAAGGCACGTGAGGTAGCAGTCCTTCAAGGTGGCGAAGGGGGCAACTTTAAAGGGGCAGAATTCCGGAACAGAGGGAATAATGACTGTGATGTCCTTTTTTTTTTCTCTGATGGCAAGGCAGTTCCTAGTCGCGCCACAAGATGGCGCTGTTGGGTCTCTTTGGCTGGCAATGCCTGCACTCTCCTGTGCCAGCTCCTATTGTACAGCGCAGGGGCCAGGTCTATGCTCAATATGCGTACTGGGGCTCTCAGTTGCTGTGGGTCTCTGCAGTAAGGGTGTGCTGTCTATGGGGAGCAGTGCTCTATCCCCTTCTGGGTTCCCCAGGTGTCCTGAACGGTGCCTCTGTACAGGGGCGATCACGGAGGGTAATGTGGTGGCGGTCACTCTCTTACATAGGCTCCTGGGGAGCAAGCGAGGATGCAGGAGCCAAAGGTGGGGTCTGCTGTTGGTAACGGGGCTTTCCCTGTGGTGGTGTGGCTGATGGGCGTCTGTGGCGGGATTGCAAGGTGTCACTTACAGTTTGGTGCGGCACCTACCGTCGGCGTCGCTCTGCTGGGCTCTGGAGCGGCTGGCCGGGTGCTGGGCTCTCCGTAGCCGGGCAGGACCTCCCGGCGATCTTCTAGGGGCTGTCGCTGGCTGTCCGGGCTCCGCTGACGTCACGGGGCCGCCGGTCCGTCTGACGCAGTCACCGCTGCTCCTCTGCGCCTCTCTCTCCTGGTGCCGTCGCGATCTCCGGGCACTTGTGCTGTGACGCGGCTAGATGTTGCTGCCGGTCACTTGCGCCGGGTCTCTGCGGGTGGATGCTGGATCGCTGCTGTCCCTCTGCCGGTCTTCTCCTCTCGCTCCACCGGGACTGCCAGCGCTGACTCTCCGCTCACACGGTAAAACAACGGCACCTTCCTCCTCTCGCGCCACAGCACTCTCCTCCTCCTCCTTTTTCGCGCTTCCCCCCTCCTCCAATCACAGGCACCTGCTTTCGCGCCTTTCCCTAAAGGCAGGATTAACCCTTCGGGGTCCTGCCTCTACCAGGCTGCATAAGTTTGGTTGCCTAGCAACCCTTCCGATGGGATCCTAAGTGCACAATGTGCGGGAGAGCCCCATTCTGGGTAGCTCAAGGGGTATTCCCCCAAAGTCCTGGGTGTCACAAGTGGTTTAGCAGAATAGACATGTACATGACTATGGAAGAGATACGGGCGACACGCGAAAGCCAGCAGGAATTTATGGCTACTTGGTATCCCTGGACTGATTTCAAGTCATCTCAAACATACTTAGAGAATATGGCTTAAGAACGAGTCTTATATTAAGGGCCTTATTCTGCTTGGTGCGGTCCGTTCCGAATTCTTTCGTAAATGACCGAACGCCACGCTGTGCGGACATTCTAAGAACACACGAGTTTATAAGGAAAAAGGAGATACCAGTAGGCGCCTCTTGCACACAAATATAAAATTTATTGAGTAAACATATCATGCGAACATTATTAATACTGTACAAATCAATAAACACAGAATATACACAAAAAATAAATGTGATAAATGATGAAATAAGGTACTAATGGAACAAATTTATGCCAATAAAATTAAATTAAATTAAATTACAAATAATAAAAAATAAAGAAAAATAAATAAAAATAAAAATAAATGTAAAATAAATATAAAAATAAAAATAAAAATTAAAATAGAAAAGACAAGGGGAGGAAAAAAATTTTGTTTTTTGCGCAAATAAATGTAAAAGTATTGTTATTAAAAATGCATGTGCAAAATTGGCAACTGTTTAAAGTGCAATATATAGTTACCAGGTCCTGGTTAATTGGTTTCTTTTCATATGCGCATATGAACCAGGAGATGATGTCCCAATTAAGGGAAATAGGTCACCACCACTTCGTGGGAATGAAGGAAAGTTGTGAAATGGCCCAACAGGGTATTTGTAATCCACAAGGGTAATTTTCCAAAGGGTTGTGAGAAATCAGCAGGATAGATGATATAGCGCTGTAGTCGACACTTGTGTCGATGAGATCGGCAGCTGTAATCTTGTGTAACAAACTGGTTACTCTGCAACAGATTTGGGTCCGAGATGGTAAGCTGTGCCGATTGCCCTGCGTGCTGTGTTAGTTGTTAGTACAGCGGCTGTGCCGGCCAGACAGCCAAACACAAGCCGCTAAACACTGACGCCGGCAAAGGCTGTGTATCGGTCTCCTGCTCTCCACCAGAGACACGGGGCGGCTGTATGTTTGCAGGGAATTCAGTGTCTGCTGCCGTTTTCCGTTAACAGCCACTGCTGCGCTCGTACGTGATTACCAGGGACCGAGGTCGGGTGAATATAATGAGACTCTGTAATTGAGTATTTACCTCCAGGTCCTCTGGTTCAGATGGCAGCAGTCCTGGGTGTCACAAGTGGTTTAGCAGAATAGACATGTACATGACTATGGAAGAGATACGGGCGACACGCGAAAGCCAGCAGGAATTTATGGCTACTTGGTATCCCTGGACTGATTTCAAGTCATCTCAAACATACTTAGAGAATATGGCTTAAGAACGAGTCTTATATTAAGGGCCTTATTCTGCTTGGTGCGGTCCGTTCCGAATTCTTTCGTAAATGACCGAACGCCACGCTGTGCGGACATTCTAAGAACACACGCCCACAGGTCGTCCGCATCCGTTCGGACAGACTCTCTAAGAAGAGGGAGTGTCTTCGGACTACATCCAAACGTGCATGTGCGATGGGAACACAAAGATTGTGCACGGTCTTACAGTGTCCGAACGGACAGTAAGCTGGTCCTACGCACTGATTCAGTGTATTTCCGCAAACCTCACTACTCTATTCGGAACTCATGCATCTGCAACATGACACACTTATGCAATTAGCCAACCTCATAAAAAATGGATTATTTTTAAATGTAATCAATTAATTCCTAATTGATACTTAAACACATTACTAGCACTTTAGATTAACCCTTACATCATGTTAAGTGGTATTAATTCATTGTTGCCCCTTTACCTGTCTTACTGGTTCCAAATGAACTGTGAAAAGAGTGTAATTAATCATTAATGAGTAGAGGAGTGGATTGTATTGTGGTCAGCTGAGAGTGCTTCAGGTGCGGGCATACTAATTGGGCGAGCCGAATGCCTAGCGCATGAACAAGTGCTCTCCGCAAACTGAAACTTGCTTATGGACACCGCATATTTCATGCGAGTTGGTTCGCTTGCAGTCGGTGTCCTGTCCGAATGCACGCCTAACACAGTTCCTGCACTCGTGTACGCCCAGATTTACGCCCAGTTTTGCCCACTTTGAAACCGCGCCCTTGTGTACGGCCACATGACGCCCATATTACGCCCATATTTCCCGAGTCAATTCGATGCACATTTCTGGACGGTATTGGTGAGAACTAGTGCGGAGACACTACGTTGCACATGCGCATTGCGTTGCCTACGCATGCGCAGACGGCTAAAATGCGCCCTCCGAAAGAATTCGGAACGGACCGCACCAAGCAGAATAAGGCCCTAAGTCTCTATCTAGACTTTGTATGTTGAATGAGGGGTTGAGAAAATCTTCTCTTGGTGGGTTTTGAATAAACAATAGGAAGGCCACACAACCCAACACTCCCTTCTCTTGTCTCTTTGGGCCTTATTCTAGTTCACTCCTTCTGGCAAATTCCTTCTTAGATGGACAAAACCATGTGCACTGCAGGGGGGCAGATGTAACATGTGCAGAGAGAATTAGATTTGGGTGAGTTATTTTGTTTCTGTGCAGGGAAAATACTGGCTGCTTTATTTTTATACTGCAATATAGATCTCACTTTGAAGTAAAACCCCACCCAAATCGAATTGTCTCTGCACATGTTACATCTGCCCCACCGGCAGTGCACATGGTTTTGTCCAGCTAAGAAGGAATTTGCCAGAAGGAGTAAACCAAAATAAGGCCCTTTATCTCTTTCTTTACTACTTTCTCTCTTTTCTTGCTTTATTTTTCTGGTATTTTCTTATATGCTAAGATGTTATTGTTTAAGCAGAACTTGATATGTGTTCAACAGATTGACTGGATTTTCGTGGCCATTACTTCAGGTCTTAAAAACATATTTACTAACAATGCCTTTCTGTACTATAGCTGAAACCTATTTCACTAGATCTGTTACTCCTCATATTACCTGCTTGTTTGTTTATAATGTTTATTATGTAAAAATTTGAATAAACATTTATTGGAAAAAAATCAGTCAGAACTGACTTTTTTTACTATCGAAGATCACCGAAAAGAGGGCAGGCGCTGTCATCATGTGATGTCAGCCACCCACCCATGCAGGAATCGCCCCTCCTGCGTTCCCAGGGTCATCCATAAAATGCTGGGCATTCCCCTGCTCCAGCCCTGTGTCCGCCCATGCCTGCCCCCTCTGGATCGAATGGCTCGACAAGTATGAAATTCGCCATACCGGTTTGCACATGCTCAGAAACATGTATGTGCATGCACAAACCCCAAACATTGGACATGGGGCCAAATTCGCATACAACCGAATGGGTTTGAATCAGTTCATTGTCTCTCTTTAAGCCAATGAGTTAGCAGACCAAAACCATTGAAAAAAGCATAGTTCGCATTCCCTGCTTTAATTGAAATACAGGTTAGTACCAAAGATAGATCAGAGTGACATGAATTAAAGCGTACTGTTCATTGAAATGTGGTCAGCTGTTTTCCCAGGCTTCCATTAATTTCCAAACTTATAGAGCATACACACGGTGAGATATGCCCTATTTTTCTATCTGATCTTGCTTATAGAAGGAAAATCAAAGGTTTTTCTACATTCAACACAGATTCTATCCCAATGGGCACTCCCCTGTAGTGTAGATTGAATAGAAAAATAGTCTTGGCAGCCAAGATTATATAGTGGAAATCCTAATAGTAGATAGTGCAAATCTAATGTGTTCACTGCAGCTTTCGATTCGATGTCCATCTCCTGCCTGAAGCCAGTGTTGATCTAATAGCAAATCTAAGAGCAATTTGAATGCACATCGAATGAAAAATCAAATAGAAAATAGTGGAAATCGAAAAGGAGTAGAAAAAACTTCAGAGCAGATTGAATAGTCCATAGCTAATAGAAATCAAATCAAAAAACGGAATCAAACCGTGTGTATGCACCTTTAGGGGAGGCTATGGGCCTGATTCAGGCCTGTTTGCTATGCTGCGTACGTTCGCAGCCTAGGAAACAGGTAAAGCCACCCCATTGAATGCCCCATACAGTGTAGGACTGTGTGAGACTTATGAATATATTGCAGATATAAGAGGGAATACCAAGAAGACTTGGTATTCTAAATTGATTCCGGGATACCCAAGTCTATGAGCTACTTTTTTAATTGAACAAGATGTTTAATAATATGCAACATCGGTATCCTATCAACTAAACTGTGATGTTCTTTGGTTTATACGCTGTGTTGAATCTACTTGTATACACTTGAATCCACTTCAATTTGTTGAAAACCCCCATGAAGTCTCTTTAGAGACGAAACACATTGGATTCTTCCACACATCAACTTAACCCTCATATGCACAATGGCTAAAATGAAAGATGAAATTGTACTGTATGAAATACTGCATCAACAACTTCATATGAAACAGATTTAATAAATATTTTTTGGTACTCCTAGCACGGCGCCCGTCGTAGGTGATCGCATACGACCGACGCGATTTTAGGGCTATTTTTAGCCTTTTCCCCGACAATTAAAAAATCGCGTCCATCGCGCTCATCGCGCCCATCACATGCCTTAAGTTAAGGCATGCGATGCGACCGATGCGATGGACGTGATTTTACATAGGGAACAATGTTAAATGGGCCAATGGACCCGATTTTTCATTGTATACCCACCCTTATGGGTATTTAACATGACAAATTCCCCCCCCCCCCCCATTGTTAACGCCACCCCACGATGAACGCCAACCCGAAGCGTGGCGAGCGCAGCGAGCCCGCGAGGGGCGGTGGTACGCGCCCCCCGACCTTTTCATACCCCCACTATCCACGTCGGCGTGGAGTTGATTTTATATAGTGTGGCGAGCGCACTATATCACTTTATTTCCTTTTGGAACACATGTGAGTTACACACCTTCCCCGGCTTCTAACTTCCACTTAGATTTGGACTATATAGCACAGATCTGTACCAGTGTTGCAAGTAAGGGGGTATGGCATGGTAAGGAGTACCTGTAAGAAATATGTTGCAGGTACGCAGTACCACTTACCCCCTGACCCACTGTCAATTCTATTTTTCTTTAAAGTCTAAATATAATGCATCTGCAGCTCGCCCACCCAGCGTTATGATTGGTGCTGTATGCAGCTACCGGCTACTGCTGATTTAGCCTGTCACACTGACAGGCATCAGCGGCGCCGACAGCATGAAGAGCAGGCTCCACAATTGTAAACACAAGCTGCCTGGCTCTCCCCCAAGCAAGAGCCAACCCACCCCCAGTCATTCCCCGTTTATCATTCCCTGTCTCCTGATGCCATGCTACTATTGCCCCCTCATGACACATGGCCACACCCATTTTTGGTGGAGGCTATCAGTACCACCAAGAAAAGAATTCTACTTGCACCACTGCTGTACTATATAGTCTTGCCTGCACAGCCAATTTTTTTGATGTCCATTCGATTTTTTTATTTAATTTTACTTACACTGTATAAGCAATAAAGAAAAGAGAAATAGATCAAACCATGTATATGGGGGATAACAGTGTTGAGCAGTTGCTTGCTGATTTCAAAGACAGAAACCACATTCATATTAAAGCTGAAGGTAACATGCTATAGATGAGTGCACCACTGTGAAACCTACCTACAGTATAACACTCTTATACAGTAAATAGATATAGATATAGAAAATATCAATCACAATACACCCCTTTACTGTCATGTTAGAAATAAAATAATGCACTATAAATTCCTATAAACTAGTTCATCACATACAATGAATTCCAATCTATAATGACTCATCCATATTAAGGCCCTTATTCTGGTTGGTGCGGTCAGAGCCGCACACGGGGCTCCGACCGCACAAACCAAGGGCCGCCCACCCGACGGATCGCCACGGCCGTCCGTACACGGACGGCTGGCGATCCGCACAAAAATGGTGGAGGCTACGCCTCCACCATGGTGGGAGCTGCCCCCTGCCTTCGATGGTCGACGACCATCGAAGGCAGGCCCGCACGCCGCGGCAGCTCCCGCAAGCTCAGACCACACGGACAATCGTCCGTGTGGGAGCTTGAAAGGGGGCTGAAAGCTGACATCCGGCGACGTCAGCTTTCCGCCCCCATGTCATGGTAATGAGGGCGTCATGCCCTCATTACCATGCATACGCCCCGCGTTTGCATGGGAACGCCCATGAAACGCGGGGCGTACACATAGGGTAATGAGGGGCTGAAGCCCCTCACGCCCCTATACGCCCCCTTTGCGGCGGACGAAATCCGTCTGCGGCGAAGGGGGCTGCACATGCGCAGAATGACCTCTGCGCATGTGCAGAACAAAAACATCGGCGGTACGGCCGCACGCGGGCCGTACCGAGCCGAGTAGAATAAGGGCCTAAATGATTTCTATAATTGTAGTTATAAATTGAAAGCTTCTTTGCCAAAAGCGGAAACTAATTTAATTGTACTTGTTAAATAATTTAGATTTGATAAATTAGTAACAAATCACCCTAATATTAGCAAGTCATGAAGATCTAGGCTACTTTAAACTACTGAAGAATAACGTGTATTTTTTTACATTTATATATTTCTATTTCTTTTTATAATTTAACCTGTGGGAACTGTAACTGGTATAATTTCATATAGTCGTTCATCAATATCAAATAGCACAAGACACTTATTCAAACTGCAGTATAATCTGTAAGTAAATTAAGACCTAAATCTTGAACATTTACAAAGTAAATGGGGCAGTACGGATGGTGTAATGGTTAGCATTACTGCCTCACAGCGGTCATGGGTTCGATTCCCACCATGGCCCTAACTGTGCAGAGTTTGTATATTCTCCCCGTACTTGCGTGGGTTTCCTCCGGGTACTCCGGTTTCCTCCCACAGTCCAAAAATATACTTGTAAGTTATTTGGCTTCTAACAAAATTAACCCTAGAATGAATGTGTGTGCATGTACATGCGGTAGGGAATATAGGGCCTTATTCTAGTTCACTCTTTCTGACAAAATCCTTTTTAGCTGGACAAAACCATGTGCACTGCAGGGGAGCAGATGTAACGTGCAGAGAGAGTTAGATTTGGGTGAGTTATTTTGTTTTTGTGCAGGGTAAATACTGGCTGCTTTATTTTTACACTGCAATATAGATCTCACTTTGAAGTAAAACCCCACCCAAATCTAATTCTCTTTGCACAAGTAACATCTGCCCCCTGCAGTGCACATGGTTTTGTCCATCTAAGAAGAAATTTGTCAGAAAGAGTGAACTAGAATAAGGCCCATAGATTGTAAGCTCCACTGGGGCAGGGACTGATGTGAATGTTCAAATATTCTCTGTAAAGCGCTGCAGAATGTTTGTGCGCTAATAAACAACTGTTAATTAATAAATAAATAAAGTAACGGAAAAGCTGATCTTTGGTATTATTAGCCTGTGGTTTATATGGTACAGCAAATCATTGTGCAACGAACAAGAGAAATTTCCCTTGATCACTAGTTGACTTATTAAAACAATTAGACCTCTTATATAAATTTTAAAATCAAAGACCATCAGAAAAGTTTTTTTACCAAGATCATTGTTCTTTTATTAGCTGGGTACCAAAAGCTAATCAGATAAATATTCACAACAGTTTAGTAACTATAATGAGAATAGAAACATTGTGTTACATACATCTATACCAGGTTGAACTAGATGGACGCAAGTCTTTTTTCAGCCTTACCTACTATGTAACTATGTACAGTATAACACCCTTTCCCACACTTCTACATTGGCGTATTATATACAAGTAGTGTTCACAAAACCAGGGCTTTCATCTGAAATTGTGGGGCCCAGAACTTACAAAGTATGCTGGGCCCCCTTCCCTTTCATAAACAGTTGGCATAACTGTCTGCAGCACTGGCTATGCTATTCAACCTTTACATTGCTTTAAGGGAAATGTGAACTTTGTTTATGACAAATTATACTAAATAGTCTTCAAACCAGGGCCTCCTCTTTGTCTTGGTCTGGGACTGGAGTCCCCACAGTCCCTCCCTGAAGGCTGCCCTGCACAGAACAAATACTTTCCTCACATATATCTTTGTTGACTTATATAAAAGACTATCCTGAATCTGGGAAGATCAAAAATTGCAATGCGATCAGTGTGCGGCAGGAGCCCTGGCAGCAGGGCCGCCGAGAGGCAGGGGGGGCGGGTACATTTTACCTGGGCCCGGGCCTGCCAGGGGGGCCCGGGTCCGGCGGACACACACTTTAAAAAAAATATTTATTGGGCTGCGGGTGCGCCGGGATGACAAGGACCCGCACGCCCATGTGTCCGGCCACCCGCCTGCCCATGTGTCGGGCCACCCGCCCATCAGCTGCGGCTGCCCCTGCCTTCCCCTGTCTGTCCTTCCCCTGCACACTTAGAGACAGACGCTAGAAGTCATAGCTCACCTCTAGCGTCTGACAGGAAGCACAGCTCTGCACTTCCTGGTAACGCTGCAGAGCTGTGCTTCCTGTCAGAGACGCTGGAAGTGAAAAATGACTTCTAGAATCTGTCTCTCTGTGCGCAGGGGAAGGCAGGATAAAGCAGGGGCAGCTGCAGCTGATGGGTGGGTGGCCGGACACACGGGCACATATTAACCCCTTGGCAACTAGCTAGAACCCCTGGCAACGGAAATCCCCCTTGGCAATGAGCATTAACCCCTGACAAAAAATATTAACCCCTTGGCAACATCCAATAACCCCTTGCAACGCATATTAACCCCTTGGCAATGAGCAAGAACCCCTGGCAATGGACAATAAACCACCCTTGGCAACGAGCAAGAACCCCTGGAAACGGACATGAACTCTCCTTGGCAATGAGCATTAACCCTTGGGAACAAATATAAACCCGTTGGCAACAAGCAATAACCCCTGGCAATGCATATTAATCCCTTGGCAACGAGCAAGAACCCCTGGCAACGCACATTAACCCCCCTTGGCAACGAGCAAGAACCCCTGGCAACGCACATTAACCCCCCTTGGCAACGAGCAAGAACCCCTGGCAACGCACATTAACCCCCCTTGGCAACGAGCAAGAACCCCTGGCAACGGACATTAACCCCCCTTGGCAATGGACATTAACCACCTTGGCAACGAACATTAACCCTCTTGGCAACGGACATTAACCCCCTTGGCAACATCAGGTAATTTATAATTTATTACACGCCTTACTGTGGGGGGCAATGTGGTGTGGCATAGTCAGTGTGTATCGACTTTTGTGTGACATCCCATTTTTTTGGGACGGTCCTGCGGGAATTAGACACTGCATGCGTCTAATGAGGCAGGCAGGCAGGGAGGCTGAGGGCATGGCCAGCAGTTCACACAGCACTAGCCATGCCCTCACAGCGACAAAACGGCGTCCAACAATTTTGCCTCTGGCACACAAATATATTCCTTTGTCCACTGCCAAAGTTGGGAGGTATGCATTAGGTGTGAGGGGCATTGCAATGTGTGGCATAATGTGTCAGGGGCATTACAGTGTGCAGCATAGTATCATAGGCATTGTGGTGAGCTGCATCATGTTTCAGAGAAATGGCAGTGTGTGGCATAATGTATCGCTCGCTCAGACACTACCCGGCTGTTCCCAACCCGGCGTGCGGCCTGCGTGTCTCGATCATACTGTAGGTCACACTGCACAGGCCGCAGCGCTGACCACCAGCGCCGGAACCTGCTTGCCGCCGGGCCTCCCACATCCTCCCACATCATACCTGACGCCGGAACCTGCTCGCCGCCGGGCCTCCCACATCCTCCCACATCATACCCTATGCCGGAACCTGCTCGCCGCCAGGCCTCCCACGTCGCACATGTTTACCCGATGCCTGCCTCTGCACTGCGGCCGCCTGCCCCCCTCCGCAGCTCAGAAAAAGTAAGTCAGTGTGGGGGCACAGGGGGCAATTTTCTTTTAGGGATGCCAATCCCGGGATTGAGCATTTTTCAATCCCAGTGATATTGGTGTACTGGCCCCAAGATTTCTGTTGCCATCCCTTACATAGAAATGACCTTCTAGACCTAATTTGCCCTTGTCCCTGCGTCCCCACCATCCCGCTCTATGCACCTTTGTCCCCGCCATCTCTCTCCCTGCATCCCCACCATTCCTCTCACTGTCCCTGAATTTTGCCACAATCTGTGTGGCATAATGTGAATTTTGGTACAATCCATGTGGAATAATTTGAATTTTGTGTCATTCCATGTGGCATAATGTGAATTTTACGACATTCCATGTGAATTTTGGCTCATTCTGTGTAGCATAATGTGTAAGGGGCAAGTATAAGGAGTCTACTATTGTGTTGCATAAAGGGTATAGGGTGTGGTACACACCCCTATATCCTTTTAATGGCCACACCTCTTTTCTGTAGCTCGCCACTCCAGGGGGGCCCCGTGACACTGTTGTACCGGGGCCCAGGATTTCTCTTGGCAGCCCTGCCTGGCGGTGGTGTAGTGGAGCGGGCAGCAGGAGCCCTGGCGGTGGGCAGCGGTAGAGCAGGGTGGGAGCAGGAGGACTGAAATGCGGTGCTAGTCAGTAGCGGATGGCAGAATTTGATGAAACATTTCAAAAGACTGGACAGCCCTCAGAGAGAGCTGCCTGAAAGTGAGGCCTCTAATTGGCTGAGAGATCTCCTGATGGCCCTCCTGCCGTCTGCTCTGCTACACCGACGCCTGCTGACAGCCGTCTTCCATCACCCTATGTAGCATTGCAGGTGGCATTTGACATCGGGTGCTGAAAGAAAAGTATTTGGACACCTTAAGATGCAATCAGATACGATGGGACATCGCATTGAGATGTCGCATCACATCCAATCACACAAGAGTATGGGCTACATAAATGCTAAACACTGCTAATCAGAATAATTATAATACATTCTGCAAAATGGACATTGTTTTCTGCTATAACCTGGTGTGAAGCTGTGATGTAAGTGCTCATGTTACAGGCAGAGGTGTATACTATTATAAACATTGACCAAGTAATAATACACTTAACATGTGCAATACCAGGGCACAGAGATGTGCAGTACTGTTATACAGATGGCAGGGTGGCAAAGGGTGCTCCAAGGGCCACTCCACAGAAATCCTGGCTGCATGGTGGGCTTTTTGAGGTGGTACCATTCGCAAACTTCTAGATATAGCCCTCACCTTTGCAGCACCCATGTGCCTCAATGGCAAAGGTGTTTACAGGCACTTGGTTACCCTCAGTTCTTGGACAAATGGGGAACAAAGTTAATTGGCAAATAAATATGTTTTAGACTCTAAGAAATACACTTTGTCATGGTTAAATGGGGCAAATGAGGGCAAAATAGAATGGCTAGAACCATTTGCACCAGTATAAGAGCTGATGATGTAGAAAGCCAAAGCCAGATAGTATGAGCCATGGAAGTAAACGTTAAAATCAAGAAAAGGTCCAAGGGAATAATCAGCCTACATACAGTATGAAGGCCATAACCATACCTCAAACCAACTGCATTCCCTGAAATAGAGAAAAAAGGTTTCAATTTGCATAGTTCCATGGCCTTCCTTGAACATCTTGAATATTCTAAATCACTGTAAACTAGTTCTTTAATGCCCAGAGACAAGACCTCAGTAAGTGATATAAATAGCAGTGTTTAACAACAGCAGAGTTGCTGTTGATTTCCCAGGATGAATTGTTTTTGCTGAATGCTTCTTTGACAGACAAAGAGATGGAGGATGCTATAAAGGATAATAGTCCATCAAGGGCTATTGGTCTAGATGGATTCACCTCTACATTATTTCCTAAATTGGTAGAAGTGTATGACTCAGTTTAAGAATAAGGTCTGATTTTCTTTAAAAGATGCACAAAGCCTGTACTGTGTTTATAAACCTGACCAAGATTATATACTGATGTTATTTGAGATTATGTCTATTGAAACACATATGTTTACAAAAAAGCTATCTATAAGATTGAATTATATGCTAAAATTTGATGTACAAATACTCCGCCGATTTAGGGCAAAATTTACTAAGCTGCCGTGTTTGAGCCGAGTTATAACTTATTATTATTTTTTTTTATTAACAGTTTCTTATATAGCGCACACATATTCCGCAGCGCTTTACAAAGTATAGTTGAACATTCACATCAGTCCCTGCCCCAGTGGAGTTTACAATCTATATTCCCTACCACTTGTACACGCACACACAGACATTCTAGGGTTAATTTTTGTTGGGAGTCCAATAGCCTACCAGTGAAAGGGAAACCAGAGTACCCCGAGTAAACCCACGCAAACACGGAGAATATACAAACTCCGCACAGTTAGGGCCACGGTGGGAATCGAACCCATGACCTCAGTGCTGTGAGGCAGTAATGCTAACCATTACACTATCCGTGCTGCACAATCGTATCTTGGGTGGTTACGATCGTAATCATGTAGATTTTGTGTGAAAAAAGTAGCTTATATTCTAAGCTGTCAAGTTCTCATGATTCGCATTTTCCGATTGTTAAGTAATTTGTGTTTGGCTGCCAAGTTCGTCGAGTTTGCAGTTTTACATTATATGTTATGCGCATACGGTCACATACAGTGATATGAAGCTTGTCTCTATTTGCCACTGTGGGGGGTATTCAGTGTTACTAGATTTTAAAAAGCTGCCGGTAGCGTAGTGAAACTCGTTATTTGAGAAGCTGATCAACAGGGGTTCACCGCCCGAACTTATCCCCACCAGGCTGACTGGATGCATGAGAAACTGTAGCACAGTACACAGCACACCTGCACAAGGAAACTACAACAGGGAGACACTGCACAACAGTTGCACAGCAAAGGTGGACATCTGATAGAGTTAGCAGCAGTGCCCCAGCCACGAGCGGTGAGATGCTGCACACTGGCTACAGCTACAAGCCGGCCATAAAGAAACCTCCAGCCAAGAGAAAGGGCTGCGGACACTACACAAGCAGTGCTCCCTCACCACCTAACAGCTGCTGCTGCCGGAATGTGTGAGCCCTTATACAGGCAGGAGACACCACCCTCACAAAAGCACCAACTGAGACTGCTCCTGATATTACCAACTGGTAACGATAACCATTCATATTACCGGAGATTACAGTCTATTATTGTGATAGTGTTGGAGCATGTGTTGAGCTTTAAATACCTGCCGGCCAGTTTATACCTGCTGACCAATAAGGATAATTGCTATAAAGTAAAGCTATAGCTTCATTTAGCAACTGTGCAATATTAATCTATGACGATTGTAAAAACGGTTTAAACTGGATTATTTTTCCATTTTTAAAAACCATTCAATACGAGCAAGGGGACGCGGATTACTTCACATGTATTCTGCGTCCTCTCGCCACGCTTCGGGCTCGGTGGCTCACTGCGCTCGCCACACTATATAAAATCAACTCCACGCCGACGTGGATAGTGGGGGTATGAAAAGGTCAGAGGACGCGTACCGCCGCCCCTCGCGGGCTCGCTGCGCTTGCCACCAATGTTCCCTCTAATTTTACGAAGGCTGTGTGCGGCAAAAGATTTTGGCTGTGCAACTTTGGAAGGAAATTTTTATTTTTGTGCGTCACATATATAACTGGAAAATGACGTTCAGCATTTGTGTTAACTTTACTTCAAAATGATATTAAACATTCAAAACACAGCACACAATGTAGTTAATGGGTGAAACACACATTAATTGAGTCCACAACTGCAAAAAGGGACCACTGCTGCTTCGTGCGCTCTGTTGTAATGTCTGTGCGCATGCTGGTAGAGTTGTGTGCGCGCGCACGTGCGCACAGCTTAGAGGGAACACTGCTTGCCACGCTTCGGGTTTGCGTTGATAGTGGGGTGGCGTTAACAATGGGAATCAGCAAAGGGTCTCCCCTCCTAAGCATACTGTATGCTTAGGAGGGGAGACCCTGCGCTGTTTTTTTTTTTTTAAGATACACTCTTTTACTTTTACATATAGAAGCATTGAATGGATCTCGCTGATCTGTGCATGCTTCTGCAAGCCCAGTTGCCAATAGGTGGTCTAATGTATTTGAAATTCATATTTTGAGAAGAATGAGCTCATATGAATGATAGTAAGTCTCTGTGTTATCTTGATGCCTATGGAAAGTCCTGCCGAGTTTGGTCCATGGTCTATTGATTCATACATGTGTGTTCTACCATGAATTTTTTTCATATTTTATTCATATCTGATGATTTTTGTGTTTAGTAAATTTCCAAAATGGTATTCCCAGCCGAGATTGCCTCTTTCACAGCCTTTTGATTGTAGTAAATATACCGCCTAGTTTCTACAATTAGAGCAACATTGTCTTTAAGTTAAAAAAATTGGGGTAGATTGGACATTAGTGGGAATGAAGCTGAGATACCTAAGAGATTATTTATCACAATCCATATATTTCATGTGATTATTATAAAAAAATAAATCTTGCACCTAAACTTTATTTGTGAAAATATATATTTTAACAAGGGGTGTGCCCTGACCCCTGTGCTTCAGATTTGGATCTATATCTCCTTTGTGTGACATAGAGAGAGAGAGAGAGAGAGAGAGAGAGAGAACCATGAAATTGATCAAGCTCAATGGAGACATATCAAAGCAGCTCTTACCATGTCCCTTTCCCCCACATGCCTCTCTGTGTCCCCCCTGGTCCCTTTCCCCCACATGCCTCTCCGTGTCCCCCCTGGTCCCTTCACACCACATGCCTCGCTGTGTCCCCCTCTGGTCTCTTCCCACCACATGCCTCGCTGTGTCCCCTATGGTCCCTTCCCACCACATGCCTCACTGTGTCCCCCCCTGGTCCCTTCCCACCACATGCCTCACTGTGTCCCCCCCTGGTCCCTTCCCACCACATGCCTCGCTGTGTCTCCCCCTGGTCCCTTCCACCACATGTCTATATGTGTCCCATTGGTCAATACTGTGACCACCCTGGTGAGACTTACTTTAAATGAATGGCTGCAGAAAAAGGTGCTTCTAATTACTGCTATCTGAGCACTGTGATTGGCAGAGGGGGGCAGAGCAGGAAGTGTGCAGCAAGCTCACAGGCAGAACCCATCTCCTATGCCTGCCATCCAGCACCGTGGCCACCTGGACATCCTCTCCCCCGGGACTGGCTGCTAGCACACTGCACACTGCCCTCAGCAGACGGTTTGACCGACAGTCACCCACACCTCCTCACTGATGTGCAGCAGCGGGGATGATCCATGCAGCGGCAGACAGCTTGTACTGTAGCGCTA
Source organism: Crinia signifera (assembly GCF_055691185.1). Classification (NCBI taxonomy): domain Eukaryota; kingdom Metazoa; phylum Chordata; class Amphibia; order Anura; family Myobatrachidae; genus Crinia; species Crinia signifera. The sequence goes on from NC_139217.1 coordinate 249,984,864, forward strand.
TATGCCGGCAGGGCATGAAGCGCTACTGAATTTGAAAAGACTGGCTGGGTCGGAAGCTGATTGGCTGAGAGAATTCTCAGTCTTTTCAAAGTCAGCAGCACTTCCCACCCCGCCGGCACATAGCGCTACAACTTCCAGCGGGGCTTGGGAGACAAAGACTGCCTGCTGTCAGTGCAGCCAGTGGCAGCATGCTGTCAGTGCGCTGGGAGCCCACCACAGACCCTGCAGGAGCCGCTCCCCCAAGCCGCCACGGAGTCTGCGGCATGGTAGCTACGCCATTGGATAAGTCAATCACAGTGTTTACAGTGTTTAATCATAAAAATCAAGCACTCATCATTCTAAAGTCAATACTTCACCACTGGTCCAAAGATTAGTTATATAATGATGGTCCAGTTCAGGGCCTGACACTACTGATCATAATGTTATTAGCCCAACAAATTATCTATAGTCATAAGCTATTGCAAAAAGATCCTATGAGGTAAGCATTCCTTTATAAACTCTCCATCTGGTTTTACATTTAGGGTCTGATTCAGATCTGATTGCTGCTGTGAGAAATTGCAGAGGTCTGCAATCAGATAGCTACTGCCCAGACAGAGTGATAACCCACCCCATGCAAGTCTGCGAATGAAAAGCTGGAGATATGCTGAGCTGCAAATCAATTTTTCCCAGTCTGTACAAGTGTGCATAACTCTGACCCTTCCAGAACTCTGCAATATAGATAGACTCACCAAGGCTGGAGCTGATGTAACACATCCTCCCTGAATATGCCTGGGCATGACTGCGTATTTTTCCTGACAATTCCAGAAAACATCCGGTTACCACCCATAAATGGCGACTTCCTGTCAATCAAACTGCGGGGTGATTTCACACAGCTTAATTGCAGTTTTTCTTTTGTTGCTCTTTGGTTTTTGCTATTGGTCCTCATGGACAACAAATGTTCCCCCCCTGGTGCCTCATTTAAGCAAACCACCTCAGCATCCTGCTCGTCAACTTCCTCCTCAGCGCTAGCTACATCAATATCCTCCTCTCGGTTTACTACATTGACTCCATCATTATCTAAATCAGGAACTGCACTGTGGGTGACCCTACCAGCATATGCAGAGGGAGTGCTGAAAATGGTGGAAGGAGCCACCTCTTCCCGTACAGCGATGGGAAGGTCAGGCATCGCAACCACCAACATCCTTGGACGCTCCTTGGGGGTTTGTGATAACATGTCTTCTTTAGTAGGCAGAGATTTTTGCTGTTTTTGATGACAGCTGAAATCTCTTCAAATTTCTAAAGGGGGGAGTAGGAGGGCTTGCATGGTCATGTGTAGTTGAACCACCAGTCATGAATACAGGCCAGGGCCTTAACCGTTTCTTGCACTCCGTGTCGTAAATGGCACATTGACAATTTTACGTTTCTCCTCTTCTATTTTTTTGGTCCTCCTTTTACTCAACTTTGGCTTTTTGGATTTTACATGCCCTGTACTTTGACACTGAACATCGGCCTTGGCAGACAACGTTGATGGCATATCATCGTCTATGTCATCATTACTACTTGCATTTGCAGCAGATTCAGAAGTAAGAGGAAGCGGCCCTTCATCTTTCCCTATTTGATTCTCCATATTTTGGATCTCCATTATTTTTGTGGAGTTATGCAATATATTACACCACAGGACAGCACCACTGGAGTGCAAGTATATATGGCAGTAGATGCACCAGTAGAGAGGTATTATATATACGGCAGTAGATGCACCAGCAGAGAGAGATTATTTATACACGGCAGTAGATGCACCAGTAGAGAGGTATTATATATACGGCAGTATATGCACCAGCAGAGAGATATTATATTTATACGGCAGTATAATTATGCACCAGCAGAGAGATATTATTTATATATGGCAGTATAATTATGCACCAGCAGAGAAATATTATATATACGTCAGTATAATTAATTATGCACTAGCAGAGAAATATTATTTTTATACGGCAGTATAATAATTATGCACCAGCAGAGAAATATTATTTTTATACAGCAGTATAATTATTAATTATGCACCAGCAGAGGGATATTATATATATATATATATATGGCAGTATAATTAATTATGTACCAGCAGAGAGATATTATAAATATGGCAGTATAATTAATTATGCACCAGCAGAGAGATATAATTTTAATACGGCAAAATAATAATTATGCACCAGCAGAGAGATATTATTTTTATATGGCAGTATAATAATTATGCACCAGCAGAGAGATATTATTTTTATACGGCAGTATACTTATGTACCAGCAGAGAAATATTATTTTTATATGGCAGTATAATTTTGCACCAGCAGAGAGATATTATATTATTTTTATATGGCAGTATAATAATTGTGCACCAGAAGAGAGATATTATTTTTATATGATATTATTTTTATATGGTAGTATAATTATTAGAGACAGGATTATATGCAACATAAAAAGCTTGAAATATGCATGCAAATATGCATGAAAAATACTTAAAATATGCATGAAAAGTGTTAAAATATGCTACATTAAATAATAAAAAAAAGTAATTTTTTACTTATTTATTTAAAAATCAGCATAAAATTAGTTGCAAATAAACCTCAAAAATAGGCCCACAGCATCTGCAGATGTCAGTATGCTGGCTGCTACAGCAGACTGCAGTGTCCAAAGTTCTTCTTGCATCAACTACATGGACCCTCATCTCCAGTGCCGATGGATCAAATGTCAGCATAGTGTGTGAGGGCGGCGCAGTGAAAGGCTTCCTCCCTGCTCCGCATACGCACTGTGACACAGTATTTCCTCCGCGCCGCGTGATGTCACAACCCTTCTGCCCGCCTCCTCTGCTGCAGAAGTCTGTCTCTTGGTGTAAAGTCCCAGGCCAGGGGCAGGCAAAGGTTCAGGAGCTTCGTAATGGCATCTGCCCAGACTGACTTTTATCAACATGGATTGGCAGCCTAGAGCAGTGTCAGACATAGCGTACATCCAAGGTTCCCCACACTGCGCACATATTGCCCCAGCCTGCACACTCTACCACTACCTGGCCAGCAGCAGCAGGGCAAAGCAGTGCTGTAACTTACGGATGGGGCCTAAATAAGTAGCCCATTACTTAAAATACCTTTGCATTACTTAACCATAAAACCCTTATCTAAAATAAGTGAGCCGACACCAAATAATTCACACGTACAAGAAATAAACACACTGACACCAAGAATTAAGTTTAAAAAGGTCAGAGGAATATTTATTAAAGACCTTGGAATCTAAACTAATAAATTTGGAATTTTGAAATTTGGGTTTTTGAGCCCTAACTTTAAACTAAAGGTTGGAGGATGGCAAAGACTAAGCCGCTACCAACACGCCAGCCCAGTCAACTTGATATATGAAGAAAAAACAGAAACTGTAGGAGGGGTTCACCACCGCCTCCTAACTGGCACAACCTGCATCGTGAGGGTCTCACCACCCCCTAACCTGGCTGAGCCCTAAGCGGACGGTCCCGCAGGGGAACGCCCCCTGTCCACCCGCATGGGAAGGACCACCCGCCGTCCTACGAAAGGGATGGTGCCCCACGATGACCGCTTGTGCCCCCCTTTGACCGCTGGCTGGTAGCGACTTCCCGCCATGCTGGCTGGAAAGCCACAAAACAAAAATTGTTTCTGCAGAAACCGCTTCTGCAAAAACCCAAGTCGCTCACCTGGATAAACCATCCCTACAGTGAGCCCGAAAAATGGGGTGGGAGGGAGGGCTTCCAAATGGAAAAGAAGGAGGAGGTCACATGATCTTCTGACTTAAGTAACCTATGCCTGGCTACTCCCCCTAACCTCCTGATAGGTCCCTGCCTGATAACAGCTTGTATCCAGGCAGAAAACAGACAACCTACGTTTTACCCTTGCTGAACTTTCTGTAAACCTAAGTCAGGGCTCTTATAAGGCTTCTGGCTTATGCAGCCCTCAGCCTCCCTAAGTAGCCCATTACTTAAAATACCTTTGCATTACTTAACCATAAAACCCTTATCTAAAATAAGTGAGCCGACACCAAATAATTCACACGTACAAGAAATAAACACACTGACACCAAGAATTAAGTTTAAAAAGGTCAGAGGAATATTTATTAAAGACCTTGGAATCTAAACTAATAAATTTGGAATTTTGAAATTTGGGTTTTTGAGCCCTAACTTTAAACTAAAGGTTGGAGGATGGCAAAGACTAAGCCGCTACCAACACGCCAGCCCAGTCAACTTGATATATGAAGAAAAAACAGAAACTGCAGGAGGGGTTCACCACCGCCTCCTAACTGGCACAACCTGCATCGTGAGGGTCTCACCACCCCCTAACCTGGCTGAGCCCTAAGCGGACGGTCCCGCAGGGGAACGCCCCCTGTCCACCCGCATGGGAAGGACCACCCGCCGTCCTACGAAAGGGATGGTGCCCCACGATGACCGCTTGTGCCCCCCTTTGACCGCTGGCTGGTAGCGACTTCCCGCCACCACAAGGTTAACTAACCGCAGCCGCCATCCCCAAAAGAAACAACATAACAACCCGGGAAAAAACCTAAGCAACTATTCAAGCCCACAAACGGTAGATATCCTCCAAGAACATGCAGTTTCCCGCAGGGGAAAGATGCACCCCATCCTCTCTATAGTACCTCACGTTATCCAGCACCAATGAAGGATGTCTTATCACACTACCCCCCATAGCCCTAACAAAAACGCCTATGGCGGAGTTCACTTTTTTCCTCGCCTTTTCAATAGCTGAAGTCCGGACCGCACCCCTCCAATGGAATCGAGGGATAATTTCTGACCAAGCTATCCTCACCTCAGGCCAATGCGCCCGTACAGCCACCAAATCAGACTTGATGCTTAAAATCAGGTCGATTCCCTTGACCATGCCCATATCTTTGCCGCCCAGGTGGATGACCAACCATTGGGGACGGCCCCAATTCCTCTCATGCCTGAAAAGTTCGCTCAAGAACTCACCCCAGCGCATGCCCCTTACACCTATCCACCTGACCGTCCTGTCTCCTAGATAATCATGTGACCTCCTGCCCATTGGGTGTCTCCCTGCCCCGAGGATTCCATTGCAACTGAAAAAAGAAGAATCCTTACCGTCAGTAACTTATCAAATAAACAAAACTCAAAATACTCAACCCATGTGAAGGAGAAAACTTAAAAAACCTCCCGTGGACCTTGGTTTGCCAATTGAATTAAGGCCCCCTCGGAGGAAAAAGTAAAAGCAACCTTCACACCCACGATTCCTGAACGCTGTCGTTCAAAAACCGGGAGTAAACTTACGTTTTAGGGTTGGCGCAACAGGCGCAACTACAATTTATCTAATCTCACATAACTCTTATACGCATCAGACTTCCACCGGCCTAGCGCCTGGATCGCCCCTGGGGACAACCCAGCTGCCGCAGCCTGTGTAGCTGACCCAATCCGAAAGGAATGGGTACCATACTCTTGAGGCGGGAGCCCCAGCACACTCAGACAACGCTTTAATACGGCTGAAAATTGAAACTTGGAGAGAGCAGACTTATCACCATGCAACAGAAACTGCCCCCCAACTCCTATTGGTCGGATCCCCAAATAAAACTGCGCCAACTGTACTGGGCAAATCTCTGGCTCGCCTTGCGCTTGCAAAATGACCCACTTACCTTTCCCAGCTTGATCCGTCTTGGATCTCGCTATCTTGCAACACACGCTATCGCTGCGCAGCTGCGCCTCGCTGAAAAGCAACCCAGACTTACCATCCGTCTTGCTCTTGGCAACCAACTCGCTGACTCGAAACGCCCCGAAAAATGCGAAAACAAAAGCCGTGCGAAACAGAAGTATCTCGTAATCAGCCTCTCCCACCTTTGCCAAGGCCCCCACTAAATTCTTTAATAAAGCCAAATCAATAGGCCGCCTCGCATCCTTTCCCACCGGAACCGCCTTAGCCCAACCTTTCATTGCTTTTCTCAGGACAAAAGACTGCGTGGGGTCCTCCTGACCCCGTATCCGTGAATGGAAAGCAATGCCCGCAAGGGCAGTGGACATGGCCCCTTTTGCCCTCCCTGCTTTGAAGTGCTCCCAAGCAAAAACGCATAACCGATCCTCCAAGGACTCACCTTCCTGACCATACCTACCCAGAAAAGCCTGCCAATCCCTCCAAGCCGCGTCATAAGCCTTCTGCGTGGAAGGCGCCAAGGCATTTCTGGCCAATCCCACTATACCGGCTCGATAATCTGCCAGATATAATGCGGGCAGGTTAAACCCGCTTCCGCGGCATCCGGCACCAACTCCCTAAACCTTTCCCACTGAAAACGAGACAGGGCATCTGCTATCTTGTTGTCGATGCCGGGAACGTGACATGCTGAGAAGACCACATTGAACCGCAGACATAGCAGTACCAAGTGCCTAAGTAACCGCAAGGCCAAAGGGCACGAAGTCCTTTGATTGTTAATGGTGTGCACAACCCCCATGTTGTCACAACGAAAAACAACCTGCTTGTCTGCCAATTCCCGGGCCCACAACTCCAATGCTACCACAATCGGAAACAATTCCAACAGCAGCAAATTCCTTGTGAAACCCCTGTCCACCCATGAGTCAGGTCACCCCTCAGCGCACCACTCCACCCCAAAGAACGCCCCAAAACCCACACTGCCCGATGCGTCAGTGAAAAGCTGCAAAGCACTATTATAACAGGGGGGAGATGGCCACAACACGACCCTGTTGAATGACTCCAAAAAGGAAGACCAAACCCTCAAATCGTCCCTGATTTCCTTGGATAGATACACCGAATGGTGCTGTCTAGCGACACCAGCGGTCGCCCTCTCCAACTTCCTGCTGAAGGCACGCCCCATAGGTATCACCCTACATGCAAAATTAAAACAGCCCAGCAAGGACTGAACCTGTTTCAGCCGCACCTTTCTTTTTGCCAGACAATCCTGTATGAGGCCCAACCATTTATGCACCTTGCTTGCCGGTAAACGACAACAACCTTCCCTCGTATCGATTTCAATTCCAAGGTAACACAAACAGCTTGTGGGGCCCTCGGTTTTACCCTCCGCAACGGGAACCCCCAACACCCCTAAAACCTTCTCAGTAGTCTCCAACAAAATCTTACAGACCGGACTACCCTCAGGGCCTACAAAAAGGAAATCATCAAGATAGTGCGCAATACCCTGACAACCCGAAGCCCTTTGAATGCACCAATGAAGAAAACTGCTAAACTTTTCAAAATAAGCGCAAGACACCGAGCAGCCCATAGGCAAATACCTATCCACAAAGAAATCCCCTTCAAATTTAAAACCCAGAAACCGCAAGGATTCTGGGTGAATCGGGAGTAACCTGAAGGCTGACTCAATATCAACTTTAGCCATTAAAGCATTCCGCCCACACTCTTGAACCAAGCCCAACGCCTCCTCAAACAACTGGTACTTAACTCTGCAAAGCTCCTCGGGTATGGCATCATTAACCGAACCCCCTTGTGGGTGCGAGAGATGCTGTATTAATCTAAACTTACCCGGGGTGCTTTTGGGAACCACCCCAACCGGGGAAATGCACAAACCTTGCAAAGGTGGGACACTAAATGGGCCACACATGCGCCCCAGCCTGATTTCCCCAACCACCTTCTCCAGAACAATGTGGGGGAAATCCCTGGCCGATTTCAAATTCCTAGATGCCACCACCTGAACTGAACCCATAATGGGCAACCTAAACCCAAAACTGAAACCCTCCCATAGAAACCGAGCCACCTCGGCATCGGGATACCCTTTGAGCCACTTAGCAAGCTCGGAAACCACAACCGGCGAATACGCCTTACTTGTGACTTCCCCCGGTTTCCCCGGCGTCAGATGACTTCCCAGCTGGGGCTGCAGAGCAGTCCTTTGCTGGATGGTTGCCCCCGCAAACTCTGCAGGAGTGACGAAAACGACAGTTCGCCCCTCTGGTGCATTTCCCATCATTAAAAGCAAAGCATTTGCCCTTACCCACTATCTTAGAGGCTGGCGATGCCGCAACCACCGGTTTCTTCACCGCCCCCTCCCCCGGGGGCTTGGTCTGCTGCGTGACCTCCAACCAGACCTCCACATCTTTAAACCCCATGGGCAGCACTGAGTTACCATGCTGCTTACGACGAAATTTTTCGTCATAGTCCCTCCAGGAGTAACCCTTTGTTTTTAGGTACATCTCATGTACCAAAAACAAGTATTTCAACACATTCGGATACTCTGAAGGCCTGGTTTCCGCATAACAGGCTGCAAAAACCAAGAACCCCCTCAACCACTGGTGGAAATTCCTAAATGCATTTTCCCCAATGCCATCTGCCTTTTTTGCCTTATCAAAGGCCTGTCTCATGTCCTCCGTCAGGGTGAACATGTCCACATACTTCCCTTTCTTAATCTTTTCTCTCATCCTCTTACGGAGACCCCTAGTGACCGCGGTATTCGCACAATGCACCATTTCGGTAAACAAAGGAGGGTCCGTAGGAGGTGGTGCCGTACTTGCTACCTTGTCCTTACTCGATGCCTTAGCCACATGACGCGCAATGAGCCTAGCCAGCTTACGCGGACGACGCGGGGAATCCGACCCCACGCTGGTGCTATCACTATCAGACGAATCACATGATGAATAAGTAACAGCACACTCACCAGCCCCTGACGTCCCCGGAACTTCGTCGGCCGCAACGGCCAACCCGGAACCTGCCGATGTTGATCCCGCTGTCGCCCTTGTTTCTTCTCTGACGTCCCTACTTCTCCTTCTGGAAATGACCATTGATGCTAGCACGCTTGTATCCTGCGAACACACAACTGGGAGGGGGGAAGACGGCAACAAACTGCCCCTACCTCCTGCCCCCACTGGCGAGGCCAATGGAGGGGGAGGCGGAGCTGACACAGTGGTACTGGGTGGGGGCCCCCTTGGCATGAGGGGGACCCCCGCTGGCGAAAAAACACTTTGCCCCCCCAGCACCCCACCCCCGACATGGAGCCCTGGACCGCCCTGGCCCCTTGGGGATGGCCAGGGCCCTGCGGGGACGAAACCTTGGTCCCAACCATACCCGGTGGAACTATGGGGGCTGTACCCCTGTGCCCCAGTAGCCCACAGGAGCGGCTGACTTGTGGGGACACCCATCATGCCCGTGGAAAATTGCGGCCCGCCACCCTGTACCGCCTGGTGTCTCCAGGGTGAAATCTGTGGCCATGCCCCGTACCCCCCACCCAAAGGGGGCTGAAAATACGGGGAGCTCGTAGGGGGCCACTGCCCGGGGAAACCCCCGGCGGGGGAAACCTGGGCCAACGGTCCCGGTGGGGCCCCTTGCCAAGAAGGCGTGTACATGCCCCCCCCCCATGACGTTGTGGGATGTACCCCTAAGTGGGGGCCCTGCAACTGCACAGATGTTGCCACTGTACTTCTAGAGTACAACATCTGCCCTAGCGCCCCAGAACCCATGGGCATACCTGCCGAAAAAACCACTGGGTTCCAGGGTGGATTAACCCCTAAAACCCTCCCAACGCTATCCAGGGGATTTGTCCCTATATCTGTGTGAGGCAGGTTGATACCCCCCAGGCCAGAGGTGACCCCAACTCTGGGATCCATAACCCCCACGCTAGCAGCAGCTGCTGCTGCAGACCCCCATGGCCCCCCTGGGACCATGCCTCCTCCCCCCCCAGCCCGGGCACTGGAGCTTCCTTGTGTCACCCTCCCCCCCTCCCCACTGCCCCCTGCCAGTGAAAACAAATTCCCCCCCCCCCCCCAGCAGCCACCCCCTCAGTGTCTCTCCCCGCACGGGAAGAGACTGCATGCACACTGTTTATATTAAACTCTCCAGGCCGCGCGCCCTCCGGCGTCGCGGCCTGAGCTGACAGAACGGGAGCAGCCAGGCTCCCCGGCTCCGGCATTGCTGACGCTGGCGTCGCGTCAGCCGGCGCCGGGGCCTGCTGCGTTCCCGGAGATCCGTGTGAAGCCAGCAGCGGTGCCGCGAGCCTCGCGCCAGCCGGCGCCAAGGCCCGCGACATCCCCTCCACCCCGACTTCTGCCTGCATGGAAGACGCGGGCCTCGCGCCAGCCGGCGCAGGGTCCCGCGTCATCACCTCAGACCCGTCCGCCGCCTGAGTCTCACCGTGAGCTTCAGGCGCCGGACTGGAAGTACCCAGCGTCGCGTCCGAAGCGGACGCGACCTGAGGTACAGGGGGGGCAAAAACACCCGCCGAGGGACCCGGAGAAGCCCGGACAGCGGCGCCCAGACTAACTACCGGCTCCCCGACGGGGGCAGCCGCGAGCGCGAGCCCTGGTGCAGCGCTGGCCACGCTCACCAGGGACTCCTCAATAACAGGCGCCAGCAGCAGCCCCGGAGCCAGGCTCACCTCAGGTGAGCCTGCCTGAGTGGAGGCCTCCTGCACCCCTAGTACCCTCACCCGTGGACGGCGGTACCCCGCCGCAGCTAACGGGCGGGCCGCATCCACAAGGCAGCGAGGGGGGGGGGGCAGAGCGTCTCGGACGGGGCATAATTCAAACAAGAGAGACAGAAAAGGAATAGTTCTCTTACCTGAGATCCAACGCAGGACTCCAGCACTTCCAAATGGAAAAGAAGGAGGAGGTCACATGATCTTCTGACTTAAGTAACCTATGCCTGGCTACTCCCCCTAACCTCCTGATAGGTCCCTGCCTGATAACAGCTTGTATCCAGGCAGAAAACAGACAACCTACGTTTTACCCTTGCTGAACTTTCTGTGAACCTAAGTCAGGGCTCTTATAAGGCTTCTGGCTTATGCAGCCCTCAGCCTCCCATATGCACCATCACTAGATTTTAGGTAAAATATGCAATAACCAGTGAGAATGGGCAAAATATGCAAATGCATAGGCAAATATGCAAATGCATATAATCCTGTCTCTAATAATTATACACCAGCAAAGTGATATTATATATACAGCAGTATATGCACCAGCAGAGAGATATTATTTTTATAAGGCAGTATAATAATTATGCACCAGCAGAGAGATATTATATATACGGCAGTATAATTATGCACCAGCATAGAGAGATTATATATATGGCAGTATAATTTATTATGCACCAGCAGAGAGAGATTATTTGGTACTTGTTTCCTAGCACGGCGCCCACGATTTTGATTGTATTGATCGGGTTCGGAAAAATCGTGTCGATCGCATCGACGCGATCGACGCGATTTTTACATTGGAATCAATGTAAAATGGTCCCTGAGTCCCGATTTTACATTGATTTCAATGTAAAAAGCCCCAAAACCTCCCATTTTAATAGCAAACCCCCCCCTGATGGGTGAAATGGCCCTCCATTGTTAACGCCACCCCACTATTGACGCCAACCCGAAGCGTGGCGAGTGGACGCGCATAACTTCACAGGTATACGCGTCCCCTCGCGGCTCGGTGGATTGCTGCGCTCACCACACTATATAAAATCAACTCCACGCCGACGTGGATAGTGGGGGTATGAACAGGTCGGAGGATGCGTACCGCCGCCCCTCACGGGCTCGCTGCACTCGCCACGCTTTGGGTTGTCGTCAATAGTGGGGTGGCGTTAACAATGGGGGGGCATTAACCATACTTTATAACCATATACAATGAGAAATTGCCCATATTGGCCCATTTCCCATTGTTCCTTATGTAAAATCGCGTTGATCGCATCGCGGCCCATTATAATGGGCCGTGACCGACGCGATCAACCCGATTTTAACTTTAAAAATCATTGAACATTATTCTCTTTGGGAAAATCGTGTTGATCCTGTCAGTCGCATCGCGGCCCATTATAATGGGCCGCGATGGACCCGATCAACGCGATTTTCTCTTTTACCGGCAAATACACTGGTGATTGACAGAAAATCAGGTCCATCGCGTCGATCGCATGCCTTAAGTACCTTAAACTTAAGGCATGCGATCAACCCGACGGGCGCCGTGCTAGGAAACAAGTACCGATTATTTTTATACGGCAGTATAATTATGCACCAGCAGAGAGAGATTATATATATATATGGCAGTATAATTTATTATGCACCAGCAGAGAGATATTATTTTTTATACGGCAGTATAATAATTATGCACCAGCAGAGAGATATAATATATACGGCAGTATAATTATGCACCGACTGTGAGATATTATATTGATACGGCAGTATAAGTATGCACCAGCAGAGAGAGTTATTAACATTTGTGTCAATTATTTATTATTAATTTCATTTTATTTTTTTATATGTATTTATTTTTATTTACTTCATTTTACTTTCATTTACTATTCTTGTTCAGTGGTTGCTCGGAGATAATTTATTAATTTTAATAAATTTTCTGAAAGAACGCTCACATGTTGCAACTGTAACAGGTAAGGTAAGGAATATGTAGATTGCAGAAGTGATATTGTCGAAGTTATCATGGAGTTTGTGGTTATATATAATTTAATGGAGCTGTAATGGCGTGAGAGTTTGGAAGTTTGGGGATACAACCTTTCCATCTTTGAAATGCTTCCAATTCACTTAACAGCTCTTCAGAGTTGACATCCTCTTTATTCTTCTCACAAAACGGCATGCCTTGTATTTTAGCCCTTCTGTCAGTGAAGCAATTTCCGCTCCATGTCAAAAAGCAAATATCTTGGACACAGACCGCATACTTGAAAATCTCAAATTCAACTGGCTTAAAATGGTTCCATGATTTCTAGAATTGACCTTCTCATAAACTAGCTTTCACAAGGCTCTGTTTCATCCTGTTGTTCTGATGAGCATTTATCAAAGTGTTTTGTTTTTTTCAATTGTAGAATATTTTCTGACACAATAGTTTGGTCACATATCTTCTCTGCCTCAACCAGCCAACCATCATGCACTGCCTGTATTGAAACTTCAGTCCATGCACGTGTGATAAGCACTAATCCACTGGAATAGCCTGCCTTTGAAAAATATTATTTATCCTATCTACAGTCTTCTATGTTTTGTTCCACACCACCATTGGAACAATAAAGTTACATGATTCTTTTTGTACTGCTTTACTCATAAGCAGTACTGATGCTTATGAGACCCTTACAAAGCATGTACAGCTTGGATATGACTAGGCCACCTTGTATTGCTCTGGGCTTTAACAGTGATGGATACATGCTCCTTATACAGACTCCATTGTTGAGTTGAGGATGAAAAAAAACACAAATAGCCTCTGCACTCTGATATCATTGATGAAACAGCCACTGCAGGTGTTGCAACCAGGTTTAATGTAAGAACTGAGCAAGGAACAAAGTTTATTTAGGTTATACACTATCCAATTGTCTGCTTTATGGTAGTCCAGATTAGCACAAAAAATGCTCACTGCCCCTTAGGAGTCTGAACACTTTTGTGCAACAACAGGATGTCTTGCTTGCATTCCACCTAGACTCCTGCCGCATTGCTGCCTTTATCCATTCACTGACCAAAACAATTCATGATGTCCAGCCCATCTTTATGAATTTTTTACATTTCTTCTGCAAGGTCTTCCCCAGTCTTTGCAGTGGTAGCTATGAAATCTATAAAGTTTTCCAGAATTTCACAGGTGCCATCTTCATTATAGTAAACATAACAAATTATTTTAGACCGTTGTTGAAATGTGAAATATAGGTACTTGTTTCCTAGCACGGCGCCCACAATTTTAATCTTAGTACATCGTTTTGATCGCATTCATCACATCGCATGTGGCCAGATCACATGCAATGCGATCGATGCGACCAAAACGATGATTTCATTGTACAATCACCCTGATGGGTGATTAGTATGTTATATGAACCCCCATTGTTAACGCCACCGCCACTATTAACGTGAACCCGAAACGTGGCGAGTGGCGGCGGTACGCGTCCTCCTACCTTTTCATACCCCCACTATCCACGTCGGCGTGGAGTTGATTTTATATAGTGTGGCAAGCACAGCGAGCCCAAAGCATGGCGAGCGCAGCGAGCCCCGAGCGGGGACGTGGATAACTTCACATGTATTCCGAGTCTGCTCGCCACGCTTCGGGCTCGGTGGCTCGCTGCGCTCGCCACACTATATAAAATCAACTCCACTCCGACGTGGATAGTAGGGGTATGAAAAGGTCGGAGGACACGTACCACCGCCCCTCGCGGGCTCGCTGCGCTTGCCACACTTCGGGTTGGCGTTAATTGTGGCGGTGGCATTAACGATGGGGGTTCATATAACATACTAATCACCCATCAGGGTGCATGTACAATTTAATCATCGTTTTGATCGCATCGATCGCCATTTTAATGGCATGCGATGCAATGCCATTGTAAAATTGTACAGTGCGGCTGTTAGGACCCGAAAATCTGGTCCCATCGCATACCACTAATTAAGGCATTCGATGGTATGCGATGGGTGCCGTGCTAGGAAACAAGTACCAATATATAATCCGACATACTGTGAAATAGCACTGCATCTTTTTTTGTTGTTTATATCTCTTCCTAAGATTTGTTTTCCTCAGATCACTACCAAGTAAGTTTGATAAACTCATTTTGTACCTCAGGAGACAAATAACTAACTTGGTGGTTCTGATGTTTCTCGAAATTAAATTTTATGATTGCCACATGCTTGGATAGCAGCTTTACTAAATTAAGTTACCATCTTCTCTGTGTTCTGCAAAGCTAAATTAATCTCCGCTACATTATGGCATCAGGGATGACTTTCGGAAACTCTCTCTATTGTTAAAAAGCTATTGCTTCACTTGCAATAGCTTTTAGCAAGTCACTAACAATTCCGGATATTTTTGTATTCTGATACTCCAACTCCCCCCATTTACATATACAGTGTGTAACAATAGCGCAGCTGACTCCCAGCACCCACATTTACTCAGAGCCTCCCCGCCACTGCGGGGTCTGCAGGGCTATTGATGAAGGGGATATAGTCCATGAAACGCGTTGATTGGACAGACTCTTTTGGATGCACTAGCACTTGGATTTGGACTTTTCAAGCTACTGTGGTGGTGCTGAGCATAAACCCACTGCAGTTTACCAGCAGAGTAAGAAAACATTTTCACCTGAAAATATGTGAACCACTTGTGCAAAAGCATCACATGTATGTTTTTAAAATGTTTGATTTTACTTTCACTATATGTCACAATACCTGTTAAATAAAAATAATTTTACCCTTATTAAAACAATCTGAACATTTTTTATGGGGAATGCACAATTTGACCATCTTATAAACCAAGTGCCAAAAAAATCATCTTCCGCTACAGTATGCTTACTTTCAGTCACAGCCACTAGACATTTGTTCTGGTGTGGCCCAATCTGAATAAATATGTCATGTAAAAGGATTAGGGCATGTTGTTGGATCTTTTGGATCGATAGATGGACTAAAAGAAGCCAGAATGACTGTAAAGTGAACAATTCCAGACGTCTCTAAATAATCATTAGGAGCTGCCTATATGGGGGATGTGGAGACTTGATCAGTGACGAGGCGACCTTTGATGACCACAATGGGTTTGAGAGATAGTGGGTAGGTGCATGCTCACCAGAGAAGGAGGTTTTTACTGGCAGGTAAACTTGCTTCACTGGTCACAGCATGCTGTGAAGAAACAGGAGGCACCACTACTTGAAGCCTGGACCACCGCATCCTCGATCACTTTATTTTTTTCTATGCCTTCACTCTCCTGGCTGTAAGGGGGATTAGCTTTTCCAACCCATTCCTTCATTTTTGTATTTTGGTTTCCTGTAGTAAGAGCCTGGGTTTTTCTGTCCTGACATCTTTGTAATATCTGTCATGATGAAAACAATAGGTTAGATAATATATTAAGGAAATAAACTTTATTTTAAATTCCTAATTATTAAAATTTTTGGGTGCGTGAAAGTGTTCATAGTACTGTACAGAGGCTAAAAGTACAGGTCCATGAATTGATAATTACCAAACGAAAGATGCAGACAGCAACAATACAAGGAGGTACAGTACATGGCAGCATAGCAAAGAAGGTACAAAGGGAAATGCACATCTCAGCTAAAACTTTCCCAACTCCAGACAATGGGCTTCGAGGCCCAGTTAATACGGTTGTCATTTACATTTAATAAAAAAAAAAAATCATTACATTAACAAAGAACCCATGCAGGATATTATTGTACATTATAAAAAAATACATTAAAATAGCATTTGTTAGACATCCTCTTAGTAAAATAGTTAAAAAAAACGCATACTACATATTGTTAGGAGTCCCAGTGGACTGCAAGACAAATTGAAATATACTTGCTGGAGTAAAAGACAATGGAGGCAGGATGGCTGTTGAAACACTGTATTAGCAGGATCAGGAAAAGGTATCAGGTTACAGGAATCAAGTACTGGTATCTGGTCACAGGTCACAGGTCACAGGTAAAGGCAAGCTACAGCAGTACAGACACGGCTGAGAAAGCTATAACTGGCCCTGAGCTCAGGGCAAATGCAGTTTTAAAACCAGCACAGACCAATCGCTGCAGCACACAGAGACAGGCCCCTCAATTATCAATATGTGCTGCAGCTGGGAAAGGCATTCTGAGAACAGCCCAGTCCAGCTGATTACACCAGCTGGGACTGCTCTCAGAAACCACATTTCTGCAGGCAGAACCCAACAGCAGTATCTCTGGCCACCCATAGGTACTGCAGACCAAGAAATGACAGCAGCACCTCTGGCCACACAGAGGTACTGCAAGCTGAACCTAACAACAGCAGCACCTCTAGCAAACCAGAGGCACTGCAGGCCAAACAATGACAGCAGCACCTCTGGCCACACAGAGGTGCTGCAAGGTGAATATAACAACAGCAGCACATCTGTGTAACCAGAGGAACCGCATACCAAACAAGACATAAATGGCAGTCCTGACACATATGTGTCTATACAAACCTTTCCTTTTTTGCTTTATATGGCAAAAGATGCTTAGCATGGGTAAAATGCTCTGCCATGGGTAACAATTGAATGGATTCCCAAAAACTTTTGGCACAACAGAATTTGTATGAAGTATCAAACTAAAGGAGAACATTTTATGAAAGTCCCATGGCTAAGTCACAGGGTCCATGGCATGTATGTGGACATGCCTGTATATGGTTGCACAGGGCAGCACTAGCTCAGGTTTCGATATGATTTTTTATAACCTTTAGTTCAAAAACTGAGATGTGATATAATGACAATGGCCAAACAATGACCTTCATACACCTTGTCACACCTACTTGATGCAAGTGGAATCAATAAATATATAGTAATCTAAATATAACTAACTTCCCGCACTAGTATTTGCCTACAGCTTATTAATAATGGTATAATTCCATTATTTCTTGAACACAATCTATATACCATATAGCTATATGAGACCAAGGGCAGATTTGCATTGGAAGCCACTGGAAAGATCCCCAAAAGGCCAAAACAGACGGGGCTGGGAGGGGGTAGAGGGTGACATTCTAGTGGTGTGGGTGTGTTTGTGGGTAGAGTGTGGTTTCAGGGGGCTGAAGGTAGTAGCCTGGCAATGTAGACATGTAAGGAAGCCAATTTTGAAAATTGTCCATGGCCATCTCAGAATCAGGCTCTATTAGGAGTGATTCTGCCCACTTCAACAGGCCCCACCCCTCAACAGACTCTACCTCCGTGAGGGCTGCTTCCAAAAAATTCCCAGACTGGTTGCCATCTCGATCCATTCCAGTTTAAGACATACCATCCCTCTCTCAGTAATAGGCTGCAAAATAATTGATTGGTTCATCCAGTTTTTTCAAAAGGGAATTGAATACGGGTAGGCAGTTCTAAGGGGGGATTTCCAAACAGCAAAACAGAATAATTAATCATATCCCTCTTGGGATTATGGGCTTTATTATGGGATGGCACTAGAGCGCAATGTTTTTGTTTTGCGCTTGCACTATGTGTGTGAGGCCACGGTGAACAGAGTGTTCGCCGGATGCTGACACACAACAGTGGGGCGTGGGGCGGCAAGCCGGGGGATTTACCCATGGGAATGCCCAGTGTTCCCATGAAAATGCTGGGCGTTCTCATGCTAATGCCCCGATAACGCGGGTGTTGGGGCAGTCAGCTGACATCACCAGATGTTAGCTGCCCACCCTGTCCTTGAACAGGACACATGCAAAACTAAGCCACCTGAGATTGTCTTAGTTTTGCTACTCACCACATCATTCGATGGTTGGCGACCATCGAATGATGTGGGTGTCCCCACACAGGTTATGTTTATGCTATGTTTTTGCAAAACATTCATTTGCAGCTGTGCAGACAACTTCGCCCTGCGAAGGGGGGGCAGACAGCAGTACGAGCGGCGGGTGGGCTAAAAAAAGACATGCAGTGCTACGAATTTCACAGTGCTGCGTGTCAACCAGAACCAGCATATCTGTAAAAGACTCATTTAGCACTGCAGGTCAACGTTCCCATTATTTTCTATGGGGAGTGCAACCTTATTCATAAAGATGGAGCTGAGCGCCTTCTCTGAGACGGGATGAGCGAGTGTCTCAGATGTATGTGTGTCCCATTGCCCGAATAGTGCGTGCAAGCTTCCACTTTGGGCGTCTGGGTCTTTGTTTCTCCATCCTACACAGGAGAGTGTTTTCTGAAGAAAGACTGTACATTACAGCGAAGAGCCTACTTTTACTACTGTGTTACCACCGCTGACCACAGTTTATACTCCACTATGTTGTAAAGCTTATGTAGTATACTTATCCTTAATACGATGAAAGAATGCTTTGTACATTCATTTGTCCAGAAAGATCCAATATACGCACAAATACAATGGAGGCTTGTTTTTCTAAACGAATGTCCAAATCATTCTTCCAACCTTTAAAGGATGACTATACAAGTTATAAAACAGCATTATAGGTTACATTGATTTTGTCACTTGACTCTCTTTCCTCGAACCACTGCAAGATAAGTAGAACCTACAAGAGTTTCAGATGGCATCTACACTGCTCATGCTCACACAACCACCATAGAGAGTCTGTCCAATGCCTACAACTTCTTGAAAAAAGTTTGTAGCTACTGTTCTGCAAAGTCAAGTATTAGAGCGTTACAGGCTTTGATTGCACTTTTGTTATCCACATGTTTTCTGGCTATTTAAGCAAATTAATGAAAGAACATATCAGAAATAATTAAAACACTCAGATCAAAGACCGCACCAGGACCACTCCCTCTCTCAGTCTTTTATAGAAAGCCGCTGTAGTTTAAGCATTGTCTGGCATTGCAAAATATGAATTCATTTAATAATTAAAAACAGCAGAGAGATGTGCACTGACTGATTGATTTTTCTCTTCCTTATTATAACAAGGTGTGAGGAAAGAACTTAGTTGACAGACAGTTTCCCTGTGATGTATATATGCCTAGAGCAGAACTGCAGCTTCTGTATGAAAGGCTGAGGTGGTCTGTTTCAAAGGACAAATCTATCAGCAGAAACTCGAGCTCATTAAGGTAACTAGCAAATAAATAATAATACAGAAATATGTTATAACTTTGATGTTGAAAATGTACTTCCTAATTTTGCCTTCTCAACTGCTGTATTTAGTAGATGGAACAGTTGAATGTATACCTATCTGTTGTTATTAATCACTGAACTGTGTTACAGTATAAGGCTTGCACATCTTCTTGGTATTCAAGGCAGACAGAAGACGTTCAAGAAATCAGAGTGTGAGATATACATCACTGTAGCCTTTCCTTATTTAGCAGAGGAGTTCCTTTATTATTCTGCCACCCACAGAAACAAATAACTCCATAGGCCTTCAAAGATAGCTGAGTTATCCTCAAATACCCCTCTGTAAACGATACAATGCAGCAGAGTATTTCCCCTTTCACACTACACCTCGGACCTCAGTAATTGGCGGGTTAGTGATGTGTCGGTCAACCCGTCAATTTAACCCAGGTTATAAGAAGACCAAAAAGAGAAATACGTGGGGCGCTCAAAGGTAAACAAGAATACGAATTTTATTAAAAACACATACACACAACGCAATAATCACAATACATATGTATATATAAAAAACACTAAAATCAATGGTGGCACTATATCACAATTGTAAGCATTAGATGAATATGCACAAGAAAGCTTGGGCTCTTTTCCCTTTCCAATTGGGGGAAGATAGTATATGATAGGGTAATCCAATTATTTTGATTACGTTAGTGTCCACTTCTGCTTGAACCGTATAGGTTTAGAATAAATGGCCAGTGTGCACACTTTGACAGTCCACAGCAATAACGTTTGCTTTTATGAGAATAAATACTGAATAGGTGATAACAAGGACTTCTGTTGTAGATGTTGTAAACAGTGTCCGTCCTGTTATCACAAATAATAGGGCTCTTACCACTCCGTGGCGCTGGGCAGTGTTAGCAGACTTTGATGTGCATAGCAGCGCTTGCTGCCTCCGTCTCTCTCAGCTGACCTGTTTGTAGAACCGGATCAGCCGGCTTAGTTCACCCGACTGGAGCCGTCTCTTTGTTGTATGCCTTCTGTTGCAGCAATTCCCACACAGCGCTCTGCCACAGCGTCTGTGCTTTAGTAGGGGGGAAAAGAAAGAAATCTGCAGCTTTGGCGTGGCGGCGATCTCAGCTTCTGGTAGGTATCAGGAGTCGGGGAGACGGGAGAGCGGCACTTCAGGGCTTCAGAACGCGTTTCGCCGCACACTGGGCGGCTTTCTCAACAAGAGAAAGCCGCCCAGTGTGCGGCGAAACGCGTTCTGAAGCCCTGAAGTGCCGCTCTCCCGTCTCCCCGACTCCTGATACCTACCAGAAGCTGAGATCGCCGCCACGCCAAAGCTGCAGATTTCTTTCTTTTCCCCCCTACTAAAGCACAGACGCTGTGGCAGAGCGCTGTGTGGGAATTGCTGCAACAGAAGGCATACAACAAAGAGACGGCTCCAGTCGGGTGAACTAAGCCGGCTGATCCGGTTCTACAAACAGGTCAGCTGAGAGAGACGGAGGCAGCAAGCGCTGCTATGCACATCAAAGTCTGCTAACACTGCCCAGCGCCACGGAGTGGTAAGAGCCCTATTATTTGTGATAACAGGACGGACACTGTTTACAACATCTACAACAGAAGTCCTTGTTATCACCTATTCAGTATTTATTCTCATAAAAGCAAACGTTATTGCTGTGGACTGTCAAAGTGTGCACACTGGCCATTTATTCTAAACCTATACGGTTCAAGCAGAAGTGGACACTAACGTAATCAAAATAATTGGATTACCCTATCATATACTATCTTCCCCCAATTGGAAAGGGAAAAGAGCCCAAGCTTTCTTGTGCATATTCATCTAATGCTTACAATTGTGATATAGTGCCACCATTGATTTTAGTGTTTTTTATATATACATATGTATTGTGATTATTGCGTTGTGTGTATGTGTTTTTAATAAAATTCGTATTCTTGTTTACCTTTGAGCGCCCCACGTATTTCTCTTTTTGGTCCATTTGTTTGTGGAGGCTGGCAATCCTCCCACGTGGTTGGCAGCAGGGTTACAAGTTATACACCCCCCTAGTCTCCAGCGCCAAAGACTCATTTGTTCTTTTCCAGGTTATAAGAAGGGCTAAACCTGGGTTACCCTCTGTATAAAAGGCGACCCAGGTTTAATGTGAAAGTGCCAGACCCTGCTTGGTGATGGGTTTGGACCCGAGATCCTGGGTTTGACCTCCCATTGCCATGTGAAAGGGGTATATGAGATAAGTTCCTCAGATTAGTACAGCACCTAGGTATCCCATTGGCATCCCTTTGTGTTCACAGTACCCACAATTATTGTTTATTATTATCATTAACAGTTATTTATATAGCGCACACATATTCATCAGCTCTTTGCATATTATATATAATAATATTTGAACATTCACATCAGTCCCTGCCCCAGTGGAGCTTACAATCTATATTCCCTAACACATGTACACGCACACACAGACATTCTAGGGCTAATTTGTTGGGAGCCAATTAGCCTACCAGTATATTTTTGGAGTGTGGGAGGAAACCGGAGTACCCGGAGGAAACCAACACAAGCACGGGGAGAATATACAAACTCTGCACAGTTAATAATATTTAAAGTTTCCCATGAAAATAAAATAGAAGCTATTAGGCACAGCTCTGACATGTAACACAATTATTTGATATTTTAATAAGCCTATGTTGCTACAGATTGCTGTATCTCATGTGCCCTATCTGGTGAAAAGCTGTTATGCTGTCAGCACACTGTGCAGGCGTGCATGCAGGGGGGTTTCTGAGTACCCAGAAACTCCCCTGGCTGTCGATGTATCGATCAGTGGTTTCTATATCCAAGCTCAGTATATTTATGTATCTACTGTATATATGACGAACCAGGCATATAACAGGTCACCATAGTCTCATTTCCCATGTCAGCCCCCCCTATGGAACCCCCCCCCCCCCTCCTTGCAAATCCTGCGTTTGCCCCTGCTGTGGGATAAAATTACTAAGATGGGAGTTCTACGGAAGATGGGATGTTGTCCACATCAACCATGCAGCTTCTGCTTATTATCTTCTAGAAGATGCTAAATAATAAGAAGCAGAATCTGATCCCATCTTCAATAGAACTCTCATCTTAGTAAATTTAGCCGTGTGAGATCAGATTCACTATCATACAGGAAAACTACTTATCTGATATTGCTATATAATGGGGGGGGGGGTGCTCTTACATCCGCGCCCCCTTACCGCCGCCCATCGCCAGCTACCGCAAACATAATTATCGCATATGATCTAACATTTGCGATAATTATCACAAAAGACAGCTCTTGCGTTAAGAGCTGTCTTTTGCATTGACCCGGCGATGAACGGTGGCTCCCCCTCCCTCTCTTACCCAGCCTGGAGCTGCTGCTGGGGCGGCGGGCTCTCCTTTTCCTACCTGCACCCGGAAGAGGATGTACAGATGGACACAGGTGAGGGGGACGGTGCGTGGCGGCGGGGTCGGTGCGGGGTGGCAAGGGGTCGCGTTAGAAGCCCATAGGCTTCTATGGGGCATCGCCAGATTTTGCTGGCGATGACCACCACCAAATAATTGATCTGTCTGTCTGATCGAGACTACTGGACTAATTCAGACCTGATCCCTATTTTGCAAATGTGCACATGGGCTGATTATCAATAGGCTGCGCATGCATCTGGGCCAAAATGCGCATACGCAACGCTGTCCAGCAGATAAATCAGTTTTTTGATTGCTAGCCGTTCACAAGTTGATAGACAGGAGGCCAGCTTCGGGGGTGGTAACTAGCCATTTCCTGGGAGCATTTAAAAAATGCAGGCATGCCCAAGCATTTTAGGGGAGGGTGTTGACATCAGCTCCAACCTCAATCAGACTGATTTCATTGCAGCCATCGAGTAAGTCCATACTGAATGAACAATTGGGTCCAGTGGGGAAATCATTTAATGATGAATGGTTTTTGAAAATATGTACACATCACATAAAAATAGCAATAAAGACATTTGCTGTTAAAATGGTCACACAGCTTTTAATATAATGTTGTAGCCTCAGAAGTGGCCCTTGAAACACAATTGCCCAAATGTGAGAATGAAAATAAAACCTCAATGGCATCCAAATACAGAGTTTGCTTCTCTCCAAATAACCATTTAAGGGCTGTCTCCTTTGCCTATCATCGTTCTCACCAATTTTCTGCAATCGTAAAAACCTCTCTTGTCTATTATGAAGTTGTTCTGCCCGTATGTTCATTCATTTGTGGGACTCTCCGATGAAAGATGCCATGCGATTTAAAAGACCAAAGAAGTTTTTCACTTCTAGTACGTTACAGCAATCAGAGATGCACAGATTAAGGATTTCACTATAACAGCAGATGTAGATGGAATATATTTTGTGTATTTGTGTGCTTGTACAACATAAATGCAAGATACCTCCAAATATTCCAAAATACGGAATAATCCATTATCCAAAATGCTTCTGGTCCCAAGCATTTTGGATAAGAGATACTCATGTATGTATGTATGTATGTATGTATGTATGTATTTATGTTTGTGTGTGTGTAGATAGATAGATAGATAGAATTATATGAAACATTTGGGTACTTGTTACCTAGAACGGCGCCCACGATATTGATCTTAGGCATCGCAAAAAATCGTGTCGGTCGCATCGCATGCGGCCAAAAAATCGCATGCGATGCGACCGACGCGATTACCGTGATTTTACATAGGGAACAATGTTAAATGGCCCAATTGACCCGATTTCACATAGGGAACAATGTTAAATGGCCCACAGACCCCAAATACCCACCTTGAAGTGTGAAATGGCCCCCCCAATTGTTAACGCCACCCCACGATCAACGTCAACCCAAAGCGTGGCGAGCGCAGCGAGCCCGCGAGGGGCGGCGGTACGCGTCCTCCGACCTTTTCATACCCCCACTATCCATGTCGGCGTGGAGTTGAGAATAGAAAGTGTGGCGAGCACAGCGAGCCACCGAGCCCGAAGCATGGCGAGGGGACGCGGATACCTTCACAGGTATCCGCGTCCCCTCGCGGGCTTCACAGGTATCCGCGTCCCCTCGCCACGCTTCAGGCTCGGTGGCTCGCTGCGCTCGCCACACTTTCTATTCTCAACTCCACGCCGACGTGGATAGTGGGGGTATGAAAAGGTCGGAGGACGCGTACCGCCGCCCCTCGCGGGCTCGCTGCGCTCGCCACGCTTCGGGTTGACGTTGATCGTGGGGTGGCGTTAACAATTGGGGGGGCCATTTCACACTTCAGGGTGGGTATTTGGGGTCTGTGGGCCATTTAACATTGTTCCCTATGTGAAATCGGGTCAATTGGGCCATTTAACATTGTTCCCTATGTAAAATCGTGGTAATCGCGTCGGTCGCATCGCATGCGATTTTTTGGCCGCATGCGATGCGACCGACGCGATTTACATTTTAACATGCATTTCTATGTAAAATCGCGGGCATCGCATCGGTCGCATCGCATGCCATTATAATGGCATGCGATGCCCGCGATGGGCGCCGTTCTAGGTAACAAGTACCAACATTTGTTTCTATTTAAATAAAAGCACACTTTCCATTATCCGACGAAACCATTATTGGCATTGGCAAAAGCAATACACACCACACCTGTTTAGTTACATATTGAGAGTATTTTATCTAATGTTATAAAAATAATTTATATATTTTTAAAGTTATAGACAACATGGCAATATAAAATATATATATATATATATATATATACAAAATATTAAATATAAAAATATTAAATAAAACACAACAATTTTAGGCCCAACATGGGGTGCCATAATAAAATGCATCACAAACTTGAGTAAACAGACAGCTCTTTATCTGCCAACAGGGCACTATAGATAACTGAAGAGCAGGTAGCTGGGGGTGGTAGGCTGGGCGCTAAGGGGTTGGGCGGTAGGATTGGTGATGTTGGTGTGTGTAGTTAAAAGACCTAAATGAGCCCTGTACATTGACTCATTGCTCAGTCTCTCATACTGGAGGGTCAGGGGGCAGGACCCTCATGCAGTTTCCCATATATACTGAATACTGGTCACAACAGTCAGGCGGTTTTGACAGTTTCCTCTTCAATTGGTCGAATATAGCATCATCTTCATCTGTGTTTTTTTGCTTCCTGGTGCGCTTTCTCGAAGTTCCAGAAAGTGGTTGTGCAGAAGAAGCAGTAGCTGTTGTTTGCTCTTCAGATGTAAGGGGTGTTGCTTAAATCCTCCTCCGCATTAGCAATGACCTCTGGGGTGCTTGCGAAATCAGAGCATTCCATCTGAATTTATAAAATAATATTTACATTTTTTGTTTGTTTGTTTGTTTGTTTTTACTCCATGCAAGTGCAGAACAGTGAGTGTGTAAATATTGCAGAGTTGAGAATATGTGGCATTTCAATAACTGCAGGAAGCACTTTCATATCATGTCAACATTGGATCTACTGTATGTACTTCAACTACAATTGGTGCTTCAGTAATGTGCTGATGGTACAAGGAGGTTATTAGGTGAGATGGCATGGAGTGGGTAGGACTTCATTGCTATGATGATATTTTTAAAAAACTAAGAAAAGTAAATATACTTACAGATGCTGGCTGAGACTGATCTTCATGTTACGGCTCAGCTGCAGCAGTACGCAGGTGGGAGATGAAGTCTGGTTGCACTTGGGGGGTTATTTTGGTTCACTCTTTTTGACAAACTCCTTCTTAGATGGACAAAACCATGTGCACTGCAGGGGGGGCAGATGTAAAATGAGAGAATTAGATTTGGGTTAATTACTTTTTTTCTGTGCAGGAAAAATATGGACTGCTTTATTTTTATATTGCAATATAGATCTCACTTTGTAGTAAAATCCAGGGCCGGTGTAAGGCTTCTCAGCACCCTAGGCAAAACTTCAACCTACTGCCGCCCCCCCATAGTGCCACCAATAACCATTTACCAATCCCTTAATGCATACTTGCCTAACATTCTGGAATGACAGGGAGCCTCCCAAAATTGAGTGGTCCAGCCCCTCAGATAGGTGGGCAAGTCCCCTGCTTTCTCTGGAGGCCCCCAGCACCCTCCTCTTTGCCACCCACAACAGAGTACAGGAGTAGAGGGCAGCAAAATAGGGAAGTATACCTCAAGAGAAAGTATGGAGGTGAGGTCATAGAGGTTCCACAGCAACCACCTGCATTAAGTACAACAATGATCCTTACAGACATTCTTGATTGACTGTCTTTTTGATAGGCAGACTTGGTGGCGCCCCCTAGATCCCGGCTCCCTAGGCAACTGCCTAAAGCTGCCTAGTGGTAGAGCCGTCCCTAGAAAAACCCCACCCAAATCTAATTCTATCTTCACATGTTGGGTGACATTCTATGAGATGAGATTTCTGTTTTTTGGAGTTAATTACTCAACAAAATGGCGACATCGCATTTTTCCATCGAATCGCCTATTTAATAGGATGCGCTAAGGGACTGAAATCGCATATTATGTGAGTTAACGCATGCGGACCAAAAGTGCGTGATAAATTCGCATTTATATCGCATCCAGATGTTTTCGTACAGAAAAGTATACAAATCGCTTATTTAATGCAATGCGTTTTCGCAAATCGCACTTTTTAGGTGTCTAATAATCGCACTTATTTCAGACCAGGTTCTGTTTGGCGATTTGGCCCAGAACTCACTTTGGTCAAGTGCACACATGGTTAATTTCAGCACAGGTACCCTCATTTTCACTCAGAAACACCCCTACATAAACCCCAACATCATTAAGGACACCTGTGAGGGTTTGAGACATGGAGATTTTGCAGAGTGGTTTGGAGTTGCTTATTTGTGATGTGGCCCATTTGGAGGAGCTGCGCAGGAGGGAGGAAGCTGCGCGCCAGATCCAGGTAGCCCCCCGACTACTGCGTACCCCACGTATGTATCGTGCTCGGCTGTACCTGGACTCCCTCTCGGATCAACAGGTTGTGGGGATGTTTAGGCTGAACCGCATTAACCTGTTGGACTTATATGAGCAGGTGAGAGATGATTTGGACCCTTTTGGGGGAGGCAGCTATGCAGTGTCTGGGCTGCACAAATTAATGTGTGCCCTCTACTATTTGGCCACAGGGTCCACTCAGTCTGTGACCTCATGGTCCTTGGGGGTATCACAGGCCACTTTCTCTAAGCATTTTACTCAAGTGTTACTTGCTTTAAAGAAGTTGTGGCGCACATACATCAGATTCCCCAGTTCTGAGTTGGAGTTGCAGGACCACAAGTTGGCTTTCTATAGACTCTCAGCATTCCCTCACGTGCTGGGAGCTATAGACTGCACACACATTGGGATTAGGGCACCGCACGTGCGGGGCCACGTCTACGTCAATAGGCGTGGGCGGCACTCCCTGAACGTGCAGGTTGTTTCCAATGCTCACCTCAAAATTGAGTGTTGTTGCAGGCTTTCCTGGGAACTGCCATGACGCCTATATTCTGAGAAACTCAGCCCTCTGGAACCGATTTACTGACCACCAAATGCCAGAGGGCTGGCTACTAGGTAAGTACCTTTTTACATATTACCCTGTATGTCCTTATTTGTACCTGCTCTAATGTGTGTGTTTCCTGTTTCACAAGCATATTGTTCTTCTACCAGTGTCTCCTGTTTGCAAAAAACACATACCTTACCATATAAGGCAATCACTTCCTATCTGTGTTTTAGGTTACTCAGGATATGGGTGTGTTTCGTGGCTCATGACACCTTTGCGCTCCCCAGAGGGCCCTCCACAGCACCAGTATAATGAAGCCCATATTGCAACCCGCAATGTGGTGGAGCGCACATTTGGGGTTTTGAAGAGTCGATTCTGGTGTTTGGACCGGTCATCGGGTACGCTGCTTTACCACCCTGCAAAAGTAGTGATGATCGTCCAGGCTTGCTGCATGTTGCACAACATAGCCCTGTCCCAACCTGCCTATGTGGAGGAGGAACATGCAGCAGTCGTGCAGGAAGCCCAACCTACCACACCTCGGGTAGTGAGGGGTATGCAGAGGGGGAATCTGGTGCACACACACATCATCAGCCGTTACTTTTCTGGTAAGCACATGTGCCCTGTATTCCAAAATGTACCTTTGCTGTAAGTGTACTCATAAACAAATTATTTACCAATACCATCTGTTTCCACCCACATTTAGCCTAATACACAGAGCCCAACGGATGCAGCTGGTGGTGCTGACCTATCCCTTGCTGTTATCAAGCTTGTAAGTACATTTGATACATGTATGAATGAAGTTTGCTGTAAAACATGGCTCACTGGTGTTGTGGAACTACACGTGCCAGCATGCCCTGACACACTATAACCATTGGAGAATGGGGGAGGGGGGAGTATGGGGAAAACCCACGCACAAGTTACACCTTACAGTATAATGTAGAATTTGAAATGAATGAATGTGTCAAATTTTGAGTCCACAATGTGAGAGAATTAAACAGCTAATCGCTCATGTGGAGGTGCACCCCTGAGAGTAAAAATGTAGCATAACAACTTTTATTAAAAATAATTAAAAGCTATGTTTTAAATTCTATCATCATTACTTGAAAGTTTTTTTCTACAAAAGCGTGCCCCCAAACAAAGGAGAGTACTTTTTTCTCCCCTCTTTTCTTACACTATAACCACCAAACCATGAGTGTCAGAGCTTACTGGAATATGTAGTTCCACAACCTTTGACGGGCCAGGAGTTACCCAACACTACTTTACAGCAATCCCATTGTCATATACCATTACACTATGTCCTAATTCACACAACAATTGGTTCATAAATAATACACTGACAAAATGGTATGCAGTTAGACATTTTTACTGCAGTATACTATGTCAGAAGCAATCTGCATTTTTGTCAGTAAAACATTAAAACTGTCGGGGGATGTAACAAGATGTATTGCATATTAGATGCAAATTACAAAAGTATCAAAAATACGACTTATCTTCTCCCACCATCAGACCACCCTACACCACTTCTTGAACCTGCACCCAGGCCACCACGGGTCCTAATACTCCAACGGGGTGGGGAAGTGGGGGAGCCACTTATTGGGGTGTTAGATACACTACTGAGAGTTGATGCTGCTGCCCCAACAACATTGCCTTCCATCTGCTGTAGTTGGGCCTGCATACCTATTAAGGCATTGGTCTGCGCTGTGCATGATTGGCTTAGTGCAGCTATACTTTGCGCAAGGCTGCCAATATAGCTATTCTGTTCCCTTACAGCAGAAGTTAGATCTGCAAAACGGGTGTCAATGCTATTAGCAATGCGCACATGAGTACCTACACCTACCCGTACACTACGTGCAGTTTTTCGTAATTGAAG
The DNA here is from genome assembly GCF_055691185.1 of Crinia signifera. Classification (NCBI taxonomy): domain Eukaryota; kingdom Metazoa; phylum Chordata; class Amphibia; order Anura; family Myobatrachidae; genus Crinia; species Crinia signifera. The sequence goes on from NC_139217.1 coordinate 250,014,531, forward strand.
AAACGTGTCACGCATGTACCCCTGGATGTTACCTATTTGCAGGCTTTGGGAGGCGATAAATTCTATTTGTTTGTCCTTGAAATTGACCAAGGAGTTAGCTACTTGGGAAGCAGAAGCTGCTGTATGGGGTGTGTTTGTGGGTGAAGGTGAGTTGGGAGACACCCCACTTGGGGGAAGATCACTCTGTGATGAGGTCTGTATTTCCTCCTCTGCCGCAAAGGTCTCCACGGGTTCAAGAATGATGTCCATTTCGTCCAACAGCATCATCAAAGAATCTGTTTGATGTGTTCCTAGTTGTATAGTACCTGTGGATACAGATGAGGAGGTAAGTACTGATGCATATATTGGCCAGACTCTCTTCAGTACTGTTTTAGAAAGGGCTTGAGATGCTGGACGCACATACCTAGGGGTCTTATGTACTTATACATGTACCCCGATACAGCATGTAACATTGACATTAATAATAAGTGAGATGGCTTGGTCAGATTACATTCATTTCCGTTGCAATGTAGCAGCAGGAGATGAATGTAGTGTGACATATTGTTGATGTGATATGGGTGTGTGTACTGTATGTGTAATGGCCTGTTTTTTGTTCATTTACCTGCTTTCACAGATTCTGCAGCAACGGGCCTTCTTGTCTTGGATGCGTGAGCACTTCGGGACGGACAATCTGTGAAAGGAAAGATGGGCAGCCATTATGTACCTTGCAATGGTTAAGCATTTACGGCAAACATGCATTGAAATGACATTAATGGACAATACTTCCTTTGGTTAAGGACTACATTATTTAGTCCCCACATTATTTGACATCTGTTTTTTACCTGATTATTTTGTTAGAGTATTATTAAACTATTGGACACATTACAACTGTTGGATAATCTGTGGTATGTAGCCATGGCAGCTAAACCACCAGTACACCTATGTGTTTTTGGCCACATACATGTTAGGCTGCTAGAAAGAATGTTACAGTGTTGATCAATATCAGCAGTTGTGGAACTACAAGGCCCAGCACTATGAGCAATTTGAAAGTAGGAGCAGGCAATTTATTGTGCATGACCTTGCTGGGCTATGTAGTTCCACAGCAGCACTTTACTTAGCATAACAATTCAAGTGAACATTACAGTTTGAAAACATTGTCATGTATGTTTAAGATTGCATGTGGTCACACTTACCAGCTCTGGATGGCGTTTGCGGCCTATCGGTATCCGCGACGTGCATGCCAGGCAGGACCTCAGGGGGTATGATTCGCTTCAACTTGACCTCATAGGACGTGTAGCAGACAGTGGTGGGGCTTCCTCCGCCAGTCTTGGTGACCTCCTCCAACTCCATGGCCATTTTACTTTTCAGCTGCCTTTTGATGTCATTGAATCTCTTCTTGACATTTCTGACCAGGCGCTTGTGCTGACTTACAGTTATAGACAACATGGCAATATAAAATATATATATATATATATATATATATATATATATATATATATATATACAAAATATTAAATATAAAAATATTAAATAAAACACAACAATTTTAGGCCCAACATGGGGTGCCATAATAAAATGCATCACAAACTTGAGTAAACAGACAGCTCTTTATCTGCCAACAGGGCACTATAGATAACTGAAGAGCAGGTAGCTGGGGGTGGTAGGCTGGGCGCTAAGGGGTTGGGCGGTAGGATTGGTGATGTTGGTGTGTGTAGTTAAAAGACCTAAATGAGCCCTGTACATTGACTCATTGCTCAGTCTCTCATACTGGAGGGTCAGGGGGCAGGACCCTCATGCAGTTTCCCATATATACTGAATACTGGTCACAACAGTCAGGCGGTTTTGACAGTTTCCTCTTCAATTGGTCGAATATAGCATCATCTTCATCTGTGTTTTTTTGCTTCCTGGTGCGCTTTCTCGAAGTTCCAGAAAGTGGTTGTGCAGAAGAAGCAGTAGCTGTTGTTTGCTCTTCAGATGTAAGGGGTGTTGCTTAAATCCTCCTCCGCATTAGCAATGACCTCTGGGGTGCTTGCGAAATCAGAGCATTCCATCTGAATTTATAAAATAATATTTACATTTTTTGTTTGTTTGTTTGTTTGTTTTTACTCCATGCAAGTGCAGAACAGTGAGTGTGTAAATATTGCAGAGTTGAGAATATGTGGCATTTCAATAACTGCAGGGAGCACTTTCATATCATGTCAACATTGGATCTACTGTATGTACTTCAACTACAATTGGTGCTTCAGTAATGTGCTGATGGTACAAGGAGGTTATTAGGTGAGATGGCATGGAGTGGGTAGGACTTCATTGCTATGATGATATTTTTAAAAAACTAAGAAAAGTAAATATACTTACAGATGCTGGCTGAGACTGATCTTCATGTTACGGCTCAGCTGCAGCAGAACGCAGGTGGGAGATGAAGTCTGGTTGCACTTGGGGGGTTATTTTGGTTCACTCTTTTTGACAAACTCCTTCTTAGATGGACAAAACCATGTGCACTGCAGGGGGGGCAGATGTAAAATGAGAGAATTAGATTTGGGTTAATTACTTTTTTTCTGTGCAGGAAAAATATGGACTGCTTTATTTTTATATTGCAATATAGATCTCACTTTGTAGTAAAATCCAGGGCCGGTGTAAGGCTTCTCAGCACCCTAGGCAAAACTTCAACCTACTGCCGCCCCCCCATAGTGCCACCAATAACCATTTACCAATCCCTTAATGCATACTTGCCTAACATTCTGGAATGACAGGGAGCCTCCCAAAATTGAGTGGTCCAGCCCCTCAGATAGGTGGGCAAGTCCCCTGCTTTCTCTGGAGGCCCCCAGCACCCTCCTCTTTGCCACCCACAACAGAGTACAGGAGTAGAGGGCAGCAAAATAGGGAAGTATACCTCAAGAGAAAGTATGGAGGTGAGGTCATAGAGGTTCCACAGCAACCACCTGCATTAAGTACAACAATGATCCTTACAGACATTCTTGATTGACTGTCTTTTTGATAGGCAGACTTGGTGGCGCCCCCTAGATCCCGGCTCCCTAGGCAACTGCCTAAAGCTGCCTAGTGGTAGAGCCGTCCCTAGAAAAACCCCACCCAAATCTAATTCTATCTTCACATGTTGGGTGACATTCTATGAGATGAGATTTCTGTTTTTTGGAGTTAATTACTCAACAAAATGGCGACATCGCATTTTTCCATCGAATCGCCTATTTAATAGGATGCGCTAAGGGACTGAAATCGCATATTATGTGAGTTAACGCATGCGGACCAAAAGTGCGTGATAAATTCGCATTTATATCGCATCCAGATGTTTTCGTACAGAAAAGTATACAAATCGCTTATTTAATGCAATGCGTTTTCGCAAATCGCACTTTTTAGGTGTCTAATAATCGCACTTATTTCAGACCAGGTTCTGTTTGGCGATTTGGCCCAGAACTCACTTTGGTCAAGTGCACACATGGTTAATTTCAGCACAGGTACCCTCATTTTCACTCAGAAACACCCCTACATAAACCCCAACATCATTAAGGACACCTGTGAGGGTTTGAGACATGGAGATTTTGCAGAGTGGTTTGGAGTTGCTTATTTGTGATGTGGCCCATTTGGAGGAGCTGCGCAGGAGGGAGGAAGCTGCGCGCCAGATCCAGGTAGCCCCCCGACTACTGCGTACCCCACGTATGTATCGTGCTCGGCTGTACCTGGACTCCCTCTCGGATCAACAGGTTGTGGGGATGTTTAGGCTGAACCGCATTAACCTGTTGGACTTATATGAGCAGGTGAGAGATGATTTGGACCCTTTTGGGGGAGGCAGCTATGCAGTGTCTGGGCTGCACAAATTAATGTGTGCCCTCTACTATTTGGCCACAGGGTCCACTCAGTCTGTGACCTCATGGTCCTTGGGGGTATCACAGGCCACTTTCTCTAAGCATTTTACTCAAGTGTTACTTGCTTTAAAGAAGTTGTGGCGCACATACATCAGATTCCCCAGTTCTGAGTTGGAGTTGCAGGACCACAAGTTGGCTTTCTATAGACTCTCAGCATTCCCTCACGTGCTGGGAGCTATAGACTGCACACACATTGGGATTAGGGCACCGCACGTGCGGGGCCACGTCTACGTCAATAGGCGTGGGCGGCACTCCCTGAACGTGCAGGTTGTTTCCAATGCTCACCTCAAAATTGAGTGTTGTTGCAGGCTTTCCTGGGAACTGCCATGACGCCTATATTCTGAGAAACTCAGCCCTCTGGAACCGATTTACTGACCACCAAATGCCAGAGGGCTGGCTACTAGGTAAGTACCTTTTTACATATTACCCTGTATGTCCTTATTTGTACCTGCTCTAATGTGTGTGTTTCCTGTTTCACAAGCATATTGTTCTTCTACCAGTGTCTCCTGTTTGCAAAAAACACATACCTTACCATATAAGGCAATCACTTCCTATCTGTGTTTTAGGTTACTCAGGATATGGGTGTGTTTCGTGGCTCATGACACCTTTGCGCTCCCCAGAGGGCCCTCCACAGCACCAGTATAATGAAGCCCATATTGCAACCCGCAATGTGGTGGAGCGCACATTTGGGGTTTTGAAGAGTCGATTCTGGTGTTTGGACCGGTCATCGGGTACGCTGCTTTACCACCCTGCAAAAGTAGTGATGATCGTCCAGGCTTGCTGCATGTTGCACAACATAGCCCTGTCCCAACCTGCCTATGTGGAGGAGGAACATGCAGCAGTCGTGCAGGAAGCCCAACCTACCACACCTCGGGTAGTGAGGGGTATGCAGAGGGGGAATCTGGTGCACACACACATCATCAGCCGTTACTTTTCTGGTAAGCACATGTGCCCTGTATTCCAAAATGTACCTTTGCTGTAAGTGTACTCATAAACAAATTATTTACCAATACCATCTGTTTCCACCCACATTTAGCCTAATACACAGAGCCCAACGGATGCAGCTGGTGGTGCTGACCTATCCCTTGCTGTTATCAAGCTTGTAAGTACATTTGATACATGTATGAATGAAGTTTGCTGTAAAACATGGCTCACTGGTGTTGTGGAACTACACGTGCCAGCATGCCCTGACACACTATAACCATTGGAGAATGGGGGAGGGGGGAGTATGGGGAAAACCCACGCACAAGTTACACCTTACAGTATAATGTAGAATTTGAAATGAATGAATGTGTCAAATTTTGAGTCCACAATGTGAGAGAATTAAACAGCTAATCGCTCATGTGGAGGTGCACCCCTGAGAGTAAAAATGTAGCATAACAACTTTTATTAAAAATAATTAAAAGCTATGTTTTAAATTCTATCATCATTACTTGAAAGTTTTTTTCTACAAAAGCGTGCCCCCAAACAAAGGAGAGTACTTTTTTCTCCCCTCTTTTCTTACACTATAACCACCAAACCATGAGTGTCAGAGCTTACTGGAATATGTAGTTCCACAACCTTTGACGGGCCAGGAGTTACCCAACACTACTTTACAGCAATCCCATTGTCATATACCATTACACTATGTCCTAATTCACACAACAATTGGTTCATAAATAATACACTGACAAAATGGTATGCAGTTAGACATTTTTACTGCAGTATACTATGTCAGAAGCAATCTGCATTTTTGTCAGTAAAACATTAAAACTGTCGGGGGATGTAACAAGATGTATTGCATATTAGATGCAAATTACAAAAGTATCAAAAATACGACTTATCTTCTCCCACCATCAGACCACCCTACACCACTTCTTGAACCTGCACCCAGGCCACCACGGGTCCTAATACTCCAACGGGGTGGGGAAGTGGGGGAGCCACTTATTGGGGTGTTAGATACACTACTGAGAGTTGATGCTGCTGCCCCAACAACATTGCCTTCCATCTGCTGTAGTTGGGCCTGCATACCTATTAAGGCATTGGTCTGCGCTGTGCATGATTGGCTTAGTGCAGCTATACTTTGCGCAAGGCTGCCAATATAGCTATTCTGTTCCCTTACAGCAGAAGTTAGATCTGCAAAACGGGTGTCAATGCTATTAGCAATGCGCACATGAGTACCTACACCTACCCGTACACTACGTGCAGTTTTTCGTAATTGAAGAAACGTGTCACGCATGTACCCCTGGATGTTACCTATTTGCAGGCTTTGGGAGGCGATAAATTCTATTTGTTTGTCCTTGAAATTGACCAAGGAGTTAGCTACTTGGGAAGCAGAAGCTGCTGTATGGGGTGTGTTTGTGGGTGAAGGTGAGTTGGGAGACACCCCACTTGGGGGAAGATCACTCTGTGATGAGGTCTGTATTTCCTCCTCTGCCGCAAAGGTCTCCACGGGTTCAAGAATGATGTCCATTTCGTCCAACAGCATCATCAAAGAATCTGTTTGATGTGTTCCTAGTTGTATAGTACCTGTGGATACAGATGAGGAGGTAAGTACTGATGCATATATTGGCCAGACTCTCTTCAGTACTGTTTTAGAAAGGGCTTGAGATGCTGGACGCACATACCTAGGGGTCTTATGTACTTATACATGTACCCCGATACAGCATGTAACATTGACATTAATAATAAGTGAGATGGCTTGGTCAGATTACATTCATTTCCGTTGCAATGTAGCAGCAGGAGATGAATGTAGTGTGACATATTGTTGATGTGATATGGGTGTGTGTACTGTATGTGTAATGGCCTGTTTTTTGTTCATTTACCTGCTTTCACAGATTCTGCAGCAACGGGCCTTCTTGTCTTGGATGCGTGAGCACTTCGGGACGGACAATCTGTGAAAGGAAAGATGGGCAGCCATTATGTACCTTGCAATGGTTAAGCATTTACGGCAAACATGCATTGAAATGACATTAATGGACAATACTTCCTTTGGTTAAGGACTACATTATTTAGTCCCCACATTATTTGACATCTGTTTTTTACCTGATTATTTTGTTAGAGTATTATTAAACTATTGGACACATTACAACTGTTGGATAATCTGTGGTATGTAGCCATGGCAGCTAAACCACCAGTACACCTATGTGTTTTTGGCCACATACATGTTAGGCTGCTAGAAAGAATGTTACAGTGTTGATCAATATCAGCAGTTGTGGAACTACAAGGCCCAGCACTATGAGCAATTTGAAAGTAGGAGCAGGCAATTTATTGTGCATGACCTTGCTGGGCTATGTAGTTCCACAGCAGCACTTTACTTAGCATAACAATTCAAGTGAACATTACAGTTTGAAAACATTGTCATGTATGTTTAAGATTGCATGTGGTCACACTTACCAGCTCTGGATGGCGTTTGCGGCCTATCGGTATCCGCGACGTGCATGCCAGGCAGGACCTCAGGGGGTATGATTCGCTTCAACTTGACCTCATAGGACGTGTAGCAGACAGTGGTGGGGCTTCCTCCGCCAGTCTTGGTGACCTCCTCCAACTCCATGGCCATTTTACTTTTCAGCTGCCTTTTGATGTCATTGAATCTCTTCTTGACATTTCTGACCAGGCGCTTGTGCTGACTTACAGTTATAGACAACATGGCAATATAAAATATATATATATATATATATAGTTCGCGAGCAGGAGCTGCACACACCGGACTTCTCAGCAAAAATAAATCAGCCAACCACAATGGTTATCAGCGACGTTTCGGGAATTTATTTCCCGTCCTCAGGCTAATACAAGTGAACAATGACACATACATACAGCTTACCTTAAATACCTTCATGGTATCTGCTCGGCCGGCGTGCCCCTCCTCCGTCCAGTTTCACAGGCACTTCCTGTTAGTGCACTGCATTACTCCTTCCCCAAAATTGGTGCTGGCTCAGGAGAGTTCCGCTGCCGTGCAGATCACCATGTTACAAATCCACCACACTAAAACAATACAAAAGTGAAATATAAATACATATAAACATTACAATACAATGACAAACATCAAGAATGTTACTCGTTCTTAATAAAAACAGTTATTGATTGGTGCAGAATATGCTTTATATATTGCCTTCTACCATTATTTTCTTATTAGCTATCTTGTAATTCCGGCAATATTAATTATTACAATTGTGTGGATAAGATCTTTTAGGAAAACATTTTATTAGAGAAAAATATTAAAATTCAGGTGATCATTTAATCCCCGTGGTTTCATAGTCCCCAGAAGGTGGATCCACTTTGCTTCACACTGGAGTAACCTTTTGTTTCTGTCTCCTCCCCTTCCATCATCTGGGATATGATCTATAATCATATGCCTAAAATTGGCCATATTGTGTTTCGCCTCCACAAAATGTCTTGGAATAGGTTGGTCTACTGGTTTCCCATTCAGGGCAGCTCTTATTACCGACCTATGCATGGCCATCCTCTCCTTGAATGCTCTAATTGTCTTGCCTACATAGGCCAATCCACATGGGCATTTAATTAAGTATACAACGTGAGATGTAGAGCAAGTTAAGTTAAAATTGATGTTATATTTTTGTCCACTGTATGGATGATAAAAATGTTTCCCAGTTATCATATGGCCACAAGTGGTGCACCCTGTACACTTATGACAGCCCAGTATCCTTTTATTGGGTCTTTTTAAGCCTTGTAGTTGCTTGGCTATATCGGTGTGCACCACCCAGTCTCTAATATTTTTACCCCTACGATAACAATGTCTCACTCTGGTCTGTTTAAGACTTCTGAATTCATTTTGGATAGCTGGCCAATTGTCCCTCACCACCATTTTTGCAGTCCCTGACTCCACATTGTACTTTTGAACCCAGTTTAGCACTGGTGTAAATTTATTTTCAGTTATTTTGGGTTCTAGGGTTTTACTGCGGGGTATAAGATCTACTTTGTCCCTAGCTTTTTTAAGGGTTTCTGAACTGTACCCCCGTTCCGCAAATTTTGAGGACATATTCTCCAGAGTGATATTAAGGGCTTCAGGGTCACTGGTAATTCTTTTGGCTCGTAGAAACTGGGAAAAGGGGAGGCTCTGAGTTGTTGAGATGGGGTGAAAGCTATCTGCTCTCAAGATGGTGTTTTTATCTGTTGGTTTTGTGTAAACAAATGTGCTTATTTTCCCATCATTCAGTTTGATGTTAACATCGAGATATGAAATCTCCTCTAAACTCATATTGTAAGTATATTTGATGGGACAGTCAGCTGCATTAATCCCCTGCATCAATGTAGCAAACTCATCAAAGCTCCCTCGCCAAAACAGTATCACGTCGTCTATATAGCGACGGTAAAAATAAATTTTATCTCTTACCTCACGGTTCAAAAAAAACATCATATCAATTTGTGCCATGAAACCATTGGCGTACGTAGGCGAAACATGTGACCCCATAGATACGCCTGTCTTCTGCAGGTAATATTTACCGTTAAAGATGAAAAAAATTTTTCTCAAAATAAATTCAAGTAATAACAGGAATATGTGGCATTTCAATAACTGCAGGGAGCACTTTCATATCATGTCAACATTGGATCTACTGTATGTACTTCAACTACAATTGGTGCTTCAGTAATGTGCTGATGGTACAAGGAGGTTATTAGGTGAGATGGCATGGAGTGGGTAGGACTTCATTGCTATGATGATATTTTTAAAAAACTAAGAAAAGTAAATATACTTACAGATGCTGGCTGAGACTGATCTTCATGTTACGGCTCAGCTGCAGCAGAACGCAGGTGGGAGATGAAGTCTGGTTGCACTTGGGGGGTTATTTTGGTTCACTCTTTTTGACAAACTCCTTCTTAGATGGACAAAACCATGTGCACTGCAGGGGGGGCAGATGTAAAATGAGAGAATTAGATTTGGGTTAATTACTTTTTTTCTGTGCAGGAAAAATATGGACTGCTTTATTTTTATATTGCAATATAGATCTCACTTTGTAGTAAAATCCAGGGCCGGTGTAAGGCTTCTCAGCACCCTAGGCAAAACTTCAACCTACTGCCGCCCCCCCATAGTGCCACCAATAACCATTTACCAATCCCTTAATGCATACTTGCCTAACATTCTGGAATGACAGGGAGCCTCCCAAAATTGAGTGGTCCAGCCCCTCAGATAGGTGGGCAAGTCCCCTGCTTTCTCTGGAGGCCCCCAGCACCCTCCTCTTTGCCACCCACAACAGAGTACAGGAGTAGAGGGCAGCAAAATAGGGAAGTATACCTCAAGAGAAAGTATGGAGGTGAGGTCATAGAGGTTCCACAGCAACCACCTGCATTAAGTACAACAATGATCCTTACAGACATTCTTGATTGACTGTCTTTTTGATAGGCAGACTTGGTGGCGCCCCCTAGATCCCGGCTCCCTAGGCAACTGCCTAAAGCTGCCTAGTGGTAGAGCCGTCCCTAGAAAAACCCCACCCAAATCTAATTCTATCTTCACATGTTGGGTGACATTCTATGAGATGAGATTTCTGTTTTTTGGAGTTAATTACTCAACAAAATGGCGACATCGCATTTTTCCATCGAATCGCCTATTTAATAGGATGCGCTAAGGGACTGAAATCGCATATTATGTGAGTTAACGCATGCGGACCAAAAGTGCGTGATAAATTCGCATTTATATCGCATCCAGATGTTTTCGTACAGAAAAGTATACAAATCGCTTATTTAATGCAATGCGTTTTCGCAAATCGCACTTTTTAGGTGTCTAATAATCGCACTTATTTCAGACCAGGTTCTGTTTGGCGATTTGGCCCAGAACTCACTTTGGTCAAGTGCACACATGGTTAATTTCAGCACAGGTACCCTCATTTTCACTCAGAAACACCCCTACATAAACCCCAACATCATTAAGGACACCTGTGAGGGTTTGAGACATGGAGATTTTGCAGAGTGGTTTGGAGTTGCTTATTTGTGATGTGGCCCATTTGGAGGAGCTGCGCAGGAGGGAGGAAGCTGCGCGCCAGATCCAGGTAGCCCCCCGACTACTGCGTACCCCACGTATGTATCGTGCTCGGCTGTACCTGGACTCCCTCTCGGATCAACAGGTTGTGGGGATGTTTAGGCTGAACCGCATTAACCTGTTGGACTTATATGAGCAGGTGAGAGATGATTTGGACCCTTTTGGGGGAGGCAGCTATGCAGTGTCTGGGCTGCACAAATTAATGTGTGCCCTCTACTATTTGGCCACAGGGTCCACTCAGTCTGTGACCTCATGGTCCTTGGGGGTATCACAGGCCACTTTCTCTAAGCATTTTACTCAAGTGTTACTTGCTTTAAAGAAGTTGTGGCGCACATACATCAGATTCCCCAGTTCTGAGTTGGAGTTGCAGGACCACAAGTTGGCTTTCTATAGACTCTCAGCATTCCCTCACGTGCTGGGAGCTATAGACTGCACACACATTGGGATTAGGGCACCGCACGTGCGGGGCCACGTCTACGTCAATAGGCGTGGGCGGCACTCCCTGAACGTGCAGGTTGTTTCCAATGCTCACCTCAAAATTGAGTGTTGTTGCAGGCTTTCCTGGGAACTGCCATGATGCCTATATTCTGAGAAACTCAGCCCTCTGGAACCGATTTACTGACCACCAAATGCCAGAGGGCTGGCTACTAGGTAAGTACCTTTTTACATATTACCCTGTATGTCCTTATTTGTACCTGCTCTAATGTGTGTGTTTCCTGTTTCACAAGCATATTGTTCTTCTACCAGTGTCTCCTGTTTGCAAAAAACACATACCTTACCATATAAGGCAATCACTTCCTATCTGTGTTTTAGGTTACTCAGGATATGGGTGTGTTTCGTGGCTCATGACACCTTTGCGCTCCCCAGAGGGCCCTCCACAGCACCAGTATAATGAAGCCCATATTGCAACCCGCAATGTGGTGGAGCGCACATTTGGGGTTTTGAAGAGTCGATTCTGGTGTTTGGACCGGTCATCGGGTACGCTGCTTTACCACCCTGCAAAAGTAGTGATGATCGTCCAGGCTTGCTGCATGTTGCACAACATAGCCCTGTCCCAACCTGCCTATGTGGAGGAGGAACATGCAGCAGTCGTGCAGGAAGCCCAACCTACCACACCTCGGGTAGTGAGGGGTATGCAGAGGGGGAATCTGGTGCACACACACATCATCAGCCGTTACTTTTCTGGTAAGCACATGTGCCCTGTATTCCAAAATGTACCTTTGCTGTAAGTGTACTCATAAACAAATTATTTACCAATACCATCTGTTTCCACCCACATTTAGCCTAATACACAGAGCCCAACGGATGCAGCTGGTGGTGCTGACCTATCCCTTGCTGTTATCAAGCTTGTAAGTACATTTGATACATGTATGAATGAAGTTTGCTGTAAAACATGGCTCACTGGTGTTGTGGAACTACACGTGCCAGCATGCCCTGACACACTATAACCATTGGAGAATGGGGGAGGGGGGAGTATGGGGAAAACCCACGCACAAGTTACACCTTACAGTATAATGTAGAATTTGAAATGAATGAATGTGTCAAATTTTGAGTCCACAATGTGAGAGAATTAAACAGCTAATCGCTCATGTGGAGGTGCACCCCTGAGAGTAAAAATGTAGCATAACAACTTTTATTAAAAATAATTAAAAGCTATGTTTTAAATTCTATCATCATTACTTGAAAGTTTTTTTCTACAAAAGCGTGCCCCCAAACAAAGGAGAGTACTTTTTTCTCCCCTCTTTTCTTACACTATAACCACCAAACCATGAGTGTCAGAGCTTACTGGAATATGTAGTTCCACAACCTTTGACGGGCCAGGAGTTACCCAACACTACTTTACAGCAATCCCATTGTCATATACCATTACACTATGTCCTAATTCACACAACAATTGGTTCATAAATAATACACTGACAAAATGGTATGCAGTTAGACATTTTTACTGCAGTATACTATGTCAGAAGCAATCTGCATTTTTGTCAGTAAAACATTAAAACTGTCGGGGGATGTAACAAGATGTATTGCATATTAGATGCAAATTACAAAAGTATCAAAAATACGACTTATCTTCTCCCACCATCAGACCACCCTACACCACTTCTTGAACCTGCACCCAGGCCACCACGGGTCCTAATACTCCAACGGGGTGGGGAAGTGGGGGAGCCACTTATTGGGGTGTTAGATACACTACTGAGAGTTGATGCTGCTGCACCAACAACATTGCCTTCCATCTGCTGTAGTTGGGCCTGCATACCTATTAAGGCATTGGTCTGCGCTGTGCATGATTGGCTTAGTGCAGCTATACTTTGCGCAAGGCTGCCAATATAGCTATTCTGTTCCCTTACAGCAGAAGTTAGATCTGCAAAACGGGTGTCAATGCTATTAGCAATGCGCACATGAGTACCTACACCTACCCGTACACTACGTGCAGTTTTTCGTAATTGAAGAAACGTGTCACGCATGTACCCCTGGATGTTACCTATTTGCAGGCTTTGGGAGGCGATAAATTCTATTTGTTTGTCCTTGAAATTGACCAAGGAGTTAGCTACTTGGGAAGCAGAAGCTGCTGTATGGGGTGTGTTTGTGGGTGAAGGTGAGTTGGGAGACACCCCACTTGGGGGAAGATCACTCTGTGATGAGGTCTGTATTTCCTCCTCTGCCGCAAAGGTCTCCACGGGTTCAAGAATGATGTCCATTTCGTCCAACAGCATCATCAAAGAATCTGTTTGATGTGTTCCTAGTTGTATAGTACCTGTGGATACAGATGAGGAGGTAAGTACTGATGCATATATTGGCCAGACTCTCTTCAGTACTGTTTTAGAAAGGGCTTGAGATGCTGGACGCACATACCTAGGGGTCTTATGTACTTATACATGTACCCCGATACAGCATGTAACATTGACATTAATAATAAGTGAGATGGCTTGGTCAGATTACATTCATTTCCGTTGCAATGTAGCAGCAGGAGATGAATGTAGTGTGACATATTGTTGATGTGATATGGGTGTGTGTACTGTATGTGTAATGGCCTGTTTTTTGTTCATTTACCTGCTTTCACAGATTCTGCAGCAACGGGCCTTCTTGTCTTGGATGCGTGAGCACTTCGGGACGGACAATCTGTGAAAGGAAAGATGGGCAGCCATTATGTACCTTGCAATGGTTAAGCATTTACGGCAAACATGCATTGAAATGACATTAATGGACAATACTTCCTTTGGTTAAGGACTACATTATTTAGTCCCCACATTATTTGACATCTGTTTTTTACCTGATTATTTTGTTAGAGTATTATTAAACTATTGGACACATTACAACTGTTGGATAATCTGTGGTATGTAGCCATGGCAGCTAAACCACCAGTACACCTATGTGTTTTTGGCCACATACATGTTAGGCTGCTAGAAAGAATGTTACAGTGTTGATCAATATCAGCAGTTGTGGAACTACAAGGCCCAGCACTATGAGCAATTTGAAAGTAGGAGCAGGCAATTTATTGTGCATGACCTTGCTGGGCTATGTAGTTCCACAGCAGCACTTTACTTAGCATAACAATTCAAGTGAACATTACAGTTTGAAAACATTGTCATGTATGTTTAAGATTGCATGTGGTCACACTTACCAGCTCTGGATGGCGTTTGCGGCCTATCGGTATCCGCGACGTGCATGCCAGGCAGGACCTCAGGGGGTATGATTCGCTTCAACTTGACCTCATAGGACGTGTAGCAGACAGTGGTGGGGCTTCCTCCGCCAGTCTTGGTGGCCTCCTCCAACTCCATGGCCATTTTACTTTTCAGCTGCCTTTTGATGTCATTGAATCTCTTCTTGACATTTCTGACCAGGCGCTTGTGCTGACTTACAGCGTTCACCGCCTGGGTGATGTCCTTCCACATAGCCCTTTTCCGCTGTGCAGTGGTCTTGTGGTGAGTTTTCCCAAGTAACCGGTCAAACACAGGCATGATAGCCCGGACAAGCGCAGCATTTTCCTCGTAGGAAAATCTGACCTTTCGGCCACTTTTTGTGCAGCCAGCTTCTACCTCCTCCTCCTCATTTTCTACTCCAGCCATGTACCCCTCCTCCTCCATGCCAGTGTCTTCCTCCTCCACACCTCCATCTTCCTCCACCTCTGACATGTGGCCCTCCTGCAGCTGCTGTGGGGTATGGTCAAGGTCTTGGCTATAGGATGGGGATGCCAGCGGATCCTCCACCTCCTCCTGCTGGGGCTGGACGGCCAGGGCCTGGTCTGGGGCTGGCATTGCTGTGGCCACACTGCTGCCTCTCCCACTTGGCTGGCTGCTGCCACTGCTCCCTCTGCCACTTCTCACTCTGCCACTGCTCCCTCTGCCACTGCTCCCTCTGCCACTCCTCACTCTGCCACTGCTCCCTCTACCACTTCTCACTCTGCCACCAACACCTCTTCCTCTGCTCACACTACCACTGCTCCTCTCCATGCTCCTTACTTCCTATCAAAGAGTGAAATGGCGCCAGTGCCCCATTATATAGGGGGTGTGATGCATAATGGAGGGGACAGAGGTGGGCCAATAGGTTGGGGGGTTCTTAGTCATGCGGAGACAGTTTTGTAAATCGCACTCCGGTTGGTCCAAAACTCGCACATGACCGGCGTAATAAATCGCACTTTTTTGTGACTTAAATTCGCACCACTTCGTTGCAAATCGCACCACTTCGCACTTTTCAGCCTCCAAAGCGCATCCCATTAAATATACGAATTATTACCAAAAAATTCGATTTTAAAAAGGGCGAATAGCGGCGATGTGGTGCGATATAAAAACATGCGCATTTATCTCACTCCATAGAATGTCACCCCTTATATTTCCAGCACCCAATACTTTAGAATTTTCGGTACTTATGTAATATCTGGGCTCCCGTTTTTCTTATGAGACCGCGGCCCCTCGCCACACTTCGGGTACGGTGGCTCGCTGCGCTCGCCACACTATATAAAATCAACTCCATGCGTAGTTGGATAGTAGGGGTATGAAAAAATGGGGTGCATTTAACATGGGAGTCCAGATAATACATAAGTACCGAATTTTCTAATCTTTTTGTGGTCTTTGACGAACACAGTCCACGTATTCTAGATTTTCTTCTGTGCCCAGTCCTTATCAGCTGAGGGGAAAAACTGTGGGGAATATACAGCCAACTTCTTCCAAGGCCACATTACGTCTGACCTTGTCAGAGTAGCCCTTACTTTTTACACGTCACAGGCATTCATGTCTCCGGTATGAATCCAGTAGTCCGGTAAAAAAATCCAGCAACATAGCTATTGTAAAAGATAAGGTTGAAAGAAGATATTAGTATGTATATATGTTATCATTTCGAAATGCTTTCAGATTTTAATATATGTTATTGTATTTAAAAAATAAAAAAAGAACTCTGGAACTCTGAAATGAATAGTATGCATTATGGGCACAATGGCAGAGGAAAAGAGGGGCATTAAAACATCAAGATTGAAACTATAATGTGCACATTTTTGTACCCTTAAAAACTACAATAAAAAATTTACCGGGTACAGCCTGGCAAGGTTGACAGACCCATGCACAGATCATTGAAATCTGTGCATGGTTATGTCCCCCCAAAAAGTGTATAAAACTATACACTTTTAAAAAAACACTGTCCCGGTTACTGGACAGGTTACCTGGGGGAGTGAGGACACCCCCAGGCTTCACTCACCCTGGGCTGATGCCCGGGGCTGTCCCCGATGTTCCAGGGCAGTGGACTCTTGGCTGATCGCAGTAAAAAGTTTAAAAAACACATTGAGGGAAATTTGCTAATAAAAATTCACCTGGTATTGACATATTTGTAGGCAATCATATGCAAATACAACTGCCTACATGTATTTTCGGTACTTACTATGCTGAAAAAATGCAATGCATATTCATATTCATGGCACATTCATATTTGCCATTGAAAGAATATGATTAGGAATCACCATTCATTCGAATGGTGATTCCTAATTTATTAAGGGGCTGTATGTAATACTGTATATGGCTGCTCAAATACAGTTGGACTGGAAAATACTCCTCATTTTCCAGGCATTGACTTCAGTGGATAAAATTTTTATAAATAAATTATTTTAAAAACCAGCCCCATGCTCAAAGAGCCAATACTGGTTTTTAAAAATCACGGGGCAAATGATGTAGGGGATCCCCAAATTTTTTTTTCAACCAGCACCAGGCTCAAGGGCCGGTGCTGGTTCACAAAATACATGGGACAAAATTAATAGGGGTCCCCCCGTATTTTGAGAACTAGCACCGAGCCTAACCAGCCAGCCGGGTAATGGGACAGCCAGGGGACACTTATTATGTAAGGTCCCACAGCCAAACCATTATCCCCCTGACCGTTCAGCCTGGGCAGGGACCCTGGGGGAGTGGGGACTCCCCCAATAAAGAAGTCCCCCCTCCAGAGTTAACGCTGCCTGGGCTGAAGCCCGGGGATATCCCCAGTGCCCCTGGGTAGTGGGTACCAGGTTTATAACTGTGAAAAAGTTAGAATAAACTATTGGGTTCTGCTGTAGAACTATGAGTCCTAGCAAGCCTGGGCCACATACTGGGACTTGGAGAACCACAATGCAGATGTTCACTCATCGGTAGACATTTATCAGTAGACTGTGCACACGTTAAAGTCCCCACACTCCTTGTCACCTACCAGACCTGTCCACACACACTCACCACCTCCCACCAGACCTGTACCCGCATACTCTACATGTCACCCAACAGATATGTTCTTGCACACTCATTGTCACTCACCAGACCAGTCCCCGCACACTAACCCAATCAAAACTGCTCTTTGCGATGACCACCAGTCCCTGGACTTATGGGTTTATGACCCAGGAGTGCGTCTACG
The DNA here is from genome assembly GCF_055691185.1 of Crinia signifera. Classification (NCBI taxonomy): domain Eukaryota; kingdom Metazoa; phylum Chordata; class Amphibia; order Anura; family Myobatrachidae; genus Crinia; species Crinia signifera. Next base: position 250,032,219 of record NC_139217.1, read on the forward strand.
CATGCACAGAAGGATGCAGGGGCTGCAGGGAATGCTTGGAGGGATCCAGTGTGTCCCTCTGACAGCACCGATGTGGAAAGAAGCCCATAGGTTGCTGGGGCTACAAGGTGTGCAAAGTGTTGTACATACAGGATATGCAGTAAAACCACAGGGGTTTTATAGCATTTTTTCCATTAGTACATACTGCCCTGTATTTTTCTGCCCTGTATTTTTCTGCCCTGTATTTTGCCAACCTCTAATGAAGTGCAGATTTGTGAGATTCACAGGATTGATAGAATTTTCACGCAGGATGTTCAGTTTAGGAAAATGGCATATTCTACACTAAAGTCATACTGTATGCTATACTTTTCTTTATATTCAATATGACAGTCCCTTAGGAAGTAGTATTTCTTGTACTCTGAATAACTTTACTATAATAAATTTGTGTTATAATAACCTTTTTCTTTGATTTGCTTTGAATGTCCCACGGTTCCTTATTAAGTTCTGCTGTAGCTTGGAAAATGACACAGACGGGCAGACAGGTGTATTTGTTTTCAAATCAATTGAAACAGCTTATTTTTACACAAGTGGTCGCCAGTCAATTATTTAAGCCATCTCTGAAGCAACTGATTGCACCAGAGCTTAGGTTTAACTAAGCAAAAGGGGTGAATACTTAATGTAATCACCTATTGCATACTTTTTTTTTTACATTTTCTGTGTTGATCGGTGACAAATCTTTAAGAAAATTTTCATTTTGATTTCATATAGAAAATGTTAAAAAACAAATCAAGCTTTAGGTACACAGACATGCTTACAGTAGATGTGCTTTTTCTGCATTTTAATGTTCAAAATATATTTTTGTGATCTGTTTCCATTTGGTATGACATTTTTGTAAACCTATCATACACATTATTGTATTAAAATTATTCATTTGTCTACGTTTTATGAACCGCCAAATAAATACTAGTGTTTGTTGTACTCCTGCCAATCAAGTGTTCCTTGCTGGATTGTATGAAAGACCCAATAGGATTCTGTGACATCATAAAAATGTAGTTACCTCTTACTCCAGGTGACATAGATGGATTATTGCTAGCACCTACCTTTTGAATTCTTGGGTCATTCAATTTCCTCTGTGAAATAAGCGCAGATTAAATTAAAACACAGTTTATGGGCTTTTATTCAAATGCCCGCAGTCATTGACCACTGGTAATTTTTTCGTCAGGGGTTAGCCAAATGGCCCCAATAAGCCAGGCTTGTCAGGATTTTGTTACATCTGCCTCAGGAAGGTAAAACCAAATCCCTGAAAACTGCTACACACAGGTCAACATGTGTTCTTTCGGTACTTATGTAGTATCTGGGCTGCCGATTTTTTGATTGTATGCCTTAAGTTAAGGCATACAATCAGATGCGATGCGATGCGATATCGCATCGCATCGCATCGCATCCGATATCGGATGCGATGACCCGATTTTTCCATAGGAATCAATGTTAAAATGATTCCTATGGAAAAATGGGTCCTTTTCATACCCCTACTATCCAAGTGGGCATGGAGTTGGATATAAACCTGTGGCGAGCGTAGCGAGCCACCGAGCCCGAAGCGTGGCGAGCGAAGCGAGCCCCGCGAGGGGACGTATTCGTCCCCTCGCGGGGCTCGCTTCGCTCGCCACGCTTCGGGCTCGGTGGCTCGCTACGCTCGCCACAGGTTTATATCCAACTCCATGCCCACTTGGATAGTAGGGGTATGAAAAGGACCCATTTTTCCCATTGAATTCCATGTTAAAATGGACTCAGTCCATTTTAACATTGATTCCTATGGAAAAATCGGGTCATCGCATCGCATCGCATCGCATCGAATCGCATGGTCGCATGCGATGCGATGCGATCTCCCGATCCGACCCGATTTAGAAATCGGCAGCCCAGATACTACATAAGTACCGTTCTTTCAGTAAAAACTGCAATTTTTCTTTAAAAGTATTTCTATTTAAATGTTTTCAAATTTAGTGAAAACAAATATAGGATAACTAATGGTGTGCACACACGGTGAGATGTGGCGTGCGATCGTGAGATGTGTGTGTGATCAGATCGCATCGCACGGCATGTATGCGATGGCATACAATATTGACTATATAGTGCAGATCTGCCCTATATAGTCAAGGCAGCCAAGACTTTCTGTCGTGCGATAGGGGACCCTTGCGATCTGCGTGCGATACCAATGCGATTCTGACTATATAGGTAGTGAAGTTCAGTGAAGGTGGCCTTGATGTTTGTAACTTAGCTACCGGGCAAGTAAAACAAAGGAGCCAGGTTGCTTAATGCTGATCAGTGAAGGGGAGTATTTCTTCTGCAGGTTCTCTAAAAAAGGTATAACCAGCTGCTGACTGTGTATATAACAACGTGTGTGTGTGTGTGTGTGTGTGTGTGTGTGTGTGTGTGTGTGTGTGTGTGTGTGTGTGTGTGTGTGTGTGTGTGTACACTGGTCACTTATATCTAAATATTATCAACTAGGAATACTGGTACCTTAATATCTATATTAATCTCCTATTTTAACATTATATAACAATATACTTTGCATTTGTATTTTTGCATATATATACTGTGACGAGAATCATAAACACAGGGACTCAGATGAAGACTTTGATGTTTGTTTTCACAGCAGGTCACAGCATACCAGGTTGATTCCATATGTGATCATAATTACAGGCAGTAGCATACAGGCAAGCACAGCATAACCGACTCTTGAAAGGCTCCAATGGTCCCTTACAATAGAACACCCCCAACCTATCGCTTGGGTTACTAATCCAGCATCAAGGGCAAGGTGACTCTGCCCTAGAAACCCTTATATCAGGAAATCACAGGTGCTGCTGAATACACACCTGGGATTCTGCTACTGCTTCCAAAACCTGGTCTGCTTCCTCCACATCACTTTTATGTGGGTAGATGCTGGCATTCCCCTACATCACAGGCATTTGTCATGTATACCCCAGCTGGAGCCATGGGGTGTGGGGGCCACCTCTGTTTATCTTGCCACAGGCAACTGGTATGAACTTACACCCCTGCACGGTACATTAATATATAGTGCAATGATATTATTAACCTAGTGTATATATACATATATTTTCACCTGCCAATTTCATACCCCTGTATCATGAAATAGGAGGAGCTTGACAAACCCTTTCTGCAGGGCATGAATGAAACACCCCCAATGTCATAGTGTATTCTTTTAGCACCTGGAATCTCCCTGAGTCTAGCTTTCAAAAGTAGCCAAGTATGTACTGGATGCAGGGTGCCACTCCAGGCACACATATATATATATATATATATATATATATATATATATATATATATATATATATATATACAAATAGTACAGTTCATTGTTATTAAATGTTAAACAGTATTGTCACATTTGACTGTCAAATTTAAGCAGCTGCCTTGAATCCTCAACATCTGTATATTGAGGAAGGAATAAACAACGTATTTTAATAACATTATGTAACATATACACGCACACATATACACGCACACACAGATATTCTAGGGTTAATTTGTTGGGAGCCAATTAGTCTACCAGTATATCTTTGGCCTGTGGGAGGAAACTGAAGTACCCGGAGGAAACCCAGGCAACACGGGGAGAATATACAAACTCTGCACAGTTAGGGCCATGGTGGGAATCATACCCATGACCTCAGTGCTGTGAGGCAGTAATGATAACCATTACACCATCCGTACTGTCTTCATACTGTCTACCCTATGACCCATACCCGCTGAGAGCACTCAGTGCACTGGAAAGAGGAGCATAACACCATCAAGCCCTTGCTTGAAGCTTTGACATATGCTTATTATGGCTGGTATATCATAGAAGACTTGAAAATTATGGAATTTCTAATGGGTTGCCAAGGCAGTTTATCACTGGAGCACTCCAGAAAAGTGCTGATGCCTCCACTACACATCAAGCTGGGCCTTATGAAACAATGTGTTACAGTTCTAGATAACGATTCGGCAGACTTCCAGTACCTTCAAGATTTCTTCCATAAGCTGTCTCAATTTCAAAGCCGGTGTTTTTGTTGGACCAAAGATTCAAAAGATCCTGCATATGCTCGCTCAGAACGAGGAAGCTGCTTGGACCAGCTCTATTGCAGTTGTTCAAGGCTTCCTGGGCTATCACAAGGCCGAAAAACTATGAGCACTTGGTTAAGACTTTGGCAAAATGGGCTGCAAGATGACCCTTAAATTCGATATTCTTGATGCTCTTCTTGAGAAATTCAAGTAGAACATGGGCGCATACTCAGAGAAGAAAATCAAGTGCGTTGACCACAATATACTGGAGTTTGAACTCTGCTACCAAGGACAATATAATGAGAACATGATGGGAGACTACTGTATATCTGGAGGTTGGAGGTTGTATAATCGTAAATCTCGAAAAGCTGCTCACTTCTAATTCTTTTGTGATCATGTTCGTCCAACTTTTAATTTTACTTTTCATACATACATTGATTATTTTATTTTTTATCTTGCATCTTATAAAGGAAATTGTAAATTTGCTCTTTTCTCATCTGAAATAGGTATATTTCAAAGTAACCAAGTGTGGTTGGCTCGGTAAGCTGCAAAGATTGCAGCTTACTGAGCGCCAGAGAGAATGTCCTTAGCAGGTGCACCTAAGAAATTTTTAAATATAACCTTTATTGATATATCAGTAAAATACTGCGAGATAAATTTAAAAAAACACAATAATGACATACAAAGAGTGGGTCTTCTGACCTCTACTAACTCTTTTGGCCTCAGACTCGTGCAGGCTCAAAGTGCTACTTTTCTCTAAATAGGGTCAGGGTGTCCCACTGCATTATAGCAGATGGGAATCGCAGCCCTATGAGACAATACTGTAGCACTGTCTGCTCCCATTGCGCTGCGGTCACACATAATCAAAATACATAATATGAAAAATAACAAACAAGCACACAATCTGCCTGCGCACCGCTAGGGCTAGGCAGGCAGATTGTGTGCTTGTTTGGTATTTTTCATATTATGTATTTTGATTATGTGTGACCACAGCGCAATGCCTCACAAGCCCTTGTAAGGGCTTAGACTTGTCTACAAACGCTCAGCACCTGACCCAGTGTGCAGTCTTCTTAGTACACTTGGGAGCAGACAGTGCTACAGTATTGTCTCATAGGGCTGTGATTCCCGTCTGCTATAACGCAGTGGGACACCCTGACCCTATTTAGAGAAAAGTAGCACTTTGAGCCTGCACGAGTCTGAGGCCAAAAGAGTTAGTAGAGGTCAGAAGACCCACTCTTTAGTTGGCACCCCGTACCAGATTCTGTCCACAAGCAACGTGTGGGGTCTGCAGACTCACATTTGCTGTGCAGAAGTGGGCAGGCGAAGCACTGTGTTCAAAACACAACACAAACGTAAAACACAACACAAAACAGTAATAGCAATTTCTGCCTGCCACCATAGTTTTAAATGTGTGATCCCCACCTTTGTATGTCATTATTGTGTTGTTTTTTTTATTTATCTCGCAGTATTTTACTGATATATCAATGAAGGTTATATTTTAAAATTTCTTAGGTGCACCTGCTAAGGACATTCTTTTCTCTTTTTGTCTATATTGCTCAAACCCATGTCCTAAGGTAGCACACCCCTATCCTAAATGATACTTACCTTTTCATCATAAGATACAGGGGTCCTCCAATGAATTATTCCAGCCTTGTGCGACCGACAAAACCCACCCCCCTTTGTCGAGCGCCATAGAGGCCAGCTCGCCACCCCGCCGAATAACCGCATGGACAACATGTTTCATAGTGATAATTACAGCATACAGTTAATACTTTTTCCCATTTATATCTGAGGATCCCAGAAATCAGCTGTCTAGTGGAGACTATGTTTTATCACAAATATAATCTGATTAATCATTTACAGAAGAAAAAAAAACAGGAAGAGCTGGCACAAATTGTCCTTAGATAAAACTTGTATTGTGGAAACAGTACAATACATTTTCCTTTGATTGATGTCTGATACAAAGTCTTTTGTGGTGAATATAAAAGCATTTGTACTCACTAAGGTAAGACACAGCCATTGCTGCTGTGTATGACAAGTGAGTGGCAGGAAAATTATATAGACTTTTGTTATTATTTTTCTTACATATACTGGAGAATCTAACATTCTAAGTGGAAAGGCTGACTGTTGTAATTCAGTTATCTATCCGCTCAGTAAAGGTCATTTACAAAACCTCAATGTTTGAGAGCCCACAGGATAAATAACACTTTGTGAATATACATAATGTACTGTATATGACACAAAATTGTCACACCTGTGTGCATGAATAACTTAGCATCTTCTGATGAAATAAAGCTTGGTGAATAAAGAATGTCCATACACCCACATACAAAATGGAATCTTCATTGTGCAATATAAATGACACTAAGAGGGCTCATTTGGGCAGACGAAACTGTACAATGTTTTTCTTTCAGACTTTTTTAGAGGTTTATTTATCATTACTTGCTCATTGATTTTGTTCTGGTTCCATATTACTGTGTCTTGCAACAATATGGAATGCAGTACAGCTGCAATTTATCAATCTACAGCACTTCTTGGAACCCTGGGGAAAACTCTGCTGCTATGCAGACTTTTCCTCCTCCTCACAAGCAGCCTGATTCCAAGAGGCTCCCTCAGTATGATCATGGCTGAGCATGTGTGTTTAGCTTTGACCCAGAAACGAAGAGTATTAGGTAATTTACTGTAGCAGTAAAAATCACATCTTTAAATTGCTTGTTAACTTGCACTAAACTGTTTTGTAACAAGTGAAATTAGAGTGACTGTGGCCCTTATTCTAATTCGGACGGTACGGCCCGCGTGCAGCCGTACCGCCGATGTTTTTACTCTGCACATGCGCAGAGGTGAATCTGCGCATGTGCAGCCCCCTTCGCCGCAGACGTATTTCGTCCGCCGCAAAGGGGGCGTATAGGGGCGTGAGAGGCATCATGCCCTCATTTCCCTATGTGTACGCCCCGCGTTTCATGGGCGTTCCCATGCAAACGCGGGGCGTATGCATGGTAATGAGGCCATGACGCAACTCATGGGGGCGGAAAGCTGACGTCGCCGGATGTCAGCTTTCAGCCCCCATACAAGCTACCACACGGACGATTGTCCGTGTGGTCTCAGCTTGCGGGAGCTGCCGCGGCGTGCGGACCTGCCTTCGATGGTCGACGACCATCGAATGCAGGGGGCAGCTCCCACCATGGTGGAGGCGTACGCCTCCACCATTTTTATGCGGATCGCCAGCCGTCCGTGTACGGACGGCCGTGGCGATCCGTAGGGTGGGCGGGGATTGGTTTGTGCGGCCGGAGCCCCGTGTGCGGCTCTGGCCGCACCAACCAGAATAAGGGCCTGTATGAGAAATCTGGAGGAAGTAGCGATAAACATTTTCAACAGCAATAATACTTATTACTGTTTCAGAAATAAAACCCTTAGCCCTTTTAGTAGACTTTCACTAGGGTGCATATTATTATAGAAGAATTGGCACTTATATGTTAGTTGGGCGCCCACTAAGCTATTTGCTTTGTTTTACGCGTCCCCTCTCGGGGCTCGCTACGCTCACCACGCTTCGGGCTCGGTGGCTCGCTGCGCTCGCCACACTATATAAACTTACTATAGTGGGCACCCAATTAACATATACAGTAAGTACCGAAGAATTTGTATTTTTGGTAAACTTTGACTAATATAGTAAATTCATCTGTGCAGTACTTACAAAAATGCCCCGTGTAATAGAGAACATGCCTTTATTTATGAGGATGGCGCAAAGGGAGTAACATTAGAATTAGTAGGGAGTGGCCGTAACAGCTTTTTAGACTGACTCTTTCTACCGTGTTGTATACAAAATGTCTCGTTGATTCAGATACTTCTATCCTAAGACAGATCTGTTCAGTTAATAATACCTTGTTTAATGTGTATTTATGATAATTATGATAATTTTGCCTATAAGTATAATGTAAAAAATGTAAAATATAAAAAAAAAATACTTAGGTTACCAGACAATAGGCCAGATGTACTAAAGCCTATAACACACTACATGCATAGGCAAAAGCGGGGGGGGGGGGGGGGGGGGGAGGGGGGTTGGTTGCCTGGAAACCCCCCTCGACTTGGTTAGTGCCTTAAATTATGACAAAAATAGCACTGGTATATAATATGATCAGTAGAGCTGTCACCATATAATGCAGTGTAAGGGACAGAGCACAGCTGCTGCACATGCCTAGTGTACCAGCTTCTTTTAACACATGTACTGAGTCCTCAAACATCGCAATGGACCAGAGAGTAGCTGCCAGGAAGAAGAGACTTACCATGAAGTAGGAGATTGTGAGCTTAGAAAGTGCGGTACTGGTTCTATTATGTTTGTGTATTTATTTATTTATTATGATATATTTAAACATTTCCTTAACCACTTTAAATGTTTATACTATAGACCATCGGTACTGCTAACTATAAATACTGTATTCCATACAGTATCCAGAGTATAAAAATACCAATTTTCAGGGCTGTTACCACTCCCCCCGACTCCCAGACTTACTACAATGTGCTGCAGATTGGGAGATTTTGGATTACATTTGGAAACCCCTAAAATCCTGTGTCTGCCACTGATATGACCATCACAACTGTCGATATACAGATAGCGCAGGCCTTATGCTTGCTGGTGAATCGCCAGCAGCATGCTGCTGGCGATCCGCCAGCAACACGGCACGCCATCTGACTGAGACGCGCGTGCGTCCCCCACGCACGCGCGTCTCAGTATCCGGGCGGCCGGCCGGCGAGGCGGACGCAATACTGTCCGCCTCCCGCTCGAGGGGGGCTGGGGGGACCCGAGGAGGCTGTGGGGGGGTGCGGGCGCCCGGTGTGGGCACCGGGCGACCGAGGGCAGCACCGTCGGAAGGGGACGCGCGCGCACCTCGTGCGCGCGCGTCCCCTTCCGACACACAGATGGCGCGGGAGCAGGGAATGGCGATGGCGACGCCATCGCCATCCCCTGCAAAGATGAGCCCGGCCCCATCTGTAGGTAACAATAATTGAAAAATGACAGGAGCCAGGTGGTTTTCATCTTACTATCTCAATTAGGCTGGAATGTATCAAACGGAAAATCGTTGGAAACACAGTTTTGTGTTTTTTTTACTGCATTTTCAGAAGTATCAACTTGGGACCGCTGTGTTTCTGCAACAACGGGTAACTTTTCTGGCATTACCCTATAGAAGCCTATGGGATTCTTACCGCATCCCCTGCTGCCCCGAACTGGACCCCCCACCCCATGCTTCCCCTTCCGGGTACAGAGTGGAGCAGGAGGAGCCCAGGAATCGCTGTAGTAATATGCAGCAGGAGTGTCATGAACCCCGGTTCTCAGACCACTCACGTGCACCCCTTACCGGCACGCTAGGGTACTATACTCCGCAGATCAGCTGCCGGTACAGTCTGTAATCCCTGGCGTAATGTCTCCTGCTTCCAAATCATCTCCTGCGTCACTTAGAGCTCCAGGTGTATTCCCTGGTCAGATTGCGGGTCACATGATCCAGGTAAGCTCTCACTCACTTACTGGTCTGTGTGCTGCTGCTGTGGCTGATTCCCTCACCTGCGTCTGATTCCCTCATTACCTGGAGGGATAAAAGCCTGTCTCACAGTCTCCTCCCCGTCTTGAACAACTCGTCAGTGTCCCCTGAGAGTTCTCCAGCCTCAGCTCCTGTCAAGACTCCCCACTTGCTCCAGAGGTCCGGTTTCCTGAGTCCGCTGTTACCTGTGACATTCTCAGCGTCCCTGGTCATTCCACTCCTGCCAGAAGCTTCCACGAGTTCCATCTGCCGTGTGATCCAGCCTTCTCTGTGCAGCCTAGGTTGTCTCCTCAGCGTCCGTATACCAGTGGGTTCCCATGCCCGTCTCCTCTCGGCTCCCAGGCCGCTCCAGCGATCCCCAGTGATCTCCAGTGATCTCCAGTGATCTCCAGCGATCCCCAGTGATCACCATCGAGTTCCCTCCGGCTCCCAGGCCGCATCTCACGGTACTCAGTCCCCATCACTGTGTACATCCTGTTATACATATTCCTCTGTGCCCTCCGTGTTGCTACCAAGCATTCAGTGCCATCGATCACCATTGATGGTTTAAGTACCCCTCAAACATCTTTGCTCTAGAGACTCCAGAGTATCAAACCCTACCTAAGCCACAGAGGAACCTGGGCAGAGGACCGCGACCTGGTCGGCAGTTGCAGCTAAGTCCATATCTCCTTGCGGGGGTCCCTGGTGAATACCGCTGTCGGCTTAGACCCCGCGCCTCTGCTTTAGGTCTCAGCCAATCCTCTGTGTCCCCGGCAGGTCATCCACATCTATCCTCCGTGCATGAGCTCCAGCTTCCTCAAGCCTCCCCGCTTCCGGTTCCCTGCGCCCTCCACTGGTGCACCCAAGTCAGTGCCGGGAACACAGCTAGTCCAGGCCGTGACAAGGAGACTCCCAGGCATAGGAGGTGAGAGGGACCCATGGGGACCTTCTCATCTGGCACCGACTACTTCTCAAAGAGCAGCTCTTTTCACGAGAGCTGTCCTTTGCGATACTAATCGCATACTGTATGTTAGTACATATGCAATTAGTAACAATGTGATGTGCTGCAGTTGCTTAGTACATCCTGCACTAAAATAAGATACAGAAAAATAAAACTATGAGGTAAATTTACTAAAGCTTCTAAAAATGAATGCCCAACAATCAATCAGATACTGTGTGATTTTCTATGATGCAATAGAGAAATGGTAAAGACAGAATAAGGACAGGGAGGGATATGTATCAATCTTTGGAGAGAGATGAAGTGGAGAAGTGGTCCATTGCAGCCAATCCTACTTTAACTGTCATTGAGCACTGTCTTTGAAAATATGAAGCTGATTGGTTACTTTGGGAAACTTATCTATTTATATCTCTACAATGCTTGATATATCCTAGCTACAATGTGTTAAGTCAGCTTTATGATTTGATAGGTATTCACTAGGACAGCAACATTTCACAATCACTGTCCTGGCCCTTCTAGTTGCTATTAAAACTAAAATTGGAGACATCAGGATTTATCAGAAATAACTTCTTGCTGACTTCCCCATGCCATCTACAGTACAGTAATATAATAATAATGAAAGAATAACAGAAGTGCATAGTGTAAAAATATACCACTACTCCACAAACTATGCAGATGTATCAAACAGTGTAAAGAGTGGAAATGTAAAGAGGTGTAGAAGTCGCCCTTAGCAACAAATCAGCTTCTACCTACCATTTTTTAGAATGTTCTTCACAAATGCTACCTCAAATGTGAGGATAACATCTCTACTTTTCAAACTCTCCACTCTATAAACTGCTTGAAACATCTTGCACAATGAGATCTGATATGTTGTCACATTTCTATGAAAATAAATAGCACAAAATGCAATTCAAATTGTGAGGAATTTACCTAGGGGTGCCATTTGTTGGATGGTCAGAAATGTACCACTAATTACAACATACAGTATTTCATTTGTATTTTACCATACATGGGGCCAGATTCAACGAGCTTCAAAAAGTTATAAAGTGGAGATTGATAACCAGCCAATCAGCGCCTGTCATTTTTAAAACCCAGCCTGTAACATGACAGGTAGGAGCTGGTTGGCTGGTTGCTTATTACTCTCCACTTTACCACTTTTTGAAGCTTGATACATCTGGCCAATGGTCTTGATTGGATAGTGGATGGGTAGGAAATAACTAGACAGTCTCTGTAAGCTTTCCTACTTAGTACACATAATTAAATATTAAATTAATGGCATAGGTCATTGCTTGTTTTATTATTAGGTTATAGAAAACTGCTAATCTTGAAATGATGGCTGCTAAACAAACAATGAACATAATAAATTTGTGCAGTGGGCAGCTGCCATTACTGCTACACCTCGTTGCACCATGATACATTAATCTACAGCAGAAACAACTGTCCATCTCCTGTACAGAAAAAGTAACAAAAGCATAATACTGTATGTCTATGCCATATGTCTGGCCTCTTTAGGGTGTATATAAAAGGGTCTAAGATTGGCCAATCTCCAATGTTTGCTTTGTAAATGATTGCCGCTTTAAAAAAAATGTTGTTGAACGGCCAGTAGGCCACCTCTCCATCAAACTTGGTCCCTATTATATATGCCCCCTGTGTTCACAATTGTACTGGGCCTACTGTACAGGGCCCACACGAGAACTCCATGAAAAGCTCCTATGTATATGCAAACTGGTGCAAGTAGCAGTGTCATTGAAAGGTACATGGAAACATATTCATATGAGCCTTGTTCTGGGCATGCAGAAAGCTACTGTATTTCCTGCAGCATGGCCTAGTACTTCTAAAGTAATAATAAAGCGGCAACATTTTTTGCGCTTAGAAAATGTCAAGGATCATTTAAATGTAAGTAATTCAATATGACAATTACCTCACCTCAAAGAAAAAAGAGAAAACAAAGATAATATATTAACATGAACAAATAATTCATTGTCATCCACAATCTGCCATCCTCTTTTCAGGGTAGAACACTGTAATGCTTTTCTGAGTAGAAAAGGTCACTGCCATAAATTGCCTGTCTGCTAACAACATTAGAAAAATGGGAGACCTACAAATCAATATTAAACAAGAGAGTAAAAAACAAGCATTGTTTATATATATATAGCATTCAAACCCAATACTAGGAAATACAAAGTGACAGACAATGAAAAGAACTTGGAAACACAGTGGTGTGGTATACAAATAAAATCTAGTATGATACGGATGTATAACTGAAGAAGTGCCAGACTGAAGGGCAAATAGAGTGAAAAAATGAACATGTAAAGGATACATATTATCCAAATGCATTTTTTTATGTTGCGGTAGATTATATGTAAGTCTTATTTTATGATTATTTTATAAGAAAAATAAAATCTGTTTTGAATTACATATATTTCATAATGCTGGCCACACATCAGACCAACGTAAATAAAAATATGGTACTGGATGGGAGCAAATCTGGAAAGGACAAAAACTGTCGTTCAGACACAGTACTGTAGTTGAACCTGTTTGATTGACACAATTTGACTGAAAGTTTTTATCCATTTTCCTGGGTTTGTGAGCACATTTCTGATTGTCCTCTGCTCCCATCCAGTACCATATTTTTTTCCATCCAAGCAACTAGTTGGGATGGTTAGAGGAAAGTTGGTCTGATGTGTGGCCAGCATGAGTTATGAGTTGCTTCATATGACATTAATAAGAGCAACACGCACTCCAGAGGTTGACGGAATTGAGACATTTACTGCTACTACGTATGTGTAAAAAATCACTTATGCTTTACACATGGTATCAATCAGATATGTATTGAAAAGGTTTATTGTCCCGCAGTGACTGGGAGGCGGCTAAAGAGTGGGAGATTATCCATCTTGCGAGCATGTTATGGGAGTGACATGCTCACAATGCAAGTTTCAATGATATGACCAATAGTGGCATCCAGTTGCACAGAGGTGGGACAGCAGCAAAGAAATCCCAGTAAGGATGCCACAGTAATTGTCACCCCAAACATCACTGGGACTCACTGGCATTTGGGTTTAAACACCTGTGTTGAAGCAGGATATCACTAAAATCTGCACTGTTAGTGTGCCTTGAGTACTGAGTTTGGGAAAGTGTCCCAAGACTGCAATGAGGTTTGGGGCAATCTACCAATTCAAAGATAATTAAGTTACTTTTTAAGGCATTAGAGAACCCTTAATCATTTTTTCTTTCTCTTAAATATTTGTATAGTGCCAGTTAATTCTGTTGCCTTCTACTTTTGGAAACAAACAACAATAGAAAAAGACAGACATGTAAGAGTTCCCTGCTCCCTCTGTAAGGAAATGTAATACATGGAAGTCAGAAATATGAGATATCGAGTGTTTCATCTGTTACAATGTTATTTTTATATACAGTTTATCCTCCAAAGAAGGCACTTTTAGTAACACATTAAGTAAGGTTGAATAAAGACGCTCATCCATCAAGTTTAACCTGTTTTTATACATAACTCATTAAGGAGTTAGGTCCAGATGTGATATCCCCAACTGTGATTATTCACTTTGATTTGATACTTTACCATGGGTCTTCAACCTGTGGCCCTCCAGATGTTGTGAAACTACATGTTCCAAAATGCATTGCCACATTTTTTCCTATGAGAGCATGCCAAAACTGTCAGGGCATGCTGGGACATGTAGTTCTACAACATCTGGAGGGCCACAGGTTGAAGACATGTGCTTTAGGCTAACAAGTAATTTACTGTATATTGGCATTGTATTGCTTCTGCTCCCCTTACTCATCCATAAAGTGGTGGTTATAACCATGAATGTTGTTATCCATTGAGGGCGTGTCCAACCTTTTTTTTTATGTATTAATTGTGCCTGCCAACACCACCTCCTCTGACAGTGAGTTCCACACCTTTACTGCCCTAACCGTAAAAAAAACCTTCCTTTGGAGGGTACGGAATCTCCTTTTTCATTTAAGCAGATGCCCTGGTGTCTTGGTCACCGACCTTAAAGGTAAAGAGGGTGCCTGATAGTTACTTATTTTGCCCCCTATTTCATTTGTACATGTTAAGAATGTATCCTCTTACTTTTTTCTTTTTCAAGGTAAACATTTTAAATTTGGCTAATCTGTCCTCATAGTTCAAGGGCTCCATCCTTTAAATAGCTTGGTTACACTTCGCTGGACCTTTTCTAGTTCTACAATGTTCTTTTTTGTAGTGTGGAGCCCAGAATTCTAGATGAGGCCTAACCAGTGCCTTATGGAGTGGAATAATTACAGTGTCGTCCCTTGCTTGCATACCCCTTTTTATACAGGCTAGTATCTGATTGGCCGTATTTGCAGGCCCTTGGCACTGAGCACTGCACCTAAGTTTATTATCAATTTGTACTCCTAGGTCCTTTTTTTATTTGAGATTCTCCTAACTCGACTCCATTTAGATTGTTGGTTGCCCACTGATTGTGTCTCCCAAGATGCATGACCTTGCATTTATCAATCGCATTTTTTATTTATCTGCCCATTCCTCTAGTTTGTTTTAGTCCCTCTGTAACATAGAGACATCCTAATCCATCTTAATCACCCTGCACAATTTAGTATCCTAAGCAAAGATGGACACTTTGGGGCCGAATTCAGCTCCGTTTCCGATGGTGGGTGATCTGCGCATACGTGTACATGTGCATGTGCAGACCCCTATGCGAACGCCTTGGCGAGTATCACAGGGGCAGGGGAGAGACGGGGCAGGCAGAGGGCGTTCCCCTGGGAACACAGGCGTGGTGTTGCCTGCTCTGAGTGGGTGGTTAATGTCACATGATGTCAGCGCCCACCCTGTTTTCAGAGATCAGCGGTGGAAATAAAAAATCAGTTTAGATTGACTTTCATTTCCAAAGGGGAGAAAAATCATTCAATGGTCGACGTCCGATAAATTATTTCTCTCCCCTTTGGCTGCATGCTAGCGTTCATCAGGCAGTTAATCTATCAGAGGTGGCCAAACCTGTCCTCAAGATCTACCAACGGTGCATGATTTCCAGGCAACCTGTGGATCTATAGTAGGAATGAATGCAGCAGGTAGTTAGTAATGACTACAGCTGTGCACCAGCTAGGTATCCTGGAAAACATGGACCGTTGGTAGATCTCGAGGACCGGTTTGGCCACCCCTACTCTATATCATTGATAAATATGCTAAATCGAAGAGGCCCTAGCATCGAACCTTAGAGCTGGTATCCAATTTGAAAATGAAAATGCACTGTTTATAAACCAGTATCAATATAAATCCAGGTAAATCGCGTCTATTGCATTGCCTTTGTCTAGGTTCATGCTAACATCCTCATAGAAACTAATTAGGTTGGTTTAGGGTGTGGTTTATTGGATCTACCACTGAAGGTCGACACCCTGAAAAGGTTGACATAGGTCAACATGGGCAAGGTCGACAGTCAAAAGGTCAACATGGGGTTGTCACATCTTTTTGTCCCAAATGTCAACACCATATTGATGCACCACATCCCCTTGCAGCTTCGGGCACAGTGACTCGCTATGCTCAGCACACTATTTTATTCTCCCTCCATGCCCTAGGGCATAAAATACCACCTGTCAGCATATATCAGCTCAAAAAACCCTGTAAAAACTCAAGTCGACCTTTTTGAATGTCGACCTTCCCCATGTTGACCTAATGACCCTGTCGACATCCCCAATGTTTACATAATGACTCTGTCGACCTAGACCAAAAGTCGACATTTGGAGTGTGTCGACCATCAGTGGTCGACCCAATGTATGTCTACCTATCCCCATTAGTTATGGGGCCTATGCTTTTTTTACCTTTTATTAGTTGTGTATTTATAATAAAAACAATTGGGGGGTGTGGCCTGGACGCTGATCGGGACAGACGTGGGGCACTGGAGCTCTTTCCTTTGGGGTGCAAAATACATATTGAGGTCTCTATCCCGCACTCCAAAGGTCCATACCTTGTCGGCCCAGACTCTCCCCTGCTGGAGGAGTGAAGCGGCAGAGCCGGGGGACACTCCGGGAGTCCCCGCAGGTTTCGGCCTACTCATCCAGCTGAAGCCGGGGCCTCGATTTTCACAGACACCTGCGGCTCAGTTCCAGGAGCTACGTTTTCCGGCCGATCACTGCAGGAGCGCAGTAGCAGCTTCCCCCTGCACATATAGCATCCCCCTGGATGCCCGAGGTACTCCGCCTGTGGATCAAAGAGTCTGCAGCAGCTACAATCCTCTGAGGAGCAGATCTCTGGTCCCCTGTCCTATAGAGGTGGCGCCCATCTTAGCTGCGGAGGTTGAGGGGGCTGAAGCCTGCTCCTGCATGCTGGGTCTCATACTGGCTTTTAGCCAGACACACAAGGCTGCAGTAAGTAATACTGGGTCCGGGGTCATGGCCTGACCGGAGAAGTGGTTAGCAGCACAAATCTAGTGCTCCTGACCCCTAGCCATTGATACTGGCCTCAAACAACCCCTCCAGACCCACTTTTCCCCCTCCGTTCCCACAACAACCCCCTGTCCACCGGGGGACCTGATTAAGAATGGCCACGGAATCGGGAGACCCCATATTCCGGTCTCTGCGGGTTGTGGCCTAGATTCCTAACAAGCCGGGACCTCGATTTAAGTTTATACCCACCGCTTGAGCTCCGCCTCGGTGATTGTGGGCAGACGACTCCAGAGACGGCACCCAGACGCAGGCTTCCTGCCCGGGGGACCCCTAGTGCTGCCGGATCCCACCCGACCCCCCAACCACCTCACCTGGAGGATAACCAGCACAGTGATAGCGGCGGCCATCTTGGAAAGTCAGGGCAGCGACAGACAAGCGCCCAGACTGCTCCCAGCCGAATCTTCAAAACCCAGGTCCCGGGAATATCAATAATCCGCCGCATTGTCCCTCAAATAGGTCAGTTTTGACAGCACAGACTGTTTCTATATGTGGTAAACGGGGAAGGTGAGCGGCGGCCATATTGCTTGATGCAGATCCCACAATACTATCAGGGAGAAGGGGACTTTGAAGGTGTCGGCCATATTGGTTGGGGCATAGATCTTTAACTGCACTTTGTCAGCACCTATTGGGGCATACAAACCTCATCCAGCTTGTGCCTGCCCCCCCTTTAGCCATCAATTGGTCTTTTTAGTATACAATCTGCGCTTTGATATATCTTAGGTGCAGTCGGTACCTAGTTTCTACTTCTCAAGATTGTTCCCTGATGGTCCTGGCTAGGGAGCTCCCTCTTGTGGTCAGTTGCTTCAGTACACCTCTGTGCAATTTATGGATCCTCGGAAAGTGTCACTGATCAAGTTTGAAAACTCTGTCATGCACGAATAGTGTGTTTCCATTATCTCCTACCTCCCACATACATTACGGAATGATTTGAGTGCAACTCTCCCTGTGGCTCCGTACGTTTACCACATGTTTCACATCAATCAGCACATGCTCTAGCCTTGTATTGCTTATTATGCCTTCTAGGAGAAGCAAGACACTTCAGCCTATATCCCAGAACCCCTTCTTTAAGGTAACACCTCCGTCTTCTCGTTCAAAGAATTCAGATAAGCTCTCTGAGGCTCCAGAACCCCCAGTTACCCTCAAGATGGCAGCGCTTCCCACAGCTACCTCTGTTAACGAAACTTCTGATTCTGCTAAAGACTCGGACGCGCTCACTGTTGGTACCCTGAAACTTCTCTTTACAGAATTTAAAAACAAAGTTGCAGCGGAGATTCGGGCCGCGATTCAAAATTGCCAGCACGCTGTAGATGAACTGGGTAGTCGCACGGAGCATCTTGAGACCAAGATGGAAGAGATTGTTGGTTCTCGCAATGGGTTAATTGACTCGCATGATGCCCTTGAAGCAGAAGTCAAATCGCTTTGCGATAAGATTGCAGATTTGGAGGACAGGTCCCGTCGTTCTAATCTCAAGCTGCGGGGAATTCCTGAAAACATCTCAAACAGCAGTCTGCATGATTATGCCATGGACCTGTGCAAGAAGCTCCTTCCTCAGGCCTCAACGGCGGATCTTCTTATTGACAGAATACACCGACTGCCTAAAGCTAGAGTAGCTCCCACTACTGCTCCTAGAGATGTATTAATGAAAATGCATTACTATCATATCAAGGAAGCTCTACTGAAGGCTGCAAGACCGTCTGCTGAAACATCTGCCCTGCTAGGCGGACTCCAACTCTTTGGTGACTTATCTGCAGCCACTTTACTCAAAAGACGCTCCTTTCTACCCATCACCTTCGCTCTTAGAAAGGCAAATGTCCCATATGGGTGGGGCTTCCCTACAAAGCTACTGGTCTCCAGAGAGGGATCCACTGTTGTGGTCCTAAACCCCGAAGATGGACAGAAACTTTTAGCTCCATTGAACATTCTCAATCCTGGGTCCGGCTCTCCTTCCCCACGTCGACTTCAGCAGGACTGGTCTACCGTGGGTTGAGGCCTGGCTGGGTAAACAATTCTGCATCTAATGCTATAATTATAATTGTGCATTTAATGTTATGTTTTATTCTGTGCTCAGTCCATGATGTTTATATGTGTTGCTTGCCCGTGTTTTATACATCTAGCTTAGGGCTTGTTCCTTTAGGCCACAGAGTTATATATTGGTTAAACCTCCATAAAGTAGTATATGATACTAATTACAGTGCTTGTGTTTTGGTTCTGCCATGCTACCAATAATTTACTTTCTGTGCCTAGTTCCTAAAATCATTTACACAGGGTCAAGTTTGGCCCTCACCCTTATATGGGTTAGAGTTGTTTATGTTATCTTAGGTGGTCACTACGGACCCACTTACAAGTATATTTGGTTTTATGTCACTAATTGATCAGGGCTAGTTTGCCCCCTTTGCGGGGAATTCTACCCCGCTCCCTCCCTTGGGAGGTAGGAGATTGGCCGCTACCCCCCCTGCTCCAACTGGTCTAGATCCCAAATAGTTGCACTCCAGGTGACTCACTTCCAAGCACATAATCCCCCCTCTTTACTGACCATAGATACCCATACTGTTTTACCGCAAACGGCCCTAACAAAAAAGCAGGGGTGGCTCTCCTTTTCGCTCGGAATTGTCCTTTTGTCCTGTCTGCCAAACACTCAGACCCGGAGGGGAGATTTCTCATTTTGACGGGTCATTTGGACAATGTAGAAGTGACCTTGGCCTATTGTTACGCCCCTAATACCAAGCAGATGCCATTTTGCAGGAAGTTTCTGTATACTCTACAGAGACAAGCTAGAGGGGCCCTTTTGATCTTGGGAGATTTTAACATGGTCCTAGACCCCATTTTAGATAAGTCAAAACCATTACAATCCTCTAGTTATATCAGACAGCGAGACTGCTCAGCTAGCTTCCGTAAAGTTTTGGCAGAATATGATCTTTATGATTTGTGGAGAACTAAACACCCCTCTGTGAGAGATTACACCTTTTTCTCGCTTGTTCACCGTACTTACTCACGTATTGATCTAGCTCTGGTCGATAGATGGACTCTATCCACGGTTAGTAGGGTTGACATTTTTCCGACTGCCTGGTCTGACCATTCCGCTCTGATGATCTCATGGGAAATAGATAAACGCAGGGTCACCCCGGGACCTTGGAGGATGGGCTCCTTTCTACTGACTCAGCCGGAGGTTCGACAGGCTATACAAACATCCCTAGATATGTATGTAGACACCAATTGCGCTGCAGATACGTCCGTATTTGTACATTGGTGTGCCTTGAAGGCGGTCTTATGAGGCTCTTCAATTCAAATAGCAGCTAGGCTTAAAAAACAATACAAACAAAGATTTGTGGATGCGGAACTTGAGGCGTCCTCGCTAGAAAGTGCCCATAAGGCTGATCCCTCAAATAAAACTATATACAACAAACTATTGGCCACCAGAGACAGGGTTAACTCATTCTCCCTGGCGGAGGTGCAGCGCAACCTACAACGACTCAACCAGAGGTACTATACACTAGGAAATAGGGCGGGCCGGCTTTTGGCCTGTAAACTTCGAGGGCGTAGGGCTGCTGTACGCATTCAAGCCATACACACCTCCAGAGGAGTTAAGGTCACCTACCCTTCAGAAATAGCTGAGGCCTTCGCCGAATACTATTCCCATCTCTATAACCTAAAACCCAAAAAATGACCCCAACATGCCCCAGCCCTCTACGTCCAATATTAATGACTTCCTGCAAGCACAGTCCCTTCCCTCTCTCGACCCTGCAGCTTGCGATCTCCTCAACACTCCCTGGTTGGTAGGTGAAGTTGAATCGGCTATTGATTCCATGCCTTCTGACAAGGCCCCTGGCCCTGATGGCTTCCCCACCAATTTCTATAAAATTTTTAAAACAAAGGTGGCCCCTATTCTAGTTTTTGGTATTTAATGAAGCATCCACTACTACTACTGTCACGACCCTAGTCGGCGATTCCCCAGATACGACAATCTGAGAATCGCAGCCACGTGACACTTCTACTGAGTATCCCAAGCGTGTGCGTATTTCACCACGATTCCGCTTGCCACCAATCAAAGTAAGCTTTTTGGACTTAGTCCGCGACAGCTTTGATTCTGCCGACACACCAAATTATGAGTTACAGGGTAGCGCCCTGGCGAATTCGTCAGAGGCTTGGGCTGGAAAACAGCAGATACCAGAACTAATTATGACTTTTTAATTAAGTGAAAACACTACAAGGCTTACAGTATATTACAGAAAACATAAGTTACAAGATATATGATTAATAGGTAAGTCAAACGTAAAAACAATTTCAAAATAAAACAAAATGGGAATAAAGAAACAAACCACTTCAAGGACACACAGCATGAAGCGGGGTTTGGAGTGGAAATCTCTCCGGATATTGGATCATTTCAGAGACAGGTATCGGACCCGTATCATCCCAAGGAAAATGAACAACATGTCTTGTGAGACACACACTTTTAAGATTGGCAAAAACACACACAATCACAGCCCCCACCTCAGGAATCTTCCTTGTCCAGGGGTTTCCTGAGGATATACCCAGGGGCTGGCTAATTGACTTCTCTTTTGAGGCTTAGCAATTTAGCCATTCAATCACCCCCTGCTAATTCTTATCTCAAATAAGGTGTCATTCTAGAGGTATAAGGGAATTGCTTTTCTGACATCTCTTCTGGTCTGGGAAGACATTTACCAGAGACCCTGGACTTCAGTACAAGTTTTATAGATGCAGGGGGGAAGAGAGATAACCTCTGCTTTCCTGTTGAGTTTCAAACAGATGGGCAAGGGTTGTTGAATAACCTTTTTACCCACATAAAAATACAGGATGAGTAGATTGCACACCATATCAGAAACAGTATTGTAAACAGAGCATGGACTTCAAATGAAAGAGATCCCATCTGCCTTCCTGCTTCACCCCCCAGTCCTCCCAACCATCCAGGGCAAAGGCAGCTCACTTTCTCCATTACATTTACAATTAGGGCAGAATGGCGTGGTACAATTACGCTCCTTCTGGCGTAAAAATGGCGGTCGCTCATGACAAGATGGCATCCAATCATGACACCTCCCCCTTTAAAGATCAGCATGGGAGCAGTGGCCAAACCAGCCACAGTATCCCATGCTGTGCCCTGACACTTGTCAGTGCCCTGCCCGACAGACTGCTGCAGTTTCCAGGTTAGGACCAGCGCTATGGGCGGGGTCTCCGAACTACCGGATTCTTGCTCCTCTTCCAGGAGACAGTAAGCTGCGGGCAAACAGGTGTCCCTGCCCAAGCCATCTGTGGGCACACTGATACAGTGGAAGCTGTTTCCCCTTGTGCCATCCTTGCTGGCAAGGACACAGCCCACCCCAGCTGTGCGTTGGACTCCTGGGCATAGATTCTCACCTGCCGCCGGCAGTTCCGTTTGCCATCCGGGGGTCAGAACCAACCTCTTCTGCCACACCCCACACAGACATTCCCCTGAGGTGTAGGCATTCCAGAGCCTCTGCTTGGCTGGGGCAGCCTTAAGAGGACTGTGGGACAATGCTATCAGGTGTTGTAAAGTACCTTGACATGACATGAGGTTAACAACAATAAATATGATACAAATCATATGGGCTATGGCCTTTCCTGTGTTTACCTCAGCACTACATACCATGGGACAGGTAATCCTGTCACCTTCCAAGAATCTCTTGTCCTGCTCTCTTGCCTGAGCTGATTGACTCCCCCTCCCTTTCACTGGGGGGAAGGTACACTCCCTCAAAGCCTTTGTGTGTGTGAATTGTGAAGGGGGGCAGGTTTCTGCAGGGGGGAAAACCAACAGGTCATTGTCCCCTGTGTTGGAAACATCCAATTCCAGCCTTTTAGAGGTTAATGGAGCTGAGTTTATCTGTGCTCCGTGGGCCCTCAGACCCTTCTGGTTACACACAGCAGCTTCACGACTTGCCACTGGCTCTATTACTGAAGCAACCCTCTCACTATACCCATGTGTATCTTTCACACTTCCCAGGTACGGGGCAGCCGCAGTGGGAGGCGGCTCACCTGGCATTTGCAGGCTTGCAGCCTCCATGGCTGTGGTTTGGTCACAGAATCTCTCCGTGATTGGAGGGGACCCCTTCTGGGTTCCTGTGTTCGTCAGTATCTCCCTGGGGAACCATACCCGGGAGAATATGGGGACAAGGACATCGACCACTTTTTCGGCCCTAATGGATAAAAGGGCTACAGCTTCTGGGTAATAAGTGGCGTAATCTACCCCTATTGAAATGTACTCTGTTCTGGAGCTACTGGGCTCTGCAAGGGGCCCTACCATATCTACAGCCACCCGCTCAAAGTGTTCTGATACCATGGGGAAAGAAATGAGGGGGGCCTTGCCCACATCCCCAGGCTTCCCCACTATCTGACAGGTATGGCAGGTCCGACAGTACCGGTCCACCTCTTTCATCATACCTGGCCAGTGGAACTTAGGCAGGCGAGCCCCGGTCTTTTTAACCGTAAGGTGTCCAGAGAGGGGAATTTCATGAGCTACCTTAAGCAGACCCTCCCTATACCTTTGGGGTATGACCAGGTGACGTTCCGTAACTTGCCCTGGTGGAGTGTTGTGGACTCCATACTCTCTATGCAAACAACCATTCTCCCAGTACAGCCTGGGAGTACCCTGGGAGCCATCTGACTCCTCAGCTGCTGCTGCAGCCCTGAGACTCGCCGTTATCAATTCCACTTTGAAAGATCCACTTTCTATTGAGCCCTCAGGGTGTGCAGGGACCTCCTGCTGTGTGACTGTGTCCTGACAAGAAGAAGGGGGGTCTATGGGGGAAGCTGCAGTAAGGGACACTCTCTCCCTATCTGACAGTTCTGCAGTGCACCCAGGACCCACCAGGTCACTGATTATACCTGGTACCACATTTCCCACAGTAGCACAAGACATCACATTATCAACAGTAACATCAATCTCATAACCTGGGGAGACATCCTGCAATACCTGCAAATTAGCCTGTGCATCTTCCACAACACATGGGGCCCATCCTGCTGGCTTACAATTGCACCATGGCAAACCCGCTATATCTGGATCCCATTGTCTCTGAGCAGGAATGGGGTTATCTGAGCATGTTGTCACCATTAACTTATTGGCAGGTACATGCGCTGCCTGCAACCAACTCCGATCTGTCCCATTTGTGCAGTTAGCTTCCCCTGGTCCAATGTCACAACCAGACATCACTGGAAGAACAGGGTTAACTTCTAGCACAGCAACCTGAATGACATCACCAGCAGCACTCCAACCATTGGTGAGTGAGGGTGTCTCATGCCCAACTAGATTAGGGCATTCGTTTAACCCCACAAACTGGCAAGGATTACCCACTATACCTGTCTCTAACTCACCCTCCACCGAAGGTACGGCACTATCACAGATCATCCCAGGGGCTTCACACAAAATCACAACATTGCAATGTTCAGCATGGTTACATACTACCTGAGATGCATCATATGGTTCAGAAGGGTTAGCGACAGTGGAAACAACATTGACAGATATGTGTGGAGTGAATAAAAGTCCCACATCAGTAGTCCCACACACATTTGTGTGCATGCAGTCAGAAAGTCCCATTCCTCTTTCCGACATTGTCTCTTCCCTGCATACTTTCACTATGCAGGCAGCCTCTTCTGGCAACAAATCTGGAGCAACAGATGGGAACATGCTGCTCACATCTTCCAGCAGTTTAAACTGGGCCTTGTGATGTGAGGTCTCCTGAGCAGGTTCCATGACGACTGTAGTAGGCAGAGTTACCTTGTCCTGGTAGGGCATTCCTGGTGAGAGCAAGCTGCTGACATCCTCAGCTTCTGCTTCTCCCAGCAGTTTAAACTGGGACTTTGCTTCCAGAGCTGGTAACAGCAGCTGTTCTAGGCGATGCCACTCCGCATCTACCCGGCGGCACTGATCTCTCCAAAATGGGGTATCCAGCTTTCTCCAAGCAGCGACCTCCTGCTGCGCGAATTGGTAACATTCTCCCAGCTCTCTCAGCAGCACCTCAGGAGATGCAGATGGACCCCAGACACGAAATGCTGCACGATACTGGCTGAAGGCATTGCACTCATCGTCCCTTGCCTTGGTGAGCTGCGTGATCATCTCCCCACGAGTATGGTGGTGGCAGGAGATACCTTGCAGCTGGCATTCTTCCGTTAGTTCCTCTGTGCTCATTAGGGTAAACACATCATCATCCTCCTCTGGGTCAATATACCCACTGGACTCCTCCGGTACCATAGGGGATTGGTACTCCGCAGCCTCTGTGACTGCCATGCACCCTCCAGTCTCCCTGGTACTAGCAGAAATGCCAGACCCCTGAGTAAAGTCCAGGTCCAGCTGGTTATCCACAACCAAGCCGGCATTTACTTCGCCCTCCCTGTGTGTTTCAAAGACAGGGAAATCGTTGCGACGCAGTCCATTGAAATTTGCGTCCACTGTCACAGGCTGCCAGCTGAGCTTAGCTATTTCCAGCTGAAGCTTGCGATTTGCTGCTTCCTTTGCAGCAGTGGACTCCCTTTTATTAAACTGCATTATCAGTTTCAGCACCTCGGCATTATCTGGCTCTTTCACATACTTCAGAGCCTCTTGCATATACAGATCAAAGGCAGAGCAGTAATTGGAGGCATCCAATCCACGGTTTGTGGGGCCTGCAATCTTCATTGTCCGCTTCTCCTCTTCCTCTGTTCTGGAACCAGAATGATTCCCAACCTCAGACCTGGAATCCGCTTGATTCCCCCCAGCTACCTGCTGGTCCGCATATCTGAGGACTTGGATCATCTGTTCCCTGGTCTGCCCCTTGGCAGGCTCCACTCGGTTGATACCAGAGACCACATCACGATCCAACTTCACACTATTAATTTCCGCAGAAAGTAAAAGTTCAGTACGAAGTCCACCTCCTGCTACCTCAGTAGCCCTGGCTGGTGAACTCTCACGCACAAGTCCGCCATCGTGATGCTCTGTATCTTCCTCCATAGAGTCACAGGTCAATCTCCACTTAATCTGTGCCTCCTTATAAGTAGCTGCCATTCTGCTGCAGTTACTTCTCCAAAATAATAAAACAGGGATGGGGAACAGAAAATGCTTTTACGGTGACTTACACTACTACATAAGCCTTGAGTTTTGGTATCTGGTGAAATGTATTCACTTAAGTTATCCAAATAAAAAACAAAAATTGCTTTTTGAAATATCCCCACCGCTGGCCACCAGTTTGTCACGACCCTAGTCGGCGATTCCCCAGATACGACAATCTGAGAATCGCGGCCACGTGACACTTCTACTGAGTATCCCAAGCGTGTGCGTATTTCACCACGATTCCGCTTGCCACCAATCAAAGTAAGCTTTTTGGACTTAGTCCGCGACAGCTTTGATTCTGCCGACACACCAAATTATGAGTTACAGGGTAGCGCCCTGGCGAATTCGTCAGAGGCTTGGGCTGGAAAACAGCAGATACCAGAACTAATTATGACTTTTTAATTAAGTGAAAACACTACAAGGCTTACAGTATATTACAGAAAACATAAGTTACAAGATATATGATTAATAGTTAAGTCAAACGTAAAAACAATTTCAAAATAAAACAAAATGGGAATAAAGAAACAAACCACTTCAAGGACACACAGCATGAAGCGGGGTTTGGAGTGGAAATCTCTCCCGATATTGGATCATTTCAGAGACAGGTATCGGACCCGTATCATCCCAAGGAAAATGAACAACATGTCTTGTGAGACACACACTTTTAAGATTGGCAAAAACACACACAATCACAGCCCCCACCTCAGGAATCTTCCTTGTCCAGGGGTTTCCTGAGGATATACCCAGGGGCTGGCTAATTGACTTCTCTTTTGAGGCTTAGCAATTTAGCCATTCAATCACCCCCTGCTAATTCTTATCTCAAATAAGGTGTCATTCTAGAGGTCTAAGGGAATTGCTTTTCTGACATCTCTTCTGGTCTGGGAAGACATTTACCAGAGACCCTGGACTTCAGTACAAGTTTTATAGATGCAGGGGGGAAGAGAGATAGTAGATAAGGCACACTTTTTCTTCAAACTAATTGGTTTTGACAGGTCCACGCCCCTTTTATACAGTTTGTCCACGCCCCCTTTTATTTAGTTTGATATCAAACGTGATAGCGTGTGATAGCTCGTATCACGTTTGATATCAAAAGTAGTATAAAATTAATATTAACCCCTGTATTAAAATATAATTGGTTTGATACTGTAACTTCATACACGGATATTGGCTATGTGAAAATATGGTATACAACAGATCTATAATTCGTAGAACTGTAGATCTGTTGTATACCATATTTTTCTAGGAATATGATATGCGTATCGGATATAAATCAACAAGGGCAATGTGATTTGGTATAGCTCATAGATCTTTCACAGTGAATAATACAGGCAGATCATTACCAACTATAATAACACTTACCTTAGAACGAGCCAAAAGCGCTACAACGATGTGTCTGACCAACCGTGTATCAAAAATAAATAAAATAAAAATAAAAAGTTATATTCCACACGATAACTTCCACAGCATCTAAGGACCTTCTTGCTTTTAAAATAAATGAAATATCCGCGTACATAACAAAGAGGTCTGGGCGTGTCCAATCCGGACTGCGGGTGAGACCTGAACTCTTTTCACAAACAGGGACGCTGCAACAATCTGAATTTTAAAGGCCTCCGCTCAGCAGACATTAAGCAGAATGCATCTTTGTTTCTGATGAGTTTTATCTTCAAGTCCACGGCGTTCAATATTAGTTTATGTTGATGAAAAAGGTCACAGTGTAGCGGCCCCAATAATTCAACCGTTCGACTTTGTGCCGTTGTTCTTGCCCTTTTTATAAACCCTGTGTTTACACCATCCAGGGTTCTTGTGTTGTGTTCTCCAGCCACATCTTTGTAGAATAATCCAGTTGTGTGTTTTGTGGATAACGCATCTGAGCTATAATTCAGTATGGTCTCTATGTAGGCCCTATAAGCGTAAAGATTATTGGACTGCGATATGAGCCTATCGCCCAAAGTGACATCAACCTGGCTAAATAAAGTTGCTATGGGGTAATTAATAAGAGCGACCTTGGCGTCTTGAGGTATAGCCGTGTTATCAGGCCGTACGATCTTGCAGGTCACGTACAGCAACGTGTTGTTCAGATCGTAGTAGTGTTCCCCGCTGGCCGCTATGTAGAATTCAAGCGGCGCGGTCTCGGATAATGCCGCCAAAGGTTGAACTTCGACGTAGAGGCTTTTCTCTACGCTGGTCTGCGTCGGTGGTACGTCAAAAAGGTCAAGTTCAGATTTTGCGCATTCCATGGATTCATTGTGTATGAAAGACATGCTTAAAAAATATCACCGACCCTTCGCTTCGGTTTCCTTTTTTTAATTAAGCCGCGTCTGCTCCGTTTTTTGTTTAAAAGGGGTCTGCACCATGTCGGAAGTCGTATTGCCCGCTTCCGTTTATTTTTAGCCGCCCCTTTCCTGGCATAGATTAAACCTGATCCATCTTGCTTCGCTTGATTTGCGTCGTGTATTTTGCTCACAACCGCCGCTGTGGCTTGTCCGATGACGTCTTTCGCGATGTTGCGTGCTGCATTCTTCACGTGGGGCTTTGCTATCGCCAGCCCTCTTCGGAAAAGCGGTACCGCTTTTCTGAACAGGCTTCGAAAAATTCCACCTAAACCGCACCCGTACATATACGCGCTGCCGTGAAAACCGGGTAATCCATTACCGGCCTGTGTTTTATAATATTGCGCGTAGAGCCCCGGGTCACCATAATTTTTAACGGCCACCATTGTCTTTAATAAAATTCGGATTTGCGGCGTCTGAAATGTAGTTTCACGTTCGCTTTCCCAAACTTGAATGACATGTTTTCGTTCTGATCATTCTTTATCTCTATGGCTATAGTGTCAAAATGCGTCTTTCACAACGGAACATAATCGGGCTTCTCATACCGTATAGTGACCATCTCGTTGTTACGGCCCTTTATTTCAACGGTGCGCAACAACGGGACATAACTATCACCGACCCTCTGATGTTCGATAATATCTGTGTACACGAAGAGCGTATATTGCCCTCCGCTGATGTCGGCGCACGGTTTTAAAAACTTAGTTTTCGGGTATAACCCCAGTATTCTCGACAATTTAGGACCGGCTGTGATGTTGTACATCGCCTTGTTGTCGATGATTATCTCTCGTTCAAGCGGATCGTACAATAGTTTTAAACCATCCAGTTTATGTCGGTCAATTTCAGCGTTGAAAGAAAACAGTAACGCCCCGATGGTTTCATAAAACCCCGGTTTAACGCAAACCCTCGTTGCTGTACCGCTCGTCCCATCCCACTTTGTTATTTTCAACACACAATCACGCACATCGATTGTATTCCAGGTGTGTGGGTATTGTATTTCTGTAAGAGCTACTTCCCAATCTCCACTTAAGTCTATCGGCCTTGCTAACTTTGTGGTATAGTCAGAAATCTTATTTTGTGGAAATGTATCGGCTGAGGCGTTACTCGGCAATGTTATGTAGAAGGGTTTGTCATCCATCTTCCTCTTTGTTTATATATCTTTTATCTCCGATGCAGCGACCCAACTGTTAAATTTTGTGGGGTATCCACGCCACTTGACTAATACGTGTTTCCTCCCTCTAACCGTCTTATTTTTTAAAATCTTCTCCACTTTGTAAATCCTATTATAGTTTTTCGGTATACTTTGAAGTTCTTCGGGGTAAAAACTACCCGTTATAGCCTCCCCGTAGAGATCCTCCAACGTGTAAAGCGGCTTAAGTCCTTTAGTGTTCACGCCGCGTATTACAAATATTTCCTCAGAAAAACTCTGTTCGTAACCTTTCTGAAATATATCCTTATATTTTGAGATACGAACGTGGTCCCCGACCGCTAAACAAGCCTTTGTTTTCTTACTTCTAAAGTAATCGCCATATATCGTCTTGAAGACATCCAGCGCATTAGAGCCATCAACCTCATTCGGAGCTCGCTTAATCGTTCTATGGTATGTGTTATTATAACTGGTAATGAACGCTTGTAAAACGTCTATATATCGGTATGTATTATTCGCCGTGAAATATCGCCACATTCGTGTTTTTAAAGTCCTATTGAAGCGTTCTATAACGGCGGCTTTCACATCATTATTGGTTGTGAAATGTTGTATACCGTATTTTTCTAACAACTTTTTTAGGACTTTGTTTAGAAACTCTTTACCATTATCGGTTTGTAGTTTCCTCGGTACGTCCCCCTGTTGGAATAATTTTTCAAAAGCCTTAGCGACAGTCGTCGCGCTCTTAGCAGTCAGACTTTCAGCCCAGGCCCTCTTACTGAATATATCGATGACGGTTAGTATATATTTTACGCCGTCGTTGTGCTTTGCCAGATCTATGAGCGATACCAAATCACATTGCCACTGTTGATTTATGTCCGATACACATATCATATTCCTTTTATAGTTTTTTCTAGCCGGTTTGTGCAATGTGTACGCGTCTTGCTCTTGTAACCATTTTCTCACATCGGATCTTTTAAATTTATTTTTCAAAGCTTTATAATATTTATCAAAACCGCAAAAACTCCCCGGCTTTAATACGTTATAATAACAGGCTTTCAGCCGTCTGTTTTGATGATCGGCGTTGCGAGACATCCTACACAAATCAAATTTGATATAAAACAAGATCTACATTTCTACGAATTATATATCTAAAGATCTATGAGCTATACCAAATCACATTGCCACTGTTGATTTATATCCGATACGCATATCATATTCCTAGAAAAATATGGTATACAACAGATCTACAGTTCTACGAATTATAGATCTGTTGTATACCATATTTTCACATAGCCAATATCCGTGTATGAAGTTACAGTATCAAACCAATTATATTTTAATACAGGGGTTAATATTAATTTTATACTACTTTTGATATCAAACGTGATACGAGCTATCACACGCTATCACGTTTGATATCAAACTAAATAAAAGGGGGCGTGGACAAACTGTATAAAAGGGGCGTGGACCTGTCAAAACCAATTAGTTTGAAGAAAAAGTGTGCCTTATCTACTAGAGATAACCTCTGCTTTCCTGTTGAGTTTCAAACAGATGGGCAAGGGTTGTTGAATAACCTTTTTACCCACATAAAAATACAGGATGAGTAGATTGCACACCATATCAGAAACAGTATTGTAAACAGAGCATGGACTTCAAATGAAAGAGATCCCATCTGCCTTCCTGCTTCACCCCCCAGTCCTCCCAACCATCCAGGGCAAAGGCAGCTCACTTTCTCCATTACATTTACAATTAGGGCAGAATGGCGTGGTACAATTACGCTCCTTCTGGCGTAAAAATGGCGGTCGCTCATGACAAGATGGCATCCAATCATGACAACTACTTTCCCTAAAGAAATGCGGTACTTATGTAATATCTGGGCTCCCGTTTTTCTTATGAGACCGCGTCCGCTCGCCACGCTTCGGGCACGGTGGCTCGCTGCACTCGCCACACTATATAAAATCAACTCCATGCGTAGTTGGATAGTAAGGGTATGAAAAAATGAGGTGCATTTAACATGGGAGCCCAGATAATACATAAGTACCAGAAATGCTTGAGGCCCACATAATTACCATCCCCAAACCCGGTAAGCCTCCCACCAATGTGCAAAATTTTCATCCCATAGCCCTACACAATATGGATATCAAACTTTATGCCAAAATGATAGCCAATAGGATATCCCCTCTACTACCTAATCTAATAAATCCCGATCAAGTCGGTTTCATAGTAGGCAGGCAAGCTTCTGATAACATTCGCAGAATTATCAACATTATGGAATATTGTCAGATGCATAGGCGCCCCCTTTTGGTCTTGTCGCTTGATGCTGCAGCGCTTTGGGTTCTGCGGAAGGATGCTTAGCTCCATTTTTGCTCTGTATTCCTCTCCGGGCACAAGAGTGTTTGCAAATGGTTGTTCTTCTACACATTTTGATATAACAAATGGCACTCGCCAGGGTTGCCCGCTTTCCCTATTGATTTTCACTCTGGTGATTGAGCCTCTGGTCTCAAAGTCTATTCGTTCTCAGGTGTTTATCCAGGGCCCGGACATAGGGGGTATTTCACACAAGATTAGCTTATTCGCGGACGACGTCCTACTATGTCTAGAAGATCCGCTATCATCTCTCCCCCACCTACACAACATTTTGGATGCCTATTCTAAAATATCGTACTACAAGTTAAATACCACCAAAACTGAAGCTCTCCCATTAGATATGTCAGATAATATACTTGTCCGTTTTAAAAACGACTATAAATATACTTGGAAGGCTAAGTCAATTAAATACATAGGTATTAACTTAGCTAGGGATTGCGACATCCTAGAAGCCAATTATGACCCTCTACTCCGCGTATTCGAGACCTTTACCAAAGACTGGATGTTGCAGGAAGTTTCTTGGGTTGGCCGTATTGCAGCGGCAAAAATTATACTCTTGCCCAAGCTGATGTACATCTTTCGGACTATCCCTTGTTCTCTTCCTTCCACTATTTGTAACAAATTTAACAAACTGCTATCCTCATATATTTGGAAGGGTGCTAGACCCAACATAGCGAAAACCACCCTTTCCCTTGCTAAAGATGAGGGAGGAGTAGCCTACCCTAACCTAGAGAGGTACCACTCTGCGTGTCTCCTGAGCCAATCTAGAGATTGGTACGCGAAGGACATTAGTAAACCATGGGTAGCGATAGAACAAGCTCTTATACACCCCCTTCTACTCCCGGATCTTTTATGATTACCAGCAACTACTACCCTTCCTCTATCCATATACTGTAAAGCGGTACGTGCAACTCTCACAATATGGCGTGGGTTGGTTTCTACTGATACAGAAATTTGTCTTCCCTCACCCCAGCTTACTCTAATATCCATTGCAGCCCTAATCCCTGACCTATCTGTAGCCTCCTGGGTTCCCTTAGGTTTAGATTCAGTACAAGATATCCTATCAGATGGAATTGTAGTATCCTTTTCTCATCTACAACAACAGTATCAACTCCCAAGACAAGATTTCTACAAATTCCTACAGATCAGACACTGGCTCAGTAGGCACCTTCCTAAACACCCGTTTAAGCTTTGTATACCGAAGGTTTTACTGTCATACCTAGATTCTACAACTACAAAGGGAGGTACATCTCGTTGGTATAAACACATGTCCTCTATAAGCTCAAATAGGAGTTTCCCCTCTCAGCATCAGTGGGAAAGAGATCTGCCAGGTTTATTTTCGGATGAGGTGTGGAAAGCCATTTTTCGCTCATGTTTCAAAGTCTCGAAGTGTGTCAACCATTCAGACATGTATTTTAAACTGGTTCACAGGGCCTATCTCACACCTGCCCGCCTACATAGGTTTTGGCCTTCTGTTTCTCCGTTATGCTGGAGGGATTGCGGAGGGGAGGGGACTATTTTACACATTTTTTGGTCTTGTCCAACCCTGTGCTCCTTTTGGAGAGAAGTATTTTTGCTATTAGCCAAAGTATTTCATCAACCCATACCGATGAACCCTCTCGTTGCACTATTTCATTATTTCCCAGGGCTGATATCAGCTGGAGATAGATACTTACTTGGCCATATCCTGGTTGCGGTTAAAGCCTCTATCGCCCAACTTTGGAAATCCTCAGATATCCCTACTATCCAAATGGTTGTAAATAAGATACATAGACATTTCCTTTTTGAAACTTCTGATGTACTCTATTCCTCTAAGGCGTCATCTATACTCCTTAAATGGCTTAGATGGTCTGAATATAGAGAAGGGGAGGGACTCCCATGTGGTCATAGTTCTGTCATAGATTTATCGGTGCTGCACTCACCTGACACTCAACATGAGATTTGTTAAATTCCTGTTTTTCCGGACCTACCGGACATAGTCCACGTGTGTTGTTTGTACTTTTTTTTTTGTACCACTGTCCCCTTTTTTCCCCCCTTTTCTCTCTTCTCTTTGCTCTACCTTTTCCTCAAAAAGTATTGTAACTAAGGTCTTTTTTTTTGCCTGTTTATTTTTGTCTCAATTGAAAACTTCAATAAAAATGTAATTAAAAAAAAAAAAAACAATTGGGTTAGTTTTGCTTTCTATGGCTATATTATTTTAATTTTTCCTTTTGTCTGCTTTGATTTCCCTTTTACAAACTTTATTTAATTCTTTGTACTTTTGGAAAGCCTCCTCATCCACATTAGCCTTGTGTATTTTAAACGCTCTCTTAATTGTTTATGGCTTCCATTAGTTTCTTCTTCAATTGTACTGGTCTTGACCTACTGTTTTACTTTGTTTCCTATTGGGATAAATGTATTTTTTATTCTTTCCAACAATTTTTTAAAAGCTTCCCACATTTCTTCTGCATTTTTCCCATGAAATATAGCATCCCACTTTATTTCTTTTACGGAATCCCTAATTGTTTTTGATGGTCCATTCTAAAACACTTAATTTCAGGAAAACAAACTTTGAAATGCTTAGGGATTATTTCTGCCTCATTTGCCAACCTCCACTATGGAAAACGTGCACTGTTAGGGTTCCCTGTGGACTGGAGTTGTAAATACAGCAGTTAAGACATGAAAGTCTGCAGTCAGTAGCTTAATTAAAAAAAATTATAATAATAGTATGATGGGAAAAAATACCACATCATAAATAAGAGAACATATTGTACCTTCCTTTTGATGAGATCTCTCTGCTTTTGAATACAGCCCAAAATATTGAGATACTGTAAACCAAATCACACACAAGCGTATTAACAAAGAATCTTCAAGGGTATTAATCATATTCCACAGGATTCCCTTCTCCTGCTAACTCCTCACATCCCTTCTCCCCCATCCATGGCATCCCTGACCCCCCCCCTCCCCACTAAGGTTCCCTTCTCCTGCTCACTCCTTACATTCCCTCTTCCCTATCTGCAGCACCCCTGAACCCCACTCCCTCCACAAACAGGTTACCTTCTCCTGCTCACTCCTCACCACCCCCTCCCCCATCTGTGCCCCCCCCCCCCCAACATCCTCCCCACACACAGGTTCCCTTCTCCTGCTAACTCCTTATCCCTGCTCCCCACCTGCAGCACCCCTGAACCCCACTCCCTCCACATACAGGTTACTTTCTCCTGCTCACTCCTCACACCCCCTCCCCCATCTGTGGCCCCCTAAGATTCTCCACACACAAAGATTCCCTTTTCCTGCTCACATCCCCGCTCCCCCATCCTTGGCACCCCCAACTCCCATCCCACACACAGGTTCCCTTCCGCTGCTCTTTTCTCACACACCTTTTCCCCCATCTGCGTCCCTCTCCCCTCCACACACAGGTTACCTTCTCCTAATCACTCCTCACACACACACACACACCCCCTTCCCATCTGTGGCTCCCCCCGACCCCTCCCTTCCTCCACAAACAGGTTTGCTTCTCCTGCTCACTCATCACATCCCCCATCCACGGCACCCCTAAGATCTAGTTATGCCCCTGAGCATTGCCCTGTTCATGAGACAGTCCAGCATGCATTTGTCCATTCCTTCCTTTTTATATTTAGAGTATAATTGGTTCTGTAAAGTAAATTAGCTCACATGCTTTTCACATTAGGTATAGTGTGCATGCGATCATCAGGGTGATGAATATATATTGGTCACTCGCAATAGAAAAATATAGCATATATGTATATGAAATATATGTATCTGTTACTGCCCCTATACAGTATGTTCACTTCATCTCTATAATAACAATACAATATTGTATACATGCAATTATGTCACTTATACATTCATTGGAATAAGGCAGTGCACTCATCAATGTATAGACAGTATATATAATAAACTTTGCAATAATAATGTAAAGATATAACCAAAGTGAACTGTTGAAAAAATTTCATCCTGTGCAGAGGTTGCACTGCAAAGTATAATTGAATGGATTAACCTTGGATGTTGTATATCAATGTCATTTACAGAATATTTGTATTTCAGCTCTTATCTTCCTTTTTTCTAAAGCTTTGCATAGTGATGCATTGCTTAATTAGACACCTTAAGATTTTTGTGATAATATTTTCAATGAATAATTACTGTGCATGTAGACCTGAGGCTATGTAACTGCATTTTGCAGAATATAAAACTTCACTTTAAATGAATATAAAACAGGGAAATCACAAAACAGGGTCATCTTCAGTTAGCTTTGCAAGCTGTTTTTATTAGACAGTATGAAGACATCTTGTACTTTGTAGAAAAGTATATGCTATATTTTAGACCACTGTAGTCCATAAATTATTTATGGCAAAGTACTGTGTGAATCATCATTGCTTTCATATTCTAATCATGTTCACCTTTTCTGTTAACCTATTTAAATGAGATTAATTATGCAGAAGAAAAATGTCATCATGGCAGCTAATAACAATTATAAAAAAACACAAAAAAACACAAGCGAACTGAACATGATTTATATACTGTATATTAACTGTAGTCATGAATCTCAATCATATTTCCAGTAGAACACACAGGACCTAATTAAGTCCTGCATGCATTTTACCCACATGCAGTGGTGCCGAGAGAGGAGGGGCTACTAATTACCTGGGCCCCATTTTGATTTAGGGGTCCAGTGGGTCTCCTGTTAAATAGCAGCAGCTCTTCTCAATCAAGCACATGTTGCAGTGTGCTGGGCTGCAGTGTGGCCAGGGAGGTGCTATATTTTTTGTATTTTATTCTATGAGTGCATGGCCACACCTCCCATCATTAGGCCACACACCCTTAAAAGTACCTGGGCCCAGCCAGGCTCTCTACTGCCCAGTCCACATGTCCTTTTGTGGCTGAGAGGGTATAACATGCAAACCCCTCGGCACAGAGGATCCACCTTTACATTTTGGCAAGTGCACACTGTAATAAAATGTACTCTACACTCCCAAAACAGTACAAAAATGCATTACAATAATATATGTTATTTCCTCACAAGCCACCAGATCGATCCAATCTAACAGCAACACAGTATACCAAGTAGTGTATATACAAAGAGTATACATTGACAGCACACAGATACAGTACCTCTTTAACACCATATCCATTTTACAGTACTGTGTATTGTATTTCTTTCTACAGTAGCTACAATTTTACCTGCTGCCAACCTAACTACTTGTCAATAAAATGAACAGTATGTTTTGGAATGAATGAGGAACCATAGGCATCTGGAAGAATATACGGTTTGAACATACAAATCCCATACTGTTAGTCCTCCTGTGTTAGCACTGTCAATGGCAAAACATACAAGTGAAATTCCTTCAGAAAAAATGTAATCAATGTAGCTACGTCCCTCTTACATTGGCCATTACGAACAATCATCATATTCACTTGAGAACTCCCCAATGACAAGGCAGATTCATTATTGTGCAAATTACTTTCCAAATCAATTTTCATAAAAAAAAAGTTAATAATTAATTTTCACTGGAGTATCAGGTTAATCACAGTGCGGGAGAACATCAAGAAGCCAATCAACAAGCATCCACAAATGTAACATGTCTATAGCCTTGTAAGAGGATAATATTTCCTCCAATATACTAGGGGAAAAGATCTGTGGATACTCTGACTATTAAAAGGGGGAAGTTTGGGGTGCCATTGTTGGCATTTCAAAACCATTACATGTCACATGACATTTCGCCCAAAAATAAGTTAACTCCAAATTGGCAAAAAATATATATCTTTTATGTACTAATCATTCCTTCACACCCCAACTGATTAAATATATTTTTCAATGTTAAGCCACAATATCCAGTTTATCTGTTCCTCAGTCAGATAGAGAATGAATACTTACATTAAGAAAGAAAGAGCTAAAACAAGTTATATATATTTTAATTTGAGAAGGAATTGAGTTGATATAAAGTGGACTTCAGGTATAAGAAATTAACATTGGAAGATGCTCAGGCTTGCAGCCCTAAGGTGTACTGCTACATGAACTGCCAGTAGAACCAGGAACCAATCTACCCCCTCCACCAATGGGCTACAGGCTGCCATTCAATAGAAACTGCCATATTAAAGGTGGTCTTATTTAGTGATTAAATAACAGACTGTGATACTACATACTGTACAGTATATTGTGAAACAGGTGAACATACATAGTCTAGGATTAATGTATCTGTGCATTTTATATTCAAAGTGTATACATACATGTATGCAAAGTATCAAGCTTTTAGTTATTAATATTTATTTCAATGCTTTATTAGAATCAAGAACAATTTTTTTTTAAACTCTTTATTTAGACTTGTAAAGCTAAGTGAACAATTTGCATAATAGAACAGTGATAGCTATACGCAGATAGCTCAAACATTTTGATACAACAATTGTACGGACAAAGAAGACAAAGGGGGGGAGGAGAAGGGGGGAGGGTCAGGTCGTGTATGTGAGGAATAAGTAGGTTATGATGGATTCGTGGGTGCCAGTGATGAGTAGTAAAATACGAATAGGTCTGAGGATTCCAACTGAGAAGACATACAAACGTTATATTAACCATATCACAGGAACATAGTGGCAGGAGGAGGATCCGAGGGCAGGACATCAAAAGGGCACCGACAGTTCTCATGTGGGCTGATAGACACGGTTAGGGGTAGGCTGGTTTGCTAGTAGCCAGGGGTTCCAGACTAGGGTGAATTTATGGGGGCAGTCATGGAGGTAATAGCTGATCTTTTCCATATTTGCTATATATCCAATATAGTTATTTAGTGCCTGTAGGGTAGGGGGAGAGGGTGATTTCCAGTTTTTTGCTACAAGTGATTTTGCAGTGGCTAGCACATGGGAGAACAGTTTATTCATGTGGGGGTCTAGGCTCTGGAAGGGACGGGCTAGTAAAAAGGACCATGGGTCCAGGGTAATTGTAGTGCCAGAAAGAGACCCCAACAGGTCTTGAACCTGGGACCAAAAGGTGGCTATGACAGGGCAAGTCCACCAGATATCGTACAGAGTTCCTCTTCTCCCGCAGCTCCGCCAACAAACCGGAGTAGCCGAGGGAAAGATTTTGGACAATCTATCAGGGGTATAATACCACCTATAGTATAGTTTATAGGAGGTTTCTTTTATGCGTGTGGAAATTGAGCTTTTGGCAATTCCCTCTCTCACCTCGCCCCAGCACAGATCGTCTGGGGGTGGACCAAGATCCCTCTCCCATTCCAACTCACGGCGGGTCCGCTTGGAAACTGTGGCTTCTATCAAGATAGAGTATATTCGGGAGATCATCCCCCTGCCTATTGGGTTCACGATACATTCCCGTTCAACTAGGGTAGGAGCTACAATCGGTCTGGTGTGGAAGATTGAATTGACAAAGTGGCAGATCTGAAAATACTCGTAAAAAGAGGGGTGACAGTGAAGGGTGTTTAGTTTTAAGGTGATCTAGATCTAGAGAGACCAGCAAATTCTTAACGTAGAGGTCTGATATCAATCTGATACCCACTTTGGACCACGATTTAAAATGGTTGGGTGCACATCCCGGTGGGAACTCTGGGTTGTCTATGGGGGAAGGGAATCAAGAACAAATTTAAACAATAAACCTTGCAACATTTTGGTGTTACTTACCATCAATGTCACAATGTATCAGTTATCCATGTTGGCACTCCAGCTTAAGTTCAATATGTTTCTGTTTTAATAAAGGGTATTTTATTGTCAAATGAATTTATTTTTTTGCATATTGGTACCATCAACCTTTTGTAACCCACCCCTTTCACACCAGAAAATGCAGGGACCCACTGGAAATATGGCCCAGGAATCATGCCAGGCCATTCCCGGGTTTGCCCCTTTCACACCAGAAAAGTCCCTGCATTTTATGGTGTGTGATGGGGGCAGGAAGGAGGCGGGGAGGAGGTCGGCAGGAGGTGGGGAGGAGGCGGGCAGTCGGTGGGATGGCGGTGGAGGCGGGCAGGAGGTGTGTAGAATACTCACCCCGGTAGCTGGTCCTCCGTGCAGGCCAGGGATCCAAACAGGTGGCGGGCGCAAATGACAGGACAGCCTGCAAATGAAGATGACGCAGCTCTCCGGTGCCCTCACTGCCGCCGGAGAGCTGCGTCATCTTCATCCACCGCCTGTCCAGTCATTTGCGCCCGCCGCCTCTGTGGATCCCCAGCCGGACAGCACACCGAGGACCGGCAACCCGCGTTAGTATCCCCTACTCCATTCACACCGGCCAGTTCCCCTGGTTAAACCCGGGAACTACCCTGCTCCATAGCAGGGTTGAAATGCCGGGATTTTGGCCCAGGAATCTTTCACACCTGCGCTAGTTGCGGGTTGTTCCCGGGCCCAACCCGGGAAATGATGCTGGTGTGAATGGGGTATCAGTTTGTTTATGCCTTTCTGCTTTAATTCCAATTTATAATCTCTCACGGAGGTTTATTCTAAAAGTGACTTGAGATCACAATTGTTTAATATTGTTTATTACAATGAATGCAGTTGCAAACTTGTATATTAATTATAGTCTAACTTTCTCAGCTGATTGCTAGCTCCCAGAGTTATACACTGTTATACAGAGTTGTTAAGTGTATTGAAGCAGGATATCCAATGTTTCACTATTCCATAGTGCCCTTTCAAATAAAAAAAGGACTTATTTTAAATACTGAAGAAGGAATCACAAAAGTGGGAATATGTCCATGTAGGTGATGTCAATACTGAGGGATGGCAACAGGCACAGAAACTATACTGTTATGGGGATTCCTTCTTGGATAATAAAGACTTCAGAACATTTAGAGTTAGTAAGTCTACTGAGGTACAGGCAAGTATTAAATAACACGTTTTTGGGACACGTGGGGGAAATTTACTAAGATGGGAGTTCTATTTCACATGGAATGTTGTTATGGGCAACCAATCAGATGCTAAATATTTTCTTCTAGAAGGTGCTAAATAAGTAGATTCTGATTGGTTGCCCATAGCAAAATCCCATGTGAAATAGAACTCCAATCTTTTCAGATTTCCCCAATAAAGTTATAGTGGTGAGGTACAGTATAGGTAAAGGTTAGACAGCTGGGTTTTCATACATGCAGACACAGAATTAAAAAAAGACACAGTAGTGATGAATATACTAATTATATTTGGGTGCTGGATGACTACCCGATAGTTGGGATTCCAAAGGTCAGTACTCCAACATCGGAATCCCGACTGCTTAGATGCCGGACAGTCAGTATCCCGACAGACAGGGGGTATTCTCCCTTGTTGGAGTCCATGACCCCCATAGAGGCATAATAGAACCTGTGGCGAGCAAAGTGAGCCAGCAAGCCTGTAGCTGGCAAGTGCAGCGAGCCTGCAAAGGGCTTCTTTGTGCTCGCCACCCTGTTGGAGCATGTCAGTCGAGATTCTGATGTCAGGATACTCACCGTCAGGATTCCGATTGCTGGACCTCCATAGCACAC
This sequence comes from Crinia signifera, assembly GCF_055691185.1. Classification (NCBI taxonomy): domain Eukaryota; kingdom Metazoa; phylum Chordata; class Amphibia; order Anura; family Myobatrachidae; genus Crinia; species Crinia signifera. Next base: position 250,073,493 of record NC_139217.1, read on the forward strand.
AGAACATAGAATATATCTACAAATTCAAAGTACAGAAGACATATTTAAAATCATAATGATTTTGTGGGATTATTCTTATCTACCTGCTTAAATTCTGAGTATATCTTCTGCTTGTCCATCTGGCTATTCTTCTCCTTTCTCAAATGTAGTCCCACTGCACAAAAGTGGAAGCAAGGAAGAGGTAAGCAATTATCAACCAGTGAGCCTTACATCAGTAGTAGGGAAATTGATGGAAACACTCTGAAAACAAAGCGTTAAAGATATAGATCAAGGTGGGGCTGTAGATGTAGCTTATCTAGACTTTAGTAAGGCTTTTGACACTGTCCCACATCGCAAACTTGAAAGTTTGGGATTGAATTCTAAGATGGTTGAATGGATAAGATCTTGGTTGCAGGACAGAAAACAGAGAGTTGTAGTAAATGGAGTACAGTCAAAGGAGGGAAAGGTTACAAGTGGTGTACCCAGGGATCTGTACTTGGACCAGTGCTTTGTAATATCTTTATTGGTGATATTGCAAATGGAATTGAGGGTAAAAAGTGCCTTTTTGCAGTTGACACAAAGGTATGCAACAGGGTAGAAACACCAGGAGGGGTAAAACAAATGATTGATGATCTAGGTAGATTAGAGGAATGGTCAAGAGCATGGCAACTACAGTTTAATACCAAAAAATGCAAAATCATGCACTTGGGTCTCAAAAATGCAAAGACTAACTATAGTATAAATGGCACTATAATGGAAACTACTGAGGAAGAGCGGGATGTAGGTGTCACTATTTCAGGGGACTTAAATGCAGGTACTGTAGGCAATGTAACAAAGCAATGAAAAAGGCAAGTCAGATGCTTGGTTGCATAGGGAGAGGTATCAGCAGTAGAAAGAAATAAGTAATAATGCCACTGTATAGGTCATTGGTACGACCTCATCTAGAGTACTGTGTTCAGTTCTGGAGGCCATATCTCAAGAAGGATATAAATACATTAGAGACTGTACAAAGAAGGGCAACTAAAATGGTGCATGGCCTACATCACAAAACATACCAGGAAATACTAAAATATCTTAATATGTATACTTTAGAGCAGAGAAGGGAAAGCGGGGACACCATAGAAACTTTCAAATATATCAAGGGTTTTAACAAGATACAAGTGGGAGACATTCTTCACAGGAAGAGAAGCAACAGAACATGAGGACATGCACTGAAACTAGAGGTAGGAAGATTCAGGGGAAATTTGAGGAAGAATTACTTCACAGAAAGAGTAGTAGATAAGTGGAATAGCCTCCCATCAGAGGTGGTAGAGGCAAATACAGTAGAGCAATTTAAACATGCTTAGGATAGGTATATTGATATCCTTACAAAAAATAAGGATCAAATATGGTTTAAAGTAAAATGTTTAAAAAAGGCAGACTAGATGGGCCAAGTGGTTCTTATCTGCCGTCAAATTCTATGTTTCTATGTTTCTCCATTGCAGCTATCATCATACATTTATAGACCTACAGTATACTTAGCCATCCAGCAGGCATGATTTTCATAATACAGTATATAAACCCAATATATAATTATATAATCTTTGGTACATTCCATGGTTTCATAAAAGTACAAAAGTAGGATGTTCTATCAATCACTGGTAAGCAGAGCATTACAAAATGTCATTTCTATGTTTCAACACTTGTCATTTATTATTTTGATATGTTACTAAGGTCCAACATTCCTAGAGTCCCTCAGTAGGATATTTTAATCAAGGAGTGAAAAGAAGACTCTTTACTAGGGGCACTCAATTCTATGGGGTGTATTCAATGATTTCTGTGAGCTGTGACAGCGAGACTTGGGGCTAAATGCAGTGGGATCCCTGCATTAGCAGAGAGTCTCGCTGTTTTGGGGAATCCTCACCATCCTCTGACAGTGAGGTTTCCCCTGGAACATAGAATAGGGTGAGCGCCCAACACGAGGGTTAAACGGCGAGGATCGCTTGTTTTCAGTTATCCTTGCCATTTAACCCCCTCGCCAGCTGCATTGAAAATGGCCCTATGTGTAATTAGGACTTTTTAATTACACATAAAATGTAGTTCTCCTAGCAAACATTCTTATTTTCTATCTTTGCTAATGTATTTAGCCTGACTCTAATGAGCACCACCAACCCATAAGTGTCTTACCAATATAAAGCAAATTTATAGTCTCAGTTATTTCTTATGTTATACTCTCACCTCTCTATCATCTCATGATTGATTGGTTCTGGGAGAAGGATCCAGTGCGGAGTTTAAAGGCTCATACACACAGGGCTTGCTAGATCGCCCATACACAAGTAACGATTTGTGTTTGGGCGATCTGTGCTAACTAGTGTTCTCTGATAGAAAACTGGGGATTTGACTAAATCTTGACTACATGTACAGTACACACCGTCACTCGGGGGCATACACACAGAGCGTTCCATGCTTATTTCTAAAAAATCTAGTCAGTTCACTTAAAAAGGCACTAAAATTGCACCATGTGTAGGCTCAGTTATTGTGCTGCCCACACCCTTCCCCCCCCCCCCCCCCCCAATTCCTGCCTTACCCCTCTGTAGTATGCAGAGTCCCCTGGTGCTCCTCAAACTCCTCTCCTCCTGGCAAAAAGTACAATATTTAACCTAGGTTAATTGTAAGAGCGCCTTAATATGGGTTGTTTTCTAATAAGCAGCTGCTACCGGGGGTGGTCACTACCCCAAAAATGAAAAAACAGGAGAAAAACAATGGTGGAGCAGCGCCATAGCAAAATAAGGAGTGTTTGCATCAATTAAAAATAATGACAATTTAATAACATTTTAAAATACATAAACAACACAATGTTTAAGATATGGGGGACCTGTTCAAGGTGGGGGGACCTGTGGAGTATCAATAGTCAACAATGGGGGATTGATGTAACCTGCATGGATCGAGACTGACGTCCAAGTGCAGAGTGAGTCCGTTAGATGGTATTCCTGAATGTCTTATGGTCTCCTGGTTCCAGACACGTTGGCAAAAGGTGTTTGGTAGCCAGCCCGGGGGGACATATATAACGGAAGTCCGATAGGTCAGGTACTTGAAAATGGTACAATAACTCTGGTGGTGAATTGAAGGACACTATCCAAAGTAAGCAGGTGGTCAACCTCCTCTCCAACTGGTGGTGAGTGTTATTTCTCCAAAGCCAGGTCTATCAACACAAACGCATTTTAAGAGCAGCAGGAGCCCGGAGGAGAGACAAGTAAAGCTGCAGGTCCCGGCCAGAGATGCGGCAGTTGGCAGCAGCATAACAATAGCACCGCATACCCCTGGCACCTACACTTTCTCAGCGCCTCCTCGCTACCAAGGGGTCTATGTCACTTTAGTTACGCCACTGTGTAGGCTCCTTAACACCTGTCTCCTACTAGTCCTTGGATAGGTGTCAGATCTTATGTTAACAATAAATATTAACTCAAGTTATTAGCAAATGCATTTATTGTTAACCTGACCCATGGCTTAGCCAACACTGAGCATTCCCATGGGCAGAATGAACCAGCTTATAATTGTATTTTAAAATGTTGGTCTAAATACAATTACACACTCTCCACATATCTGTGCATACCAGCATCCATTTCATTAAAGCCTGTTCAGACTTATATGCTAATGTAGTTTCAATCATACTGGTGGAAATTTACTAAGATGAGAGTTCTATTTCACATGGGATGTTGCAATGGACATAGCATACATCCCATGTGAAATAACTCCCATCTTAGTAAATTCCCCCCACTGTATAGACATATAAATCATGACTTCAAAGCTACTCTTTATGCATATAAACTATTGTAACCTATCTACTTAACTTCAAATTTTATTGGCCAATTACCTAACTGGTAACAAATCCAACACAATTAGGGAGGAAATATGGGAAAGTCAAATTGTTCAAAGCAGCACTTTTAAATGTTCAGGGAGGTCTCTCTTCTACCATGTTGATGGTTGTAGTGAAGAGAGAATAGCACGCCTCCAGCATCAAAACCCCAAAATGCATGTTACTCCGATGGAAGGGGAGCCGGTGCCAGGAGCAGACACTGTGATGTGGCAGGAGATGATATAAAGAGTATTGGAGTAACGCCGGTAAAAGCAGACGCTCTAACTGCAGAACAACCACATTATATCATGAAGCCGGTAATATAACAACCTATCCTGTGCAGTCTATATTCAATTGCTGTTAGCCGATATTCAATTGCTGAAAAAAGGAATTATCTCCCAACACTTTTGCGCCTCAACCCTTCCACATGTATATTTAAATCAGACAGATTAAACGTTAAAATCTTATTTTATAATCCAATAGACCATGTGCTGTTTTCTGTTCCAGTACCTCCAGTATAAATCATGCGAAAAAGAGATACAGAAAAACCATCATAGCGTAGACAGATTTAATACATATAGCACACAATGATTTTGGATAAAAAAATCCTTACAATAGGACTGAATAATACAATTACCATAAAAAATGGAGAACTTAAGTTAAAAAGTTCTCTATTACGCATATATAGTAGGAAAACCACTCCAGATATGTCACAAGCAGGAGAGAAAGAATCACAGCAAACTACCGGATGTTGTGGAAAACTAGTGGGCCACTAGATTCTCAAATGGGCAATATGTGCGACTCAGCGCTAGTCCCTGACTTCTGCAGTAAGTCCACAGGTAGCGTTATCTCCTCCTTCTTTCCGTATCGGCAGTGGGTCCCTTGTGGTCCTCTCACTGATAAGCCGACGCGTTTCGACCACGACCGTGGTCTTTATCAAGGCTGCGAAGTGTCGCAGCCTTGATAAAGACCACGGACGTGGTCGAAACGCGTCGGCTTATCACTGAGAGGACCACAAGGGACCCACTGCCGATATGGAAAGAAGGAGGAGATAACGCTACCTGTGGACTTACTGCAGAAGTCAGGGACTAGCGCTGAGTCGCACATATTGCCCATTTGAGAATCTAGTGGCCCACTAGTTCTCCACAACATCCGGTAATTTGCTGTGATTCTTTCTCTCCTGCTTGTGACATATCTGGAGTGGTTTTCCTACTATATATGCGTAATAGAGAACTTTTTAACTTAAGTTCTCCATTTTTTATGGTAATTGTATTATTCAGTCCTATTGTAAGGATTTTTTTTATCCAAAATCATTGTGTGCTATATGTATTAAATCTGTCTACGCTATGATGGTTTTTTCCTGTATCTCTTTTTCGCATGATTTATACTAGAGGTACTGGAACAGAAAACAGCACATGGTCTATTGGATTATAAAATAAGATTTTAACGTTTAATCTGTCTGATTTAAATATACATGTGGAAGGGTTGAGGCGCAAAAGTGTTGGGAGATAATTCCTTTTTTCAGTTGTATATCCAGGAGGGGTGTGGAATTACCTCCATTTATCTCACCAGCAGATTTGCTGACCATCTGTGAACCTGAAACCTTCTTTCTATGATATTCAATTGCTGTTAGCCGATCAGGCTTTTTCCACCAAAGAACATTCAATGTTAATCATTTTTGATACAAACCTTTAGGAACATTCCTGGCAAAATTGTTTGGAGCATCTAATTTGATGAATTACTCTAATGTGTTCAATAAAAGGGTTTGAGGCACCCAGATTGCACTTTATTGGATTAACTGGATATCTTAGTGGATACTACTGACCAATATTAATCATTGAATTACTAATTGCAATTTTTTAAACAGTATTATTGATTATTATTTTTATGTGTATGTAATTGGGTCACATATATTTTTATTGAATAAATAAATAGATCAATACAGTGCGCTCTCTATTTTTTAGTTTATATTCTTTGGTTCAGATTTATTTCTGTTCTGGGAGCAGCATTACAGCTGTGTTTATTCATTTTAAATTTTTATATTGATTGATACTTATCAGTTGCGCCTAATTATACTTTTCAAGTATATTTCCTTTTTTATCTATTTTTATGGACTGAATAAACCAACTCATTTTTTTTAACACTTTTTTTCCTGTGAAAATTGTCAGGATTAATATCTGGTATGTAACCACATGTATGAATCATTTTTCTTGGTTGTCATTCCCCCTCTGTCAAATTATCTCCATTTGGATCCTTCTATCTATATGCTGCAATTGCATAATTAAGATACCAATACAATTACCGTACCAATACGTTAATCCGTTTTTTCCTTCCTTTTGTATTTCTGTTCACCTGTCTCTCCATAGTCATTGTACTACTCTTATCATCCTATGATCTTAATGCCAAATCAGTCATGGTATTAGCATATAAACTTGAAGTCTGTATAGAAACCATTATTGTCTTAGAAATGGCTTATTAATTATTTGTATGTATGTTTCTGTTATTATGTATTGTAAAACTTGAAAATTCCATCATTTTAATCTATGTTTTTGTATTTCTTATATATTGTTAAACTCTAGCAAACCCCTGATGAAGTCCAGGGAAGGGACAAAACAGGTTGGGTATTCCGTTTTGCTATTTTCAAGTGTCTGAAATTTCAGAGCGTCAATGTTATCTTCAATATTGCCACCTTTACTTGGAAAAAAGAGACTTTTAATAAACATTTGAACTTTACGGACTTCATTTTTATGCTTCTAAGAGAATTAAACATTTAAGGCTGAACTGGTCTAATCACAAGACCAATTAAAGGGGCGCCATCTTCCAATTGTTTCCATTTTTTCTCCATCCCCCATCCCACAGGGGATCTTTTAAGTAAGGCGGCCCCCCCACAGCAAATATTCATACTACTGGGAGCACGAAACAAAGGTCTGTTTTACATATATACATATATATATACATACACAGATATCCTGGGTCCTTGGCAGGGTCCCCTGGAAGGAGGCGGCACTCTCACGACTTTTAGAAAGAGTTTTTTTAATGTAAGAATATAAAGTGCACAAATAGAAACAAGCGTCTACGTTTCAAGACCCATTGGTCTTTTCCTCAGGACGTGCGTTTGCTGAAAGTGCTGTGTGCTAGTGAAAAGTAAAGAAAGAATCAGAGCGTTGTGCTCTCTTACCTTATATTCAGCAGCGTGTGTGGCTGCCATTCCCCGCCGCCGTGTCCGGGAGTCAGACTTCCGGGTAGATGGCTCCGCCTGTGTGACGCAGGCCGTTGCCTAGGAACCCTGGACGCCACCGCTCGCTGTTCTCCGGCGTCAGGGGAGGCAGTTACAGTAAGACCAGCTTTCAACTGCTGGATGTAGTGCTACGAAAGTGCTATAAATGAAAATCAAAAAACGTGTTATATGCTGCTGAATCGACATAGTGTGTATTTGCTAAATAAGCGATGTGTGTGCAATATTGGGTAAAATGGAGAAAACAGGGTTTAACCCTCAATAGCTAATTAGTAATCGACATCTTTAGTGTCCACTGTCTCACAGCACCTTCATACACTCTGCCACCCACGTGCTAAGTCTCTCACACTGCACAAAGGTGGATGAGCATTGTCATATTATAGTGTACTGTACATATAAAGTGCTTATAACATAATTATTGGCATAACTGGATTAGCATATTTTACAGTGGATGCCTACTGTTATCAGAGAAACAAATAAATAAATATACATATATAGCATTATATGGTGGAATTCCTGGGCATATATAGTATGTTGAAGAATTTTAACCTATAGTCAGGCACTATATAAAGGCATTCCAGGCTATTTTTTCATTTAGCCCTTCTGGAGATAATGCATTGAGTCGGAATATCCATTCCGATTCACGTTTCGTGAGGATTTTTTGTCTATCTCCTCCTCGAAGGAGGGGGGGTACATGATCTATAATAATACTTTTTAAACTTTCCAAAGTATGGCCGTGTGCCTTAAAATGTTTGGCCACTGGCTGCTCTATCTTATCCCCTTTGATGCAGGCCTTTATTGCCGAGCGATGTAGAGCCATCCGCTCTCTGAAAGTTCTAATTGTCTGTCCTACGTAGTATTTCCCGCAGGGGCAAATTATAACGTAAATAATGTATTGGGATTTACATGACAAGACGTGTGAGATTTTAAATTTCTGGCCAGTCAGGGGGTGGGAGACAAATGAGCCTGTTAACATCATGCTACAAGTGGTGCACGAGGGGCATTTATAGCACCCGGGTTTCTTTTTCTGCACATTGAATAGAGTGCTAGCTTCTCTGGGGACCATGTTGGTTCTCACCAGCATGTCCCGGAGGTTTTTACCTCTTTTGTAGCTAGGCATGACTGATTTTTGTTTGAAGCATGGAAGTGCTTTGTCACTAGTGATCAAGGGCCATACCGCCCTGACTGCCCTCGGTAGAACTTGGCTGGCTTGGGTGTAGGCAGTAACAAAGGGAATTTTGTTAAAGATGGTGTTTTTTGTAGTACTTTGGAGAAGTTGCTCACGAGGTGTTGCCATTACTTCCATTTTTTGCTTTGACAATAATGTGGGGTCGTATCCCCGCTGTATGAACTTACGGACCTGGGTGTCCAAACAGGGTTCTAGCATGGCCTTATCACTAGTTATGCGGGCCACTCTTGTCATTTGCGACTTGGGCAAACCTTTTTTGAGCGCTGGGGCATGATGACTGCTATACTTTAGCAGAGTATTCCTGTCTGTCTCTTTATGGTAAACTGAGGTGCTTATTTTTTGTTGTGTAACAGAGATTGTAACATCCAAGTAGTTTATGGATGTTTGGCTTATTGAATGGGTTAATTTTATGGGTCCATCTGTGGAATTAATTTGAATAATCAAGTTTTCCAGCTGTTGAGGCGTGCCCGACCATATCAGCAGCAGGTCATCTATATACCTGGTATACATGATGATCTGTGTGCTTATCCTGTCATCTGTAAAGAAAAAGTTGTTTTCCTGCTCAAACATAAAAATGTTGGCTAATGACGGTGACACATTGGACCCCATAGAGCACCCCGTTAGCTGTAAATAATAAGCCCCATTGTGAATAAAATAATTCCGCGTCAATGTTAATTCCAACAGTGTCAAAAACAAAGGAATATCCAAAGCAGTAAACTGGACTCTATATAGGAACGTGCGCACTGCCGCCAGTGCTTGCCCACTGGCGGCAGTGCGCACGTTCCTATATAGAGTCCAGTTTACTGCTTTGGATATTCCTTTGTTTTTGACACTGTTGGAATTAACATTGACGCGGAATTATTTTATTCACAATGGGGCTTATTATTTACAGCTAACGGGGTGCTCTATGGGGTCCAATGTGTCACCGTCATTAGCCAACATTTTTATGTTTGAGCAGGAAAACAACTTTTTCTTTACAGATGACAGGATAAGCACACAGATCATCATGTATACCAGGTATATAGATGACCTGCTGCTGATATGGTCGGGCACGCCTCAACAGCTGGAAAACTTGATTATTCAAATTAATTCCACAGATGGACCCATAAAATTAACCCATTCAATAAGCCAAACATCCATAAACTACTTGGATGTTACAATCTCTGTTACACAACAAAAAATAAGCACCTCAGTTTACCATAAAGAGACAGACAGGAATACTCTGCTAAAGTATAGCAGTCATCATGCCCCAGCGCTCAAAAAAGGTTTGCCCAAGTCGCAAATGACAAGAGTGGCCCGCATAACTAGTGATAAGGCCATGCTAGAACCCTGTTTGGACACCCAGGTCCGTAAGTTCATACAGCGGGGATACGACCCCACATTATTGTCAAAGCAAAAAATGGAAGTAATGGCAACACCTCGTGAGCAACTTCTCCAAAGTACTACAAAAAACACCATCTTTAACAAAATTCCCTTTGTTACTGCCTACACCCAAGCCAGCCAAGTTCTACCGAGGGCAGTCAGGGCGGTATGGCCCTTGATCACTAGTGACAAAGCACTTCCATGCTTCAAACAAAAATCAGTCATGCCTAGCTACAAAAGAGGTAAAAACCTCCGGGACATGCTGGTGAGAACCAACATGGTCCCCAGAGAAGCTAGCACTCTATTTAATGTGCAGAAAAAGAAACCCGGGTGCTATAAATGCCCCTCGTGCACCACTTGTAGCATGATGTTAACAGGCTCATTTGTCTCCCACCCCCTGACTGGCCAGAAATTTAAAATCTCACACGTCTTGTCATGTAAATCCCAATACATTATTTACGTTATAATTTGCCCCTGCGGGAAATACTACGTAGGACAGACAATTAGAACTTTCAGAGAGCGGATGGCTCTACATCGCTCGGCAATAAAGGCCTGCATCAAAGGGGATAAGATAGAGCAGCCAGTGGCCAAACATTTTAAGGCACACGGCCATACTTTGGAAAGTTTAAAAAGTATTATTATAGATCATGTACCCCCCCTCCTTCGAGGAGGAGATAGACAAAAAATCCTCACGAAACGTGAATCGGAATGGATATTCCGACTCAATGCATTATCTCCAGAAGGGCTAAATGAAAAAATAGCCTGGAATGCCTTTATATAGTGCCTGACTATAGGTTAAAATTCTTCAACATACTATATATGCCCAGGAATTCCACCATATAATGCTATATATGTATATTTATTTATTTGTTTCTCTGATAACAGTAGGCATCCACTGTAAAATATGCTAATCCAGTTATGCCAATAATTATGTTATAAGCACTTTATATGTACAGTACACTATAATATGACAATGCTCATCCACCTTTGTGCAGTGTGAGAGACTTAGCACGTGGGTGGCAGAGTGTATGAAGGTGCTGTGAGACAGTGGACACTAAAGATGTCGATTACTAATTAGCTATTGAGGGTTAAACCCTGTTTTCTCCATTTTACCCAATATTGCACACACATCGCTTATTTAGCAAATACACACTATGTCGATTCAGCAGCATATAACACGTTTTTTGATTTTCATTTATAGCACTTTCGTAGCACTACATCCAGCAGTTGAAAGCTGGTCTTACTGTAACTGCCTCCCCTGACGCCGGAGAACAGCGAGCGGTGGCGTCCAGGGTTCCTAGGCAACGGCCTGCGTCACACAGGCGGAGCCATCTACCCGGAAGTCTGACTCCCGGACACGGCGGCGGGGAATGGCAGCCACACACGCTGCTGAATATAAGGTAAGAGAGCACAACGCTCTGATTCTTTCTTTACTTTTCACTAGCACACAGCACTTTCAGCAAACGCACGTCCTGAGGAAAAGACCAATGGGTCTTGAAACGTAGACGCTTGTTTCTATTTGTGCACTTTATACTCTTACATTAAAAAAACTCTTTCTAAAAGTCGTGAGAGTGCCGCCTCCTTCCAGGGGACCCTGCCAAGGACCCAGGATATCTGTGTATGTGCATATTCTACAGGAAGGCACCTCGACGCCATTGATCTTTTACTGTGAGTGCCGGACAACCTCCAGACCCTATACATATATATATATATATAGATATATATAGATATCTATAGATATCTATATATATATATATCTATATATATATATATATATAGATATATATATATATAGAAAGAATATAGTGTCCCTAATATTGCGCTTAAACAAAGAGAGCAGCACCCCTATAGAACCTTGCTGTTAAAAAGGTACAGGGAAGAACATAGAAACAAAGGATAGGATGTGCGCTTATGACACTGGTATTTAAACTTGAGAAGTGAGAAGTCTGACGTTACTTATATATTAAAATATGACATGTACAAGTAACGGCAGACTTCTCACTATCTGTAGAGATCTGTACATTGCCCCTGATAAAGTCCTGAGGGATGAAACGCGTTGGGCTGCGGATCTTTCATTTGACACCTGTAAAAAAGCTGATGACTTATGAAACCCAATAAATGTCAATTTTATTTTATTTTTATTTTTTTATTGAGTGAAAAGGTTTAAATACCAGTGTCATAAGCGCACCTCCTATCCTTTGTTTCTATGTTCTTCCCTGTACCTTTTTAACAGCAAGGTTCTATAGGCGTGCTGCTCTCTTTGTTTAAGCGCAATATTAGGGACACTATATTCTTTCTACCTATCCTTCTGCTGTTAAGTGACCCTATTTTTGCTGCTATCAGACTTTTAGAATTCCGTTCTTTGATAGATCTAAAAGATCAGCAAAGGTGAATAACATATTCCAGGAGGAGGAACATGTATTTCAAACAGATGAAGATGATTATTATTGCTATTTAAATACAGCAGAAAAACTAACCCTAAGAGAACTAACAAGTTGGTATGATATAGTAACGCTAGAAAAATACCTCTAAGTAGGTCGTATCCCAAGAGGATTGAGGATTATAAAAAATCCCACTATAGGAGGAGGAAATGAAAGTTTTTGGAACTCACTATTGGATGAATGTTCTGCAAAACTTATAACATTAATTATCAATGAGAGAAAAAGAGAGATGGCGCTAATTGAGGATGAGATGAACAAAATTGATAAATTGGTCGACAAATTTAAAGACAGCGAGGAATTCAAACGAGACATAGCGGATCTACAACACAAACTGGTTGAGGAAGAAAATACCATTATACATAGGAAACAAAAGAAATTCATTAGAGATAAGAATGACTATATTAACGGAAAAATCTGAAATTGGTCCAATTTCGAGAAAAATTATCAGAGAATGTACACCAACAAAAATGAAAGAAGGGACAATCATGAGAGTAGATGCTTTCCACCTCAAAACTGGAGAGATAGAAATTCAAGATGGCAACAACCGGTCTTTAAAAAGGAACACAATTACAGAACACCTACACCTGATCAACATTCATCTAAACATTTTTTAGAATCCAAGGAGGGACCAATCCGTCCCCGTTTTCAAAAGAACGAAGAACTATTCGAACGAATAGATTCACCACAAGGGACGAAAATAAATTTCAGTGGAGTGGAAGAGGCAGTAGGGGGGGCCGAAAGAAGCCCCAAGAAAAGAAAAAGCATGTACTATCAGGTACGAACCAGAGTCAGGGATTATTGACATCACTCAGAGGAAACTACTTCCAACACAGACCGCACTTTTAAGTAAAGGTCTCAAATTTGCGCCCGACAACAGCGTAAATAAATTTGACTTATTTATCGATTTAAATAAATTTAAATAAATTTACAAGAAATCTAACCCTACAGCGTCATTTTTTGAAAAATCCTCCAAAAAACTTGGAAAGGAAAAAAACACTTCCGAGAGTAGCATTACCATCTAAATTCTACCCGGTTGAATCCAGAGGTAGTTATATCGACATTTTTTACGATACAGTCAGAGAAGACTTTAGGAAACTAAAGATCCGTAATACCAAATTTAACAGCAATATAAACCCACAAGAGAAACAAGCAATTAAGCTGTAAAGAATGCAGATAAGGGGGGATCAGTAGTTGTTCAGATCACCGAGAACTACCTCATTGAAGGGGCTAAAATTTTGGAAGATGAATCAATGTATACCACACTGCCCAATGATCCGACCTTAGAGTTCCAAGAAGAACTTTGGGTGTTACTGGTTAATGCATTGAAAAAAGGTTTCATCACTGAGGAAGAATACAAATACCTCTTTGTGCAACATCCAACTATGCCCATCTTCTATCATATCCCCAAAGTACATAAAAATAAAGAGGACCCATTGTGGCTGGGGTGCAATCATTAAGTGCCAATCTATCGCACTTTATTGATTTAATACTACAACCCTATGTCCAGCTAAACAAGTCTCACTTAAAAGATTCTACAAGTGTTCTACAAAAACTAAATTCAGTGGTTTGGCAGGATGATTATATATGGCTAACAGTGGACATCCAAGCCCTGTATTCTTCTATTCCACACCAGAAAGGAATTGAGGCAGTGGTATTAGTTCTTTCCAAAGATCAAAAAATTTCCAAAGAAGAAAATGAATTTATACTAGCCAGCATTCAATATATTCTCATGCACAATTTCTTCGAATTTAATGGCAAATTTTATTTGCAAAAAAATGGCACGGCAATGGGCACAAAGTTTGCCCCCTCCTATGCGAACCTGCTGATGGGAGTATGGGAAGAGAAATACATTTACGGTTCTAAATTTGAAAGGAATATCCGCCTGTTCCAGAGGTATATTGACGACCTAATCTTTATTTGGCAAGGGAAGGAAGAAAGCCTCCTAGAATTTAACACCTACCTGCAAATAAATGATTTAAATCTTAAATTTACCTCTAAATTTGACAAAAAGAATATCGACTTCCTTGATCTTTCCCTTAACGGCACACCAGGAGAGTTGGTCTCCACTAAAACCTAAATTTTAAGGATGTAGACGCAAATAGCTATATACCATATAATAGCAGCCATCACTACAAATGGAAAGATGGAATCCCATTCTCACAGTTTACCAGAGTAAAGAGAAACTGCACCAAAGAGAAGATTATGTCATCCAATCTGAACTGCTATCTAAGAGGTTCCAAGAAAGAGGGTATAGCCCGAGTAAAATCAATATGGCGAAACAAAAAGCAGCCCTATTGGACAGAGAAACCATGCTAACTGTTAACACCACCTCGAAGAAAGATCAGAGACCGACAAGCCGTCCATTTATTACTCAGTATAACAAAGAAAACGTGCTAATTAAGAAAGTCCTGGAGAAAAATTGGAGTATTCTGCAAAAGGACCACCATCCTGGGCCCCACCTTACCACCTCGACCCAATGTTATTTTTCGCCGTGCACCTAATTTAAAGAGCCTCATCGCCCCCAGCCAATTTCAAACTAAGATAACTACAACGCTTAGTAAAAAACAACACTTTCTGAATGCTCAAAATAGATGCACTCCATGTTGTAAATGTATATGTTGCAAATTCATGGAAAAGAAACCTTTTAAGTGGACCATCGAGAGGAAGACCTTGTCCCTAAACCACCCATGTACCTGCAACTCAACATTTGTGATCTATAAAATAACATGCGGTTGTGGTTTACATTACATAGGAAAAACTAAGCGACAATTGAAGATCCGCTTACAGGAACATATGAGGAACATCAAACATAAAATAACTACTCACAGCCTCCCCCGTCATTGAACAGAGAAACATAATGGAGAATTAGACATCAAGAATTTTTCTTTTACGGTACTGGTACACATCCCTCCGCACCCCAGAGGAGGCAATAGAGAACTAACTCTATCAAAAAAAGAAACATTCTGGATCTACACCATCAACTCTCTATCCCCATTGGGTCTGAATGAGAGTATAGACATAGTATCCTTTCTATGAAAGACTCCATCTGACTTCTTCCTTTTTTCCTGTCCTTTATCTGCAACCCTGCACTATGTACTATATGTATCTTTAAGTTATAGCATCACTATATAGTGGTAGAGACAAATTTGCTATATACTATTAAATAGTCATAGTATTTTTTGTTACATATGTGGATATGTACTGTATATATTTTATATTTCACTAAAATAATTACAGATAATTTTTCTATGTGAATTGACATTATATGAATTGTGTATTTCACTGTTAAATAACCACAGAGGTGGACTTTCTGTACATATGGAGTCTGGAAGGTTATAAACCTATTTTCATTAATGGACAGTGGAGAAGTATTTTTATATGGACCCATTGTCCATTATGAGCACCTTAGACACACACTTCATCTAATTAGTAGTTTAGAATTAGATAGTCACACTATAGTCATCTTAGAAACACAAATTTTATTATAACCATATTAGGTATTTATGTCATACATTTAGTATAGGAACACACAGTCACTGAAAGGTTCCCCACTTTTTACAGTAGGGATCATTAAGAAATACACTTAGATGGAGAACACATTTGTTATATTAAAGATGGAACTTCTTTTATTTATAGGCGACCTAGAAAAGTTCTGTCGCATTTAAAAACAACGATTAGATACCATCCCCGTCATTTTTTCAGAGGATCTAATACCTCTAGGTATGTGAATTTTTCTCTTTTCCACATTCTTCTTTCCTCCTCCTCCTTTTTTCCGGATCACTGTTCCTCCTATTCACCCTTTGGATCCAATGAATTTTTATGATTTTTTATGTATATGTACATGTTATATTTTAATATATAAGTAACGGCAGACTTCTCACTATTTGTAGAGATTTGTTCATTGTCCCTGATGAAGTCCTGAGGGACGAAACGCGTTGGGCTGCGGATCTTTCGTTTGACACCTGTGAAAAAGCTTATGACTTATGAAACCCAATAAATGTCAATTTGTTTTTAAAAAAATTCTTTTTTATTGAGTGAAAAAGTTTAAATACCAGTGTCATAAACGCACCTCCTATCCTTTGTTTATAAATATATATATTGTGAGGACTCCCGGGCTCATGGGTGCACGGAGGGGCCTATCGCTCGTATCCGCCTTGAGAAAGGCAGTGTTTACAGCAGTGCACAGTTCCGGGAGGACCTCGGTTCGTGGATCACACAGTAAGGCCACAAAAGCAAGGTACAAAACGCACCTTTATTTCATATTAACAGTACATATGAAAACCATAACCACACCACTAACACTACACAATACAGGTAGCACTACTACATAACACAGCACACACTAACTATTATCAGAACCACACAAAGATGAACACTTCCCCTTCCCTTCCACAGTCAATAGGCACCTTGGGCAGTCTCTGAGCTGAGGCTGGTGGAGCCTCGGTGAGGGGGATGCAAAACCCCGGCGGATGTATGGGCTCCACTGAGCCAGGGCCGATGCCCGCTGCCGATCCTGCAGATGATGAATCCCAGCCGCTTGGCCTGTGGGTGCCGTCGGGGTGCTGGCATGCTGGATGCAACCGCTGGCTGTGGTATGGGATCCACTACGCCAGGGCCGACTGCCCACTGCTGATGTTCTGGTGGGGTCTGGAGGGACCTCAGTTTCCTCCCCTGGGATCCTGCCTCGCCGGGTCAGGGATCCTGGATGGATGCAGAAAGTAGAACACCTAAGCCCGGGGCATGTGATTGCTCTTGTGGGGCAATATGCTTGGCTGTGTTCCCATCTCCCAGGTGGACAGGCTTGGGTCCTGGCAGCCACCTGTGTCCTCTGCAGTCTCCCAGCTCAACAACAACCCCCACCCCTGGTGCGTGCCCTCTTCAAAACTTCCACCCTCCCAGAATGCTCCGCTCCCCTGGTGACCTCACGGAGTGTCCTTATTGGAGGGATTTCAATCCTGCTCTTTAGAACGTGTCTCAGAGCTATATGGAGACCCCCTGTGGTTTTGGAGACATGTAGTCTGCAATGATTCCCCTTAGAACAAAGGCCAGGTAATTATGCTGATAAGGGGGAGGTCCACCTTCTGGTCGTATAATGAATCATGTTAACCCATGTCACAGCCCCCTCAGCTGACTGCTGTTTCCTATGCAGGGGGGTTTGTGACCCTGGGGGGGACAGGAAGAAATCACACACATGCAATAACCCGTACATACTATGCCAGACACCTATCAGGCTCAGGGGTATATGCCCTGATAGGCGCAACACTTATAAAAACAAGGGACTATTTCCCGATACATCTGGTATATAATAAGTCACATTCTATTGCTATAGAGAACACAGTCTTGTGATGTCCCCGGTATACAGAAGCCTGGGGAATAAAGCCCAGAAGCAAATACAGTCAGTGATATTTTTACAATCCTCTTGCTGAAGCGCAGAAAGAGGCGGTAGAAAAACACATAGCGGACAGGGGCGTGGCCCTGTTCCGTCACATATATATAGAAAACACACAGAAGGATTGGGTGCGCTGACACTTGCTGTAATTACTAAAGAGACTCTCAAGTCCTCTGTGATAGTCTCTTATGTTTTTCAGTTGGCACTTGTCCGTGAATTTTGGACCGCTGCTCCCTTGCTATTACCCCAATTCCCACGGGGTCACCACAACAAATCTGCAACAAATGTAAGACAAGGGGCACCCAATAGTGCAGTATCTCAAGTAAAAAGTTTTATTACATAAAAACATATATAAAAGTGTACAGCACGCGTACCATAAAATTCATCAGTGGTGGACTATATACCACATGACATGACTATTAATCCACAATGCTGGAACAGAGGCTGGGGGCTGCAAACAGCACTCACGGATACTTTTAGCACGTCCGTCTGGATTGTATTAGCGTCTCCCGGCAATCGTGCTTCGTCCGTCTCCCAGTCCTGCAGCTACTGTTGGTTGCGTCAGTTAGGCCACCCCCCTATGCGTTTCATCAGAGACTTCATCAGTGGGGTGGCCCAACTGACGCTGACGCTACCTTTTATACCATACTCCATCTACGGAGTGTACAGGATTTTTTCAGTATTATAAAACACATTTAAAACATCCAAAAGCAGTTTTCAATTAACATAGTGGGGATTAGTAGTGTATACCTCCTTTACTATACAGGATTGAGTTAGTATACAGTGGTCGGGGACAGGGTCAGTTATAATTAGCGATATACGGCGCATTCAGAGGTTTTATATATATATATATATATATATATATATATATATATATATATATAAATAAATAAATATATGGGACATCAATCTTTCCCCAGATACAGTGTAATCTTTATATATGGGTAGATAGCTGACACTGTCAGACTACTGTAGTAGTCACTCGTACTAGTGACATATCTTTCAGCGGTTGCCGGCATACATTAAACACATTGTTACAGCTATGGTCAATTAATTTAGAGGATTACCAAAAGCAATTGTCAGCTGTTACTATATGACAGGACCCTTACACATATGTATATATAGAACAGTGGGCAATAATATAAGGTTAAATCCTTTTACAACTACCTATATCTTCTGAATAAACAGCATCTTTCAGACAATACATAATTTTGTTGTGGCATAATCTCAACAGTCATAAAGAAGTATATATAGAAATATAACAGTATAAAGCTTAGAAAGAGAGCACAAACATCTATCAAGAATACAATTATATATTAGTCGGACAGGTTCTACCAATTATAGATCTTCTATGAACGGGATTATCTCATAATTCTCGTTTAGCCCCCCAGGTATTACTGTATTTAGTGTTATGATCCAGAACGTCTTGAGAGGCTCTTCTCCCTGTCTCCACCTCTTTTATCAATTTGTATGTGTTCAATACCTTTAAACGTCAAGGCATTTGGATCACTATTATGACATTGAGCAAAATGTCTTGGAACACTGTGGTGGTTTTCTTTATTTTTAATATTCCTCATGTGCTCCAAGATTAAATAGACAGAGCGCACATCCACCTTTTCTTCCTTCCATCTTTCCCATTTAGTACCTATATTAACAGCTAGGTACGGTAGAAGTGCAGCTCACAAACCAGCGCAGAAAAAGGACCACACTCCCCCCACTTTTGATATATATATATATATTACAGTGGTCGAAGTGGGGCGGTATACGGGGGTATGCCATACTGCCACTTTAATCTGAAGATAAAAAAAAAAACTTTTTTTTCCCCCTCAGGATGCTCTCTGATCACTCAGCAACGCATATTGTGCTTTTGTAATACCCCTGTACAACGGGGCAGTCTGGCAGGGGACGTTGATGGACAGGGGGGTGTCCGAAGGTGCGCACTTTATTCACTCTTTACTTTTCCATACCCCCACTTCAAAATTTCCATACCCCCACTTCAAAATTTCCACTTTAACCACTGTATATATATATATATATATAAATAGGGAACGCACACTTCCACATATAGCAACCACGGGGTGCAGGAGCAAAAATTTAATATAATTAATCATCCACTAGGGTGTTGTAATCCTCTCCAATTAAAGATTGGGCCATCACACTCTATTCAAGTAATTCAGCAAAGGCAATTTTATTCAAGCATTGCACTATGATCCATATAGTAAAAAGAAAGCCAATACTTATCAGCAACTGGCAATAGCTGAAGACATCTTCATATCAAATTTCCATCAGTATGCCCTGACAGGACGTTTCGGTAGTCTTCTACCTTTCTTAAAGGGCATCAACCTAACAATGGATGAATGCAGGTATAAATAATACAGTCTCACCTGAATGCAATGTAAATTCACTAATTGCCGGTAACTGGTGTCCCCATGATCTCCTCAGCTGCAGCATGTAGAAAAGTCTATGTGGGCAAAACAATACTTATGGTGAAGGAACGCATCAATATGCATCGGTCCTCAATCAGCAAAGCCCTTATCAAGATTGACAGCAATACTCCACCGGTGGCAAAACATTTTGCTTTGAATAGACATAGATTGAGTGACTTCAAATTTTTGCCCTTTGACTACATTCCGTCATTAGGAAGCGGCGGGGATCGACTAAATTTGTCCGAATAAACTACATTGAATTCATTTGATATCTACAAAGTCTGGTGAGTGCTATTCTTTCCCCAATTGGGGATCACCAATTCTGTATTATTGGAACATGGGGTTACTCCTATGCTCCTGAATGGCACCCCAGCATCTGGCTCCTTTTTGGGTGAGAGCGCAGGTTGTGTTTTCTTTTATATATATATATATATATATATATACAGCCTTATACCACCAGCATTAATTGCAAATGCAAAATGATAGGACCAGCACATCAATTGATGAAAGAAAAAAATCCGCACATTTATTTCAAAAAATGAGAAAGGTCAATACTCATCCACGGGCAGCAGCACAATCAACATGGAACATCTCATGGATATAAAGCAGCACAATAAGCCGTGGAGCAATCTGGTGCCCTGACGGGCCGTTTCGGCGCTTCAACGAAACGGCCCGTCAGGGCACCAGATTGCTCCACGGCTTATTGTGCTGCTTTATATCCATGAGATGTTCCATGTTGATTGTGCTGCTGCCCGTGGATGAGTATTGACCTTTCTCATTTTTTGAAATAAATGTGCGGATTTTTTTCTTTCATCAATTGATGTGCTGGTCCTATCATTTTGCATTTGCAATTAATGCTGGTGGTATAAGGCTGTATTTACTCATTGACCTGGCACTCCACTTTATTCATTGAAGAGTGTGCGTTTCCCTCAAGTGTCGTATATATATATATATATATATATATATATATATATATATATATATATATATATATATAAGATCTCTCTGCACAAGTAGAGTTTTGTCCATCTAAGAAGGATTTTGTCAGAAAGAGTGAACTAGAATAAGGCCCTAAATAAGCAATTAACTTGCATAGATTTAGAGCCTATGGAAGGCTGATTCCTATATAGTTATATATGTTAATGTATTTTTTGATATCACGGTTAAATTTATGATAAAACATAAATAGTTTTGTGCAACCAGCCATGTATGAAACAGAAATATGTAATCTTATGCTGTGCATTCATCTAGTTCATATTAGTAATATGCATGGAGTGTTTTCCCCCTCCCTTTTTATATAGCGCATTAATATCAGAGACTTGTGGTCTCAAAGCTCTTGTACTATATATGATAATTCATTTATGTCATTAAAAAACAAACAGAATATGCATTAGCAATTTATTAGAAACAATTGCATCAGCATGGTTCTTTGCACACAACTCATGATATACTGTTAATTTCCATATTGCAAACAACTGACAAATGGTTAATGTCACAGACTGGTCATTTATAGCAAGGAATAGAAAGTGGAAACGCAAACCCTTTTTTTTTCACTATTTTTCAATTATACACATTTAATGCAATGAATCGAGTTTAATCACATCCCCCTGCTTTTGTCTTGTACAAGAAATGCATTGATATGTAACATTTAAATTGAAACTACCTATTCATGATATGATTATACCAGCCATGGAATATGAAACTCAGTAGGAAAGCGTTTACAATTTCATAATTTATAGCCACTTGCTACGTTTAAAGCCCTAAAGGAAAATGATTGACAAAAAAACCACCAAGAGTAGCCCAAGATGGCCCCATCCCTGGATCACCCACGGTTACATTATGAATAATGAACTAGCATTTGCCTTGACCACAGAACTTTTCTAGCTGCACCTTGAGCGAGATGCACCAAGCTTCACATTTTGCCTGTAATACATGTCATCACTAAAGGATTTCTAAAATGTATAGTCCGTTGTGGTAACTACATTTACTTTTTACTATGGGCCTGATGCTTTGTTGGACAAATTTGCCACACTGCTGAATTTACATGTTAATTATTTTAGTTGCACATAATGTATTGTTTGTGCTCAGCACAGTACTGTATGTGAAATACATCTGTACACTGAAAATTCATTAAACGCATATGATGTGCATAAGTGCATCATGATACGGACATGTTCCTCATCATTGGCTAGGCTGTTTTTTTCTATTGTGAAAGAATGAGTAGTGTCCTTCCACAAATGTGACATGTAGCCAGGGCCACCAAAAGGGGGGGAGTGGGAACTAATTACCTAGGCCCAGGCTTCCTGGTTGCCCACAGTGGTGCATGCAGGGGGGTTTTCTGAGTACCCAGAAACCCTCCAGGGTTTAGGCTGAAAGCTGAGAGTCCCCTCTTTCCATAGGTACAAGAATTTTAAAAATGGTCCCTTGGAAACCAGAGATATCTGACTTCAAAGCAGTGGTCCCCATCCAAGCCTGTTAATTGCTCTTCCCAGTCAGATATTTCATGTTCTGTCGGACTTAGAGTTTTTCTGAGGGTATATTCCAAAAGCTGGGACTCTCCCCCTTTGATGGACACTGGTTACTGCCCCAGCTCCACACACCTGGTATGTAGTTTTATAGTCTCATTGGTGGATTGCTCTGCCTCCTGAACTCTGATCCCCTAGTCCCCAATATCATTTGGTAGGTGGGATTCTCTAGTTTTTAATTCCATTAAAATCTAAGAAATCTATTTCCGGGAACTGGAGATATCTGCAGTCAAGCAAGCTGTCCTCCCACCAGAAAATTATGAATAATAAGCCCACTCCACTATACACCCCTCCTCTGCGTATTAAACATCCTCTACCGCCCTGGAAGTTATGTATCAGAGCCCCATCATTCAGCCCAATGTCCCCTTCTCCCACCCTATCTCCAACCATCTGTGCAGTAAAGGGGTAATTAGTGAAAATTACTGATCCAGGCCCTACATGCTGAGCGATTGATATAATACCCCCTACCACCCGCGGGACATCAAAGCTTCCCCCACCCCTAGCGCTGGAGGATCGGTAGGGGCCCCAATACATTGCTCTGCCCAGGGGTCTACACTGCTGTTGACGCCCCTGTATGTATATATATGTATGTATATGTATGTATACATATATATATATATATGTGTGTATATCTATATGTATATATAGAGAGAGAGAACTTTGGGGGAATGAGCACTCATTGCAAGAATCCAAATGGGGTGGGTGCATACAGCCTTGTAAACATGTGATAGAAAAACTTGATATCCCTAAGGATATACAGTATGAGGCAGCACTCCAAACTTGAGTATAGAAAACAGGAATTTATTCCATATGATAGTCAGTAAGTTCACATACCAGGGTTGCAACTGATGGCAATAGGACAAGCATGGGTTCAGGGTATATTCATGTAAACAGCAGAGCTTTAAAGTATGGCAGTCAACGAGCCCATTTCGGCTTATGCAGCTTTCATCCTGGGTCAGTTCTAAAAAAAAAAATACAGAAAAAGCCATGTTTCCGCCCCTAAATGCCAGGTTCCTGTCAAACTGTGGCTACATTGCAACTTAAATACATATAGATATATTTTCGGTAATTGTTGATGCAAATGTGCAATGTGAAATCCATGCTCAATTAGGCCCTATGTCTGAGATGCACAGGCTGAATAGCAATTGCAATGCTTTTAGGGCTTAATTAAGCATGGGCCTGCTATTTGCATTTCTAAATAAGGCCCTTCATTTGTTTGAATAAAATCATGTTGTTTAAGAAGAATTGATACAGTAAATAATGGGCATTTCATCTATTTCTATACTGTATATTCTGTTGTAAATTGTGTCAATACTTCATGTATCACCTTTTATATCTACTTGTCTACCCTCCTGGTAGCTGCCATAGGCTCCCAATATTTTGGGTACTCCCCCACAGCCCCACAAGTGTACACTACTCTCCTACATCCTGCCCACTTCCTAGTGAAGCGGGACGGACTCCTGGGAAGGGGCCAATCCTGGGAAGGCGGCAGAGATTGCGCCATTTACAGTAGCTCCATTTGATCGCCACAGAATGTGGGTATTAACCTAGGTTGACAGTGGGGTGTAATGAAGAGCCAATTCAGCCCACCCGCTAAAGTGGCCTGCAGTGTCTCCTCTCTGAGCTTCTGAAAGAGAGGAAACTTACAAAGTAGCTAAAGTTCAACACTATTGCATATATACTGTATATATATTTCAGAAGGACTGAAAAATGGGTTATTGTGACAATTGATAATTGTGTTTTTAGAGAAGCATATTATTACATTATAATAATGTTTTGTGAGGCATATTTACAATTAAAACTATTTCCATTGCAGAGATAACTATATATTTTTTAATGTTTATTACTGCAGTGATTAAAAATCCCCCCTTATTCACTGTGATTAAAAGGCAGATGCCTCTCAACATTAATCATGTTTCATGATGACACCTGCCAGTAGTGGAAGAGTAACTTATTACCGTGCAGGTCCAGTCTCTATTATACTGTGTAACTATCAATTTTTATTGTGGAGGAATCTAATTACATTTGAAGGGTATGATTTGCAGTTGCTGTAGCATTTAAATGCCAGCAACCGCCTCCTACAGAATCTCGCCCGCTCAGACAAATCTGGAATTTTCAAGGCTCTGCTGCTGTAAAGTGTAGTGGATGCCATGCTGATTCAGCCGGGTGAGATCATTCGCCAGCAATTTCATTCCTCCATATTGTTTTTATGCAACGAAAGGGGATACTGGGTGTCCCAATCTCTCTAAGTAGAAACATTCACAACTAAAAAAAACTCAATTCAGTGGAGTGGTGCAGACCTCACACTCAAATCTGGTTCCTTCATTATGTCTACCATTGGTTCATTTACTTCTGTTTGCAGCCAAGGTACACAACATATTTTAAGAAACATTTTGGTCATACCTCCCAACATGACCCTCTCCAGGAGGGACACAATGTTCTGCTCCTGGACTTCCCTCTTAATGTATGATTGCCATCACCTGCGGTGAAGCAACTTTCTTATCAATTAACCTGTTCCACACAGGAGCAGGTTTGTTGGTACTTTATCTCCATCCACTTTATCTGTACATAGACCCATCTATCTTTCTCCACTTTATAACCAGCCATAGCTTAGTGCATCTGCCCCACTGTGAGTGAAAATGTCTTTCAGACTGACACATAATGTATGTGACAAGTTTAAATCTTTCATATATTGTGTACCATACACTCCTCTAAGATATTCCAGTGTATGGCCACAATATCTTCATTCCTTCAAAAGGAGGAAACATTACCATGATCCTGAACCTGCAGTTAGGCCCAGCGACAGACAGGAACAAAGAGTACACTTATATCAGACTAGAACAATGTGGGGTGAAGCTGGAGAATCACAGGGTGCATAAGGCTGGAGAGTCATGGGGAGGGGGTAGAAAGGATGAGAACCACGGACAGGGATAAGCAAGTAATTTGCACATAAGAGAAATGCGAACGGATCTCCTAAATCTAATATGTATTTGCACTCTGGATAAATGCTGGCAAGTAACAGATTTTCTGAAAAGCACCAATAATTGCACAGTAGAGAAATGCTGGGTCTCTCATTCTAATACCACACGTCATCTGCACAGTAAAGAAATTTTGGACACATCTTCAGAATAACACAGACTTGTGTAGACATGCCAGCAGAAGTTCCAAATAGCACAGATAAATGAACTTCATTCAACAGCATAGAGCAAGTATCTAAGTAATTGCCAAGACTGACAGAATCAGAATGATAAAATTTACAAAGAAGAAGGAAATACTTAAAAGGCTGACCATCTACAGTAATCATCACAAGTCCAGAAACAAAGCAAGGCAACAAACTCAGCTGCAACAATCAAGATTCAGTATACAGGTCAGAATGACAAAACCTAGTTTCATAGCTGCCTCATTGCCAAAAGACTGTTTGAAGCTAGTACAACTCACATTACCAGGAGCCTGCTGAACTGTGCTTTGCCAAATTCTAAAGGTGCCCATACACGTTACAATTATTGTATCCAATATTGGATACAATATCGCATCTCATCGCATCTCGGTTTTGCGATGAGGTGAGATAAGATGAGATCTAGTACAAAATGTACTGCACATACTTTTTGTACTAGATCTCATCTCATCTTATTGCAAAACCGAGATGCGATGAGATGCGATATTGTATCCAATATTGGATACAATCATTGTAACGTGTATGGGCACCTTAACACATTCACTGCCAGGTGTGGACAGCCAATTATCATACTTTTCTAAATGCTAGACATTCTTGTGTCCAACTGCCCCATTACACAATAGTTGTTTAGTTGTCTCGTTGTCAGCCCAATAAGCTACTGTAAATACTGGATGATTGAACCAATATTTAACCCCTTCCTGACGCAGCATGTTTTTGCCTTCCTGACAGAGCCCTTTTTTTCAAATCTGACATGTATCACTTTTTTGCTTTTACTTATCCCAGTGATTTTGAGACTGTTTTCTCGTGACATATTGTACTTCAAGTTAGTGGTAAATTTGGGTCGATACAGTCTGTGTTTTTTTGTGAAAAATGCCAAAATGTCGTAAAAAAATGGAAAATTTAGCAATTTTCAAAATGTTAAATTTTCTGCTTGTGAGACAAATAATCATACCACTCAAAATAGTTAATAACTAACATAGACCATATGTCTACTTTATGTTTCCATCATTATTTCAACATCCTTTTAATTTTTTTGGACACTAGGAGGCTTACAATATGAATAGCAAATTCTCAAATTTTCAAGAAAATTTCAAACACTGATTTTTTTAGGGACCAGTTCAGTTCTGATGTGACTTTGAGGGACTTGTATGTGAGACACCCCCATAAATGATGCCATTTCAAAAACTGCACCCCTCACAGTATTCAAAACAGCATTTTGGAAGTTTGTTAACCCTTTAGGTGTTTCACAGGAATTAAAAAAAAGTGTAGGTGAAATTTCAAAATTTCATTTTTTTTGCAGATTTGCAATTTTAATACATTTTTCTAAGGAACACAGTAGATTTTACTAGAGAAATGTGACTAAAAATTGATTCCCCCAATTCTTTTGTTTTCATAAATATCCTATATGTGGCCCTAGTGTGCACGTTGACCAAACCACAGGCTTCATAATAGAAGGAGCACCTACTTGATTTTGGAGCCTCCTTTTTATGAGATTATTTTTTAGGCACCATGTAGGTTTCTAGGCACCATAAGATGCTAAAAGTTAGGAACCCCCCCACAAGTGACCCCATTTTGCAAACTACACCCCTCAGGGAATTCATCTAGGGGTATAGTGTACATTTCAAACCCCCAGGGGTTTCACCAATTTTGATACAACTGGGCTGTGCAAATGAAAAATTACATTTTTTACACAAAAATGCAGTTCTGGCTCAAAATTTTTCATTTTCACAAGGAATGAAGGAGACAAAGCACCCCAAAATCTGTGCCCCAATTTCTCCCGAGTACGGCAATGCCTCACATGTGACCAAAAAATACCATTTGGGTGCATGGCAGGACTCAGAAGGGAAGGAGTGATTTTTGGATTTTGCAGCTCAGATTCTGGTGGAATGTTGGTGGGTGCTATGTCGCATTAACAAGACCCCCGAAGCACCAATACAGTGGAACCCCCCCACAAAAGACCCCATTTTGCAAACTACACCCCTCAGGGAATTCATCTAGGGGTATAGTGTACATTTCAAACCCCCAGGGGTTTCACCAATTGTGGTACAACTGGGCAGTGAAAATGAAAAATTAAATTTTTTACACAAAAATGCAGTTCTGGCTCAAGATTTTTCATTTTCACAAGGAATGAAGGAGACAAAGCACCCCAAAATCTGTGCCCCAATTTCTCCCGAGTACGGCAATGCCTCACATGTGACCAAAAAATACCATTTGGGTGCATGGCAGGACTCAGAAGGGAAGGAGTGATTTTTGGATTTTGCAGCTCAGATTCTGGTGGAATGTTGGTGGGTGCTATGTCGCATTAGCAAGACCCCCGAAGCACCAATACAGTGGAACCCCCCCACAAGTGACCCCATTTTGCAAACTACACCCCTCAGGGAATTCATCTAGGGGTATAGTGTACATTTCAAACCCCCAGGGGTTTCACCAATTTTGATACAACTGGGCTGTGCAAATGAAAAATTAAATTTTTTACACAAAAATGCAGTTCTGGCTCAAAATTTTTCATTTTCACAAGGAATGAAGGAGACAAAGCACCCCAAAATCTGTGCCCCAATTTCTCCCGAGTATGGCAATGCCTCACATGTGACCAAAAAATACCATTTGGGTGCATGGCAGGACTCAGAAGGGAAGGAGTGATTTTTGGATTTTGCAGCTCAGATTCTGGTGGAATGTTGGTGGGTGCTATGTCGCATTAGCAAGACCCCCGAAGCACCAATACAGTGGACCCCCCCCCCCACAAGTGACCCCATTTTGCAAACTACACCCCTCAGGGAATTCATCTAGGGGTATAGTGTACATTTCAAACACCCAGGGGTTTCACCAATTTTGATACAACTGGGCTGTGCAAATGAAAAATTAAATTTTTTACACAAAAATGCAGTTCTGGCTCAAAATTTTTCATTTTCACAAGGAATGAAGGAGACAAAGCACCCCAAAATCTGTGCCCCAATTTCTCCCGAGTACGGCAATGCCTCATGTGTGACCAAAAAATGGCATGACTCAGAAGGGAAGGAGTAATATTTGGATTTTGCAGCACAGATTCTGGTGGAATGTTGGTGGGTGCTATGTCGCATTAGCAAGACCCCCGAAGCACCAATACAGTGGAACCCCCCCCACAAGTGACCCCATTCTGCAAACTACACCCCTCAGGGAATTCATCTAGGGGTATAGTGTATATTTCAAACCCCCAGGGGTTTCACCAATTTTGATACAACTGGGCTGTGCAAATGAAAAATTACATTTTTTACACACAAATGCAGTTCTGGCTCAAAATTTTTCATTTTCACAAGGAATGAAGGAGACAAAGCACCCCAAAATCTGTGCCCCAATTTCTCCCGAGTACGGCAATGCCTCATATGTGACCAAAAAATACCAGTTGGGTGCATGGCAGGACTCAGAAGGGAAGGAGTGATTTTTGGATTTTGCAGCTCAGATTCTGGTGGAATGAATGGTGGGTGCTATGTGGCATTAGCAAGACCCCCGAAGCACGGTGAAATGATGAACCTAATAATCCATAGATGTGTGGTATATTTTAAAACACTCCACTAGGCCGGGTTTGTCGGGGCAAGTTTCACAGTGGAAAATAGTATCCTTTCTTATTCCCTTTTTATAGCAAACTTTGCACCTTTTTTGTGTCCTGCCCTTTCTTGCAGTGGAGGGGATTTCGTTAGGAAAATGCTGCCCTGGTACAATACGGGGGCCAGTACTAGAAGTACTGGGGCCCTCTGCCTGCTGGTTCCCAAATATTAGGCCCTTTATGACTTCCTCTTGAAAGTGCATAAATGTCCCCCTCTGGCTGGTAGAACGGAATAGCACGTAAGCGTTATACAGTGCCATCTGGATGATATACACGGCCAGCTTCTTGTACCAGATTTTTGTTTTCTGCAGGGGACTGTACGGCTTCAGTACCTGATCTGAAAGATCCACTCCGCCCATGTACTTATTGTAATCTAGGATACAATTAGGTTTTGAGGTGTGGGTACTGGTACCTCGTACAGGGATGGAGGTGGTACTGTCTCCATGAATTGTTGTCAGTATAAGGACATCCCTCTTGTCCTTATATTTGACCAACAACATATTTTCGGTGGATTGTGCCCTGCTTTCACCCCTTCTCAGTACTTGGGCAATGTGCGTTTTTGGGAGGCCTCTTTGGTTCTTGCGCACAGTACCGCAAGCTGCTGTACCTCTTGAACCAAGGGCCTTAAACAGGGGGATGCTAGTGTAAAAGTTATCCACATAGAGGTGATAACCTTTATCCAGGAAGGGGTGCACTAAATCCCAGACAATTTTTCCACTAACACCTACGAGGGAGGGGGGGCATTCTGGCGGTTCAATTCTTGAATCCTTCCCTTCATATACCCTAAACCTGTGGGTGTACCCTGAGGTGCTTTCACACAGTTTATACATTTTTATGCCATACCTTGCCCTCTTACTGGGAAGGTACTGGCGGAATTTAACCCTTCCTTTAAAATGTATAAGGGACTCGTCGATACAAATAAATTTTTCAGGGATGTACATCTCTGCAAATTTGGCACTGAAATGATCAATGACCGGCCTGACTTTGAATAGCCGGTCAAAGGTGGGATCATCTCTGGGTGGGCACTGTGCATTATCGGTGTAATGTAAAAATTTAAGGATTGTCTCAAAACGAGTCCGAGTCATGGCCATACGGTAAAATGGGGTGCTGTACAGAACATCTGTACTCCAATATTGCCTAATTTCTGGCTTTTTTACTATGCCCATATGTAACACCAGACCCCAAAACGTCATCATCTCTACTGCATCTACAGGGGTCCACCTAGCAAATGATGATGTGGGGTTTTGAGCAATAAACTGCTGGGCATATAAATTACTTTGGTCCACCATTAAATTTATAAAATCATCAGAGAAAAATAATTTGAAAAAGTCAATTTCTCTGAGACCTGTTGAATCAAATTGGATTCCTGGGATGGCCAAAAACTCAGGAACCTGGGGCTCAAAATTGTCTGGTGGTGGGGTCCATACAGGATCAATCATTTGGGGGGGGGTCTCAGCTGCTCTACGGGGGCGTCTTTGAGGGGGTCCCTCATCACTAGAGGAGGAAGAGGAGCTTAAGACGAATCCTTCAAATTCCCCGCTTGCATCACTGGCTGTGTCAGAGTCAAAGGCAAGCATGGCATATGCCTCCTCCGCTGAATACATTCTTCTGGATGACTGGGATGACATTTGGGATGACATTTGGGATGCCATTTGTATTTTTGTGTTTCTGTAAGTGTAATGTTTCAACACGTGTATAGTGTAGGGGGGTACAAACTTTATTTCAACACGGGGGGTATGTAGTGTGTAGTGTGTATGTAGTGCAGAAAAAAAAATACTTTATACAGGAATTTGATCCCAATAAAAAAAAAAAAAAATTGAAGGGGTTAAAAAAAAAAAAAAAGGTCCTGCGCCAAAAATTGAGCACAGATGTTAGTCAGTAACGTCCGTCACTGAACAGCGCTCAAAGGCAACAGGACACCCACAAAAGCAACGTGGGTGTAAAAACAATTTAAAAAAAAAAAATACCACAGCACTCTCCAAAAAAAAAAACAATTTAAAAAAACTGCAGAAAAAAAATGATATCAACCCTGTGCCAAAAATGCTGTTCAGTGATGTACGTCACTGATCAGCGGCCACAGGACACCCACAAAAGCAACGTGGGTGTAATAAACCACAGCACTCTCCAAAAAAAAAAACAATTTAAAAAAACTGCAGAAAAAAAATGATATCAACCCTGTGCCAAAAATGCTGTTCAGTGATGTACGTCACTGATCAGCGGCCACATGACACTCACAAAAGCAACGTGGGTGTAAAAACAAAACCCCACTGCACTCTCCAAAAAAAAAAAAAACTGCAGATCAGTGATGCAGTGATGCAACACTGATTAGCAGTGAGGGGCAGCAGGCACACACGGGTGCAACCTGACAGGGTATATATATAAAAAAAAACCCTGGACCCCCAAAAAGTTGCTGATCAGTTAATTAATTTAAACTGATCAGCACAAAAGGGGGGGCAGCAGGGGGGCAGCAGTCAGTTGCACAGGCAGCACAACCTTTGGTGCAACTGACAGGTATATATATAAAAAAAAAAAAACCCAAAAAGTTGCTGATCAGCACAGATATACTGATCAGCACAAAAGGGGTGCAGCAGACACAAAATTTAGCACTCTCTATCACTCTCTATCACTCTCTCTCACTATCTCTCACGATCTGTGACTCTATGACACTGCAGCAGCAGGACACAGGAAGTCACAAGATCCAGGAAGCATCCAGCTGCTGGCAGCACGCTACCAGCGGTGATCAGCGGTGATCAGGTAAGTATCAGGCAAGGTTCAGGTATGTATAGCAGGACAGAGTGGCCGGTGACCGCTCTGCACGCAATTCCAGACCGGAATGGCGTCTGCAGCGCAGTCACCGTTAGTTTAAATGGCGCGCCTTGGCTGTGATTGGTCCGTCGGTCCGACGGACCAATCACAGCCTTGGGGGCAGGTGGGGTGAGGTGTCGTCGTCACCGATGACCCCCTCATGCCCCCTCACACCCGGCGGTGATTGACACCTGTGTTACCGAGCGTCTGATTTGCCGGTAACACAGGAAAACGCTGCGAATGGCTGTTCACATTGAACAGCCAATCACAGCGATCGCCGACGGGGGGGCGGCATCGCCGCCCCCCTGGGCATGCAGGGACATGTCTGCTGTCAGGGACAGCAGACATCGTCCCTCTGTCACTGCGTCTAGAGACACAGTGGCACTTTGAAGTCATGACGTATATATACGTCATGTGTCGGGAAGTACATCCCGGCCATGACGTATATATACGTCAAATGTCGGGAAGGGGTTAAACAATGTAAGCTCAGCATTAGACTTATAGGCAGAGATGTAATGGGAGCTGATTTTGGACAGATTTTGTGAAATGGACGATTTTTTACGCAATAGTCACACATTTTGCAAAGTTGGCCAATATAATTGCATTCAAGTTCATGAAATGTTGGATTTTTTCAGCCCTGAATAAGAGTGACTATTCAAAAAGTCAGATCCAGGTGTTATGCCCATGTTAAATATGCAACTCGGCTGATGTAATGGAGTCCAAACTATAAAGCTGTGTGCACATGATATATTGCTCAGTATACTGGCAATATCTCTCAGCAATATATTGATCAGTGTACTGTTTTCATCATTGACCAGCGATTTTGGCTGAAAAATGCAAGCTATACTGTTCCATTCTGTATCTACCTCCTTTTGACTAGAAATCACTGGTCGCTGGTGCACAGTGCATTGTGCACCAGCGACATGCAATTTTTAGCCATAATCGGAGGAGCATGAATGGCTGGCAGTGGGAGCATGCTCCTAGCAAATTATCTCCCACAGCACATGAAATCACTGGCAATATGGTCGCTCAGTGTCCATATTGCCAGCGATATGTGCTGAAATCACCCCGTGTGTACACTTCTTTAGTCAAACACAAAAGAGCTCTATAAAGTGGGACATAATTAGAGCTGTTTTTCGGAGGGGGCAAGTTGTATTTGTCAGTGTTGTATATTTATTACAACTACACAATACAGAACATTTACAAAAAAATAATAAATGCTAAAATTATTTCTAACCTCAAAATCAGTCAAAAATACTTTGATCTTTCAAAATATTTTATGTACTGTATAAGGAGTCCCTGAAGCTAGCTGTTCATGGATTGTGGACTTCCTGACTGAGAGAAAACAGGGAAATTCACCTCCCAAGTGCTGCCCATCAGCAAAGGATCTGGGGGGCTCCTGTGCTGTGTACCACCCCTGCTCTTCTCCTTGTACACCAACTGCACCTCTGAGGCGCAATCAGTAAAAATAATCAAATTTGCTGATGACACTACCATCATTGGCCTCATCAAGGATGGGGGCGAATCGGCCTATAGACGAGAAGTGGACCGATTGGCCCAGTGGTGCAGCAGCAACCATCTAGAGCTCAACCCACTCAAAACCGTTGAGATGGTAGTGGACTTTAGGGAGAGGTCGGTTGGTGTCCCTCCGCTAACAAATGCTGACAGTGTTGTGTAGCAAGTGGACTTCTTCAAATTCCTGGGGACCACAAATATCCCGGGACCTTAAAAGGGGGCCCAACACTGATACTATTGTTGAAAAAAGCGCAGCAGGGGCTGTTATTCCTTAGGCAACTGAGGAAGTCCAACATCCCACAGAAGCTTCTGCTCCTCTTCTACTCCACTAAAAATAGAGATTCCGCTCTATCCCTATAATCCCTGAGAAAATTAGAGATTTCCCACAATACCATTAAAGCCCACTATTTTTTAGTGGAAGACGGCAGGCCCTCTGGGGCCATTCCTGATAAAGAAATGGGTAAGGTGACTTCCCTAATACAAACAGAGTGACCCACCCCTGCTATAGGTATATAGAGTCGGTTTGAATATCTTTCACTCGGGACTCACAGGGAGACTAGACCTCATCTTCCCTATCTCTGTCTTTCTCTCCATACTGTCTTAACTGTCAAATGAGAGATAAATATTGGCTTAATATATGTACCATTTAAAACGGTGTATGCTATATGGTGTGGCGCTACTATACCTCCTGCTGCAGAACAATTACGGCATATTTTGAAATGCCACACATACTGACTTAAGAGTATATTGTTCATAATATTTTCACTGGTTTGTTGACCTTCAAAATACTTGGCTAGATTCATTAAAATACCATTATGAGATACCACATAAATCAATCTTGAACTCCGAGTCATACAGAGCATTGAAATCTCTTCCATGTAGGCATTTTGATAAGCGTTATATTATAACTCACAACCTTGGAGATTGCCTCACTAAAAACTTCAAACAAACAGGCCTGATTGTCAAGCCACAAACAGATACATTGTCTCTGCATAGAATCTGTGCAAAACCTTGTTTGAAACATTTGTATACTTTTGGCAAAGATCACTTGATACATTTATTATCCGTTTCCCAGAGTATTTAATCTCATACAGTGGTTCTTTTCTCTGGCTAAAAATTATTGAGCTGGGGACAGAAAGTTATCACAACTTTAAGTGCATCCATGTATGTGGCTCATCTGAATCACAAGTGTGTTACATATTAATTGCTTTGTGTGTCAAACTATATATGTGTGTCTAGTATTTATTTTAGAAATTAATTAATAAAAGTTAATTTTTAAACATGTAATTTACATTTTCCACACTTCCTCCTGTCTCTAATTGTTAGACTAGTATTGACTGTTACACTAGAGGCGTCTCCTGAGTATCTCTGTTTGGCGTCTTCCCCACTTACCACTTACATGTCCTATAATTTTAATAATTGAGATTACGATAATTAATCTCCAAACAAGAGTGCCCCAACAAAAAAGATTCTTTCTTCTTCCTCTTTGAAATATATTGTTATATTGTCTGGATTACTTTGGCCACATATGAGTGGACATGAACTTTTCTTACGTGAGAGTGCCCTGTAACACACCATACCTATATTGTATATACACAGTCAGAATGTCTGGTTCAGAGGTGGACGCAGCCAAATTCACAACTGCTTAAACAAGCAGCAGATCGGAAAAATATGCTAATGAAGAAAAAGCTGTTATTTGTACAGAGATGCCACTGGCGTGTTCTCTATTTTCCACTGCTTGCAAATTGAGCCTTTGAGAAACATTATGGTTGAGACTTACCGTCAAATCAGTTGCAACACTCCTGCATTGGACTAGCCACCCCTGTTACCTCCCATAAATACTGACTGACAATCACTCTGTGCCCAATCACCATTGCAAGCCAATCGTACAACAATAATAATTCAACAGTGCAACACTTTGCATCCACCTCTTAATCAGTCCCAGAATGCACTGGACTGAAGTACCACATTTGCATGTACTTGTTCAGTCAGCATCAGCTACTTTCCTGTGTTTTTTGTGGAACTACTGAATTTACTGTAGCTTCTTTGTGAGTTTCTCTAAAGCAGTGCTTCTTTTGCCTGGCCAGCACAATAGCTCATGCTAAATAATTCAGCATCAATTATGCTGTGTAAATTCTGTAACTCTTTTATTTCCTAAGTAATTATTATCATCATAGTCAATTTTGTAAGCTTGTGAACTCTCTAAATTGCTTTAAATGTATTTCTTTTTTCATTTTAATCTTGCTCTGTGGTTAGTGATGTGTAATTTCAGTGGTTAATTTGACAGCTTTGATTTTGCATAAATCTAAAATCAGTTAAAATAAAAAAAAATACATTGACATGTATTCTCTACAAATTAGCATATAAAAAACAGCTATTAAAACTAATTAGACCCAAAGTTCTAAATCAATTTTTTGGTGAACTGTTACATAATATAAAATCCAAGCCCAAATCTTGGGGTCTAATGTTGTGCTCATGGCTATTGCTGCTTACTCTTACAATTGTCATTAACACTTACACATACCTCCCAAATGTCCCCATTTCAGGGATCTGTCCTGCTGTTCTGATCAGGACAGATTTGTCTTGTGGGCCAGAAAGCTGGGAAGTACGTATCTCCCAGTCATTGCCGCTCTGCAGCAGAACTACACAGGGCACTTAAAGGCTTTTCAATGGAAGTTTAGTAAGAATTAGTCTTCAGCTGACAGGGATGACTTCAGTCTCCCATCTACCCTCGTTGTTACACAAATATAAACATAATACCTACAGTTGCTCTGACGCTCTCTGTCTCAATAAGAAATCTGCCCTTTCCACATACTTATCTCGTCAATCCCCCTTTCAGAATAACCCTTCATTCCCGTTGGGTCGCTCCACCATTATGGCATCTGGCTTTACTTGCCTCTGTCATATGATCAGGCATTTTGCCCTGCAATCATTTGATAAAATCCATGAAAAACATGGAATCAGCAACTACTCCAACTACCATTATCGACAAACTTGCCATTTCATTACCTCCTCGCACTCTTCTTCTGTACCTCAACTGTATTCTCCTATGGAAAGGCTATGTATACACTGCCAAAATGATATGGGTGTTATATCCTTTCTATTCTGACATTGTAATCCCACTCACTCACTACCCATGAACTTCCTTGACAGATTTAGGATATCAACCAGGTGATTGTTGAAATAGTGGGGCAGATGTATTAAGCTTTAACAAGAGATAAATCCAAGGGTGATAAGCAGAGATAAACGTCCAGCCAATCACCTGCTAACTGCCATGTTACAGCCTGTGTTTGAAAAAAGTCAGTAAGAAGCTGATTGGCTGGACGTTTATCTCTCCTTATCACCCTCACATTTATCTCTTGTTGAGGCTTAATACATCTGCCCCAATGAGACTTAATGGGGCAGATGTATGAACCAGCGTTAAGTACAGAAATGCACCTAACGCTGGTTAACTGGGGGGATTACGATTTCCCTAATATATCACTAGCGCACCTAGCATGCGCTAGTGACAGCCCGCCGAGTTACACTCGGCGGGGCTGTCCCCTGCAATCCCCCCCAGTGATTAGAGGCCAGGGCGATGTATTAACAGCCTTCAAGGCGTTAATTTGCCCCGGCCACTTCAGCTCA
Source organism: Crinia signifera (assembly GCF_055691185.1). Lineage (NCBI taxonomy): Eukaryota > Metazoa > Chordata > Amphibia > Anura > Myobatrachidae > Crinia > Crinia signifera. Next base: position 250,110,576 of record NC_139217.1, read on the forward strand.
GGGCTAGCATTGTCCTGTCCCCCACTGCAGGGACAATGCTTGCCCGGCTTCTGGCTCGGGTTGCGCTGGAGATCTCGCGGTTTTAGCGAGATCTTGCACATGCCCATTAGAGCCGGCCGGGGGGGGCGCACTGAGCATGTGCGGGGCACCGGGGGGGAGCCGATAAGGAGAACCGTAATCGCTGAACATAAGGGCTCTCCTTATCGGTTTGGGGGGGGGGGGGTGATACATCTGCCCATAACGCGTGCCCGCTTCTCCACGTTATGCTGGAGAAGCGGGACCCGTTATTTAATAAACGTTATGGGCAGAGTCATACATCTGCCCAACTATCTCCAAATATTATATCAGCGTAGCTATATATGCCTCCATCAGATGAATAGTACTTCTACTGACCTGTGTTGGAGGAATTATGCCCAAGTTGGCTTTTTACACCAAAGGTTTCTCTATTCTGGAACATGGCGCTAATTCAGACCTGATCGCATGGCTGTAAATGCGCAGCAGCTAGTGTTCAGTTAAGCCACAGCCCGATAGATTGAAATCCCGCTTAGGAAATGTAAGGGATCACTGTGCGAATGAATGTGTATGGCTACAAATCTATTTTCAGCCGTCTGAATATGTACAAAACACATCGTAACAGGCTCACCATCAAATTATATTTTTACACTGGGCACAAGTCATCGCAGGCTCAGAGTAACCATAAACTTAGGGGGTTATTCTGGTTCACTCACAAAGGCAAATTCACTCTCTAATGGAGAAAATCATATGCACTGCAGGTGGGGCTGATGTAACATGTGCAGAGATAGTTAGATATGGGTGTTTTATTGTTTCTGTGCAGGGTAAATACTGGGTGCTTTATTTTTATACTGCAATAGACGTACAAACCCAACCCAAATCTAACTCTCTCTGCACATGTTACATCAGCCCCACCTGCAGTGCACATGGCTTTGTCCATTAGAGGGAGAATTTGCCTTTGCGACTGAACAAGAATAACCCCCTTAATCTGCAGTGTGATGAAAATATGCATATCCATACTGGAGCTGATGTCACACGTCCTCCTCTAAAATGCTCAGACACACCTAGCACTATCCCGGACACTCCCTGCATTTTCCTAGGCATGCCTGTGTTTTTCTTTGCACTCCCACTAAACAGAGGGTTTCCACCCCCCAGTCAATCACCTTGTGTACAACTTGTGATTAGCAGGATTTCATCGCAGGATGACCTTGCGTGTGCAAACTATGGGCCGTGTGCATGCACAGTCTATCGATAATCGAATTCATGGCCATGCAATCAAGCCTGAGTTAAAGCCAGTGGTTGATCCTCTAGGCAGGCCCCCACCGCCATTGTTCCTACCTGCTGGTGCCAGACACTGCTGCTCCTCCCAGAAGGCCCCTGCTGCCGCTGCGCCTCCGACTGATTCCCGCACCGCTGCTTCTCCCAGCCAGTCCACACTGCCACTGTGTTCCCGATGCCTTTATAATGATGACAGGCACCAGGGCCAGTGCATTCACAGTACTGACTTCAGTACTGATCATGCCACCAGCTCCTATGGGCTACTTCAGCAGCATCCCATACAATTTAAATCACTGTTTTGTTGCCTGTACAACACAGATGAAAGGCACTAGGACCAGCCTGTCATCTGTATTGCACAGCACTGAACTAGTTACAGCACACTAGGTATTTGCAGCACCAAACTAGGTACTGTGCTTGCGCATACTCCTGGTTCTATGGGAGGCTTCACCTGCAGCCCATAGAAGCCAAAGAGGAAGCCCTGTAGGGAGAGAATACCTCCCAGTGGGACTGCTTTGAGTGACTGGCAGGCCCGACTTCCGATAGGAAATCACTGCCAGTCACAGTGAAGCCAGTGCAGTCCTGCAGCCCATAGGTAAAAGCAGACACTGGTTAGGGCCATGTTCACCTCCCTCATATCATCAGTTGTTTTTAGCCTTTCCCATTAACCTCTGTTAATTTTCTGCTGTGTGCACCTGTTGAACAAACAACAAAAAATGTTCATAAACTCCACATTTCCTTTGCTGCCAAGTATCAACAAGCACAAAATTGGAAGAGGATGAAAACTCCAACCCATCAGGTACCCTTGAATAGAATTTGGCATATATCTAATATCTACATAACTAGCCTGCAGAACAAAACAGTGGACAAGTTTCACTGTTTCAAGAAGATTATTATTATTATTATTATTATTATTATTTTGTTCTAGTTTACTGTTATATATAGTTTTACTTGACCATTATCCATACAGAACATACTTTTTTTTCTTTTCGAAAGGATATACTTCTCACAGGAATTTGTACTTATTAACTTATATATATTCTTTTTTTTAACGTTTGTTTATCTATACTTAATAAAAGATTGGTACTCTTTACCTATCACGGTGCCCATCGCGGGCATCGCGGGTACATTTATGTCTGGCCGCGACGCGACCGACGCGATGCCCGCGATTTCCCATTGAAACCCATGTTAAACATGGAAATCGCGTCGGTCGCGTCGCGGCCGGCCATAAATGTACCCGCGATGCCCGCGACGCGATGCACCCGATTTCCCATAGCAATCAATGTTAAATGGCCCGACCGACGCGATTTTACTGTTAAATGCCTCAATGGACCCGATGTGGCCATAGGAAACAATGTTAAATGGGCCACAGAGGCCAAATAGGCAAACTTGACTGGGAAATGGCCCCCCCAATTGTTACCGCCACCCCACGATCAACGTCAACCCGAAGCGTGGCGAGCGCAGCGAGCCCGCGAGGGGCGGCGGTACGCGTCCTCCGACCTTTTCATACCCCCACTATCCACGTCGGCGTGGAGTTGAGAATAGAATAGTGTGGCGAGCGCAGCGAGCCACCGAGCCCGAAGCGTGGCGAGTGCAGCGAGCCCCGCGAGGGGACGCGGATACCTTCACAGCTAGACGCGTCCCCTCGCGGGCTTCACAGGTATCCGCGTCCCCTCGCGGGGCTCGCTGCGCTCGTCAGGCTTCGGGCTCGGTGGCTCGCTGCGCTCGCCACACTATTCTATTCTCAACTCCACGCCGACGTGGATAGTGGGGGTATGAAAAGGTCGGAGGACGCGTACCGCCGCCCCTCGCGGGCTCGCTGCGCTCGCCACGTTTCGGGTTGACGTTGATCGTGGGGTGGCGTAAACAATTGGGGGGGCCATTTCAGAGTTCAGGGTAAGTATTTGGGCTCTAAGGCCCATTTAACATTGTTTCCTATGGTAAAATCTGGTCCATTCAGCCATTTAACATGAAAATCGTGTCCTACGGGCCTTTTAACATTGATTCCTATGGCAAATCGTGGGTATCGCGTCGCGGCCATCGTGTGCACATTTATGGCCGGCCGCGACGCGACCGACGCGATGTCCATGTTTAACATGGTTTTCAATGGGAAATCGTGGACATCGCGTCGGTCGCGTCGCGTCCGGGCATCTTTAGCCCGCTTAAGACGCGACCGACGCGATTTTTTACCTCACGATGCCCACGATCAAGATCGTGGGCGCCGTGCTAGGTAAAGAGTACCAAAAGATTTAACCTCCGCCACTTCATCTCTATCGATATTTTGTATGAATATGAATAATTATTCAAATCAATAGGCTGATCATCTTTCCATTGACATGTGTAATCCAGCATGGTGATCTTACTGTACTAAACAGATGAAATAAATTGCAATTAAAATACACTGTAGCATATACAAAGATGTAGCTCATCGTTGCCGCAATACAGGCGCTTGTACATGTTTGGCAAGCCAAAGTTGCACCCGTGGTATCTAATTGCCATGCTTCCACATCGCCGCTCAATGCTTTCCTATGAGCAGTGGGAACTAATTAGATGAATGCACATCTACACGGGATTGTGCCAATCGCCATTTATGTTGAATGTGGTGATTGGCATGGCAACGATGAGCATGGCTACATCTGTATCTGTATTTTTTTTTTATATATATATATATTTTTCCAATAAATGCATACTGTTCATGCCAGCACTTTGCTTTCACATGTTTACTAAGGTACAATAACACAGTATTGTGCATCACAGCACCTAATGCCTAATGAGTTGTTTAAATCATAAATGGTGAAAAATAAAGAACAGTACACTTACATTTGATGGGCAGAATGTGATGACACCCGAGTTCGGCTGCCCAGTGCAATGCTGGGCGAATTGAAACATTTTTTAAAGGGAGAATCACTTACAAGGCAAAACCATGCCTTGTAAATGATTGCCCATTTAAAAAAGTCCAAGTTCAACCACCATCCTGCACAGCCACTGATCTTGTGTCGTTACATCCTGCCTGATTTGTCTAAAAATGGCATCAGACTGATTGTAAAGGTACTATTGCTTGTTAATGTTGCTGAATGGGGATCACATTATTACTAGAATGTGTTTTTATCACTCTTAGATTGACAGAGAAACAAAATAGTATTGTAGTGAAAAGCTGTTTTCCCTATTCTGCTTCTTACTGTGTGTCATAGGACAGTGAACAGTGAATGAGAGATAGGTATATACAACCACCCTATGAAAGAAAAGAAGACCACTGCTGTTTTGTAGTTTTTTCAGTTCTGCTTTTGGATGTTTACCTTTGAACAGTCAATGAGAAACTTAGTAGGACTATCTATAGTGCACCCTCCCCTCTAACACTGTTCGTTCCTCTTTCTCAGGGCTTTCCCTTGTTTGCATAATAATAAATAATTTTATTTACATAGCACTTTGCCCCAGTAAGATTCAAATTTGCTTACAAACATCAAAAACATAATACATTCTGCTGAGGATTTTGAAACACAACAAATACATAACTGAAAATAACGGATAAATAACTAAGAACAACAAAAACCTAGAGAGCACAATAAGAATAATTGCAGGATTTTGTCCAAACATTTTGGGTAATAATTTCCATGTGTTGTCAATTTCACCCATAAACGGTACCAGATGAGGCAACCATTTTGGATGCACTGCACAGTATATCCCTGGGAAGCTTAGGAAAATGGGTGTTTGCAGACTAATAATGCTGTAACCCCTTTAATGGTGGTTAAAGAGCCAGCATAAAGATAGAGGATAGCATTAAATATAAATATAGGCTATTGTTAGGTAAAAGGTGATTTATTTAATTCAGGTACTAACCTGTAGTTTGCAACTTAAAATATATTTACATATTATTATAAGATTAATATATGTGCCTCAATAAAGACTGTTATGTAAATACTGAGATGATGCTCTAGGGGTGGCCAAACAGGTCCTCGAGATCTTACAACGGTCCACGTTTTCCAGGTTACCTAGCTGGTGCACAGCTGTAGTCATTACTAACTGTCACATTTTAAAACCCGCTGCATTCATTCCTACTATAGATCCACAAGCTTCCTGGAAAACATGCACCGTTGGTAGATCTTGAGGACAGGTTTGGCCACCCCTGCTCTATATGGTACAGAAGAGGGTTAACACAAGTTTCTGTTTAGTTAATTTATTTTTGTACGAAAATATACATTGAGTATTGTGCCAGCCATTAGCTTAGGTACGCCTGCACACCAGGAAAGGGCTAATGTGCTGAGGCGACTAAGGGAGAAGTTTCAAGAGGCTTGAGGAGCTTCAGCTGTTATTCAAAACAGCTTGGCTTGAGACAGGCTGACCCCTGACTCAATGGTCGGTAGGGGTCACATGCTGAACTTAGGGGTTGTCCCAGTCTGGATGGCCAATTCTCCAGATACCTCAATCTGAGAATCGCCACCAGAGACTTATGGATAACCCAGCACATGCAAATGCTAAAATTCATAAACTTACACTGCCGCCAGAAAAAGGACCTCAATAAAACTGTATAAAATGATTTACAATATGGATGTCCAATAGCCTCTTTCCCTTATTGGTATCCAAGCTTATTAAGTGCAAAACTCACTTACATAGTGTTTGACCTCACAGGTGCATAGATTCATTAAGGACACAGAGAATTTACTAGAATTAATTATCTTTTAATTCCAACAACATTTTCCAAGGTATGATTACATAGACAACTCATAAAAAGAAAAGGGAATAATATGTCAGAACCTAACTTACACCAAGTACTTAGGAATCTGCTGTGGGGGACTGCACAGGAACACAGAGTCACTTCCAGCCTCCTCACTAATCCCCAAGAAGTATACCAACAGACACTGGACAGGGATACAATTATACCTTGCAGACTTTGGAAGGGGAGAGCACCTCTGACCTCTCCAGAGGTGACACCTGGACTGGTGTGGATGTTCCACAACCCCCTAACCTGGTTTATGAGGGGTCATAGATCCTTATCTGACATCCTGACTCTTCCAGGAAACCTCTTCAGATCTGTTAATTCCTAATGGGTTCACAAATAGGCCACAAGCTGTTATTCAATTGAGGTGAAAATGAATCAACCTTTTACATACAATTGCATAAGGCATTTGCAGAGATTTTTCAATCCACTCATTATTTCCAGTTATGCTGGTGTCAGAATGGTGTCCATCCATGACAGGGGTATATAAGAGCTGTCATTGAGGCTGACAGCCAGTCTGCAGATCCCTCTTGGCCAATGCTCTGAAAAGCTGCTCTGGTCACTGCTCTAAAAAGAGCTGTAAACATAGCAGTGACCAGAGAAGGCATAGACTGTGTCGCCAGAGCAGGGATAGGCTAGCTGTAGAGTAGGCAACTCCTGTTGGAGCTCTCATAGAGACCAGGGTCAGCACCAAAAAGTGAGTGGAGACAGTGCTGGTGAAATGGATAGTTGGGGACCAAGTCAACCAGAAACAGGTGTGTGACAAAGTGGTTGCCACTGGTATTACCTAGCGGCAGGTTTTGTTGCATACAGGGGTGTGCATGACGGGTCCCGGGGCTCGCTCCCCCTGCGCCGGCGTCGGGGCAGCTTGCTCAGCAACCAGGGACAACTCGGTCGGGTGACGCTTCCGGCGAAGGTTCCCACAGTTGCCCACTAATGATGGAAACTGCCAGGTAATGTCAGCGAAAGACTCTCCCCTGGGCTAGCGGTTTCTAGGCAACGCACAAGCCGCAGGCCAGTCCACAAATGCTTGCAGTTAGACTGTGGGCTGGTCCTATGCTCCTGTTAGAATTGGTCACTGGACCTTTTTATTGGAGCTGCCGTGGGACCACCCTGCCAATGATAGCTTCAGTATTAGCTATCTGCCTGCAAGCTTCCAACCTGTTCAAGGTTCCAGTCTTTGTCTGACCCTCTGTCTCCTAGCGTGTTCAATCAGTCGTCCTGTACCAGTTCCGGTGCTGTAAGTTCTCCATCTCCTGGGACTCCCCAGCCAGCACACAGCACCCAATGCAGCTTGCAGCAGCAAGCACCATGCAGGCACTAGAGGAGACCCCACACTGTGAGCAGCTACCACCAGCCACAGCCAAGAGCTCCTTCCCCCATCACTTCCCCTGCCTATGGCTCACACAGATCAGTGAGATTACACATGTAATGGGGCTTATACAGAGCAGTGGAGGAGCAGCCTTATCCCAACTTATCCCCTACAGCAGCCTTACCCTTACCTCTCCCCTAACCCTACCCTTCCTCCTGCAGCCTTACCCTAAGCTCCCCCTCCTGCAGCCTTATCTTAACTTCTCACCTATCCATAACCTCCTCTCCCACAGTCTTACCCTACACTCTCCCCTAACCTTCCCTCCTGCAGCCTTACCCTAACCTCTCCCCTTGTGCAGCAATACCGTAACCCACGGGTGTCAAACACAAGGCCCGCGGGCCAAATCCGGCCCGCCAGACCTTGTCATGTGGCCCGCGTGAGGAGATAGCACGCAGGGCAGTGTGTCCCAGCTCCTGCCTAGGCCACCTCCTCTCACCCACCCCACCGCGGCCGCCTTACCTGTTCCTCCACTGTCGGCGGCCATGTTCCTGTAGGCACATATGTATGTGGCTACAGAAACATGGCCGCCGGCCTCCACGGCTACGTGGAGGAGGGCCCGGCCGCCTGTTCCCTCTGATGCCCGGTAGTGACAGACACTGGGTGGGGACGTCATGACGCCCATGCGTCTGTAGAGAAGTAGGAGCAGGCAGGGAAGCTGGACCGGGAGTCGGGGACAGTGTGGCCGCAGCAAGCAGTAAAGAAAAGCTAGAAGCTGCAGCAGCTGCAGGACAGACGGAGAAACAGTAAGTGAGGATGAGGATCACACTCACAATAAAAAAAATATATATCTGCTGTTTCCTGAGGTGTCCCCGTGTATAATAATAATAATAATGCCATGACACCATAGGCTGCTCCTCCTGTATAATCATTTATGTGTCATGGCATTACTTTTATTATATTATAAAGGGGGAGCAGTCTGTGGTGTCATGGCATTATTATTATACAGGGGGAGCAGCCTGTGGTATCATGGCATTCATTTTATATTATACAGGGGGAGCAGCCTGTGGTGTCAGGGCATTATAATTATACAGGGGGACCTACAGATACAACCGGCCCTTTGAGGGTGACCAAACTGCTGATGCGGCCCCCGATGAATTTGAGTTTGACACCCCTGCCGTAACCTATCACCTAACCTTCCATCCTGCAGCATTTCCATAACCTCTCCCCTAACCTCTTACAGCCTTACATTATTATCTCCCGATCCCTACCCTCCCCACCCACAGCCCTACCTGATACTCTCCCCTAACATCAAACCTCCCCTCCTGCAGATGTACCCCCTCCAGCAGCCTTACCCAAACCTCTCCCCTAACCTCCGACCTCCCACAGCCTTACCCTAACCTCTCTCCTAACCTCTCTCCTAACCTCCCTTCCCACAGCCTTACCCTAACTTCCCCTCCAGCAGCCTTACCCTAACTTCTCCCCTAACCTTTCCTCGGCAGCATTACCCTAACCTCTACCCTAACCTCCTCTCCGGCAGCCTTACCTTACTCTCTCTCCTAACCTCCCTTCCTGCAGCCTTACCCTAACTTCCCCTCTGGCAACCTTACCCTAACCTTTCCTCGGCAGCATTACCCTAACCTCTACCCTAACCTCCTCTCTGGCAGCCTTTCCCTATTCTATCCCCTAACCTTCCTCCCGGCAGCCTTACCCCAACCTCTCCCCTAACCTCCCCTCCAGCAGCCTTACCTTATTCTCTCTCCTAAACTCCCTTCCTGCAGCCTTACTCTAAACTCTACCCTAACCTCCCCTCTGGAAGCCTTACCCTTATCTCTCCCATAACCTCCCTTCCTGCAGCCTTACCCTAACCTCCCTTTGGCGGCCTTACCCTAACCTCTGCACCCACAGCCTTGCCTTATTCTCTCCCATCACCTCCCTTCCTACAGCCTTACCCTAACCTCTCCTCTAACCTCCAATCCCCTCCCACAGCCTTACCCTATTACTCTCCTAACCCTTCTTCCTGCAGCCTTACCCTAAACTCCACCTTAGCCTCCCCTTCTGCAGCCTTACCCTATCCTCTCCCCTCTGGCAGCCTTACCCTAAACCCTACCCTAACCTTCACTCTAACAGCTTCACTTTGTGTTACTTGCGGAGCTGGCATCAGCGATTCACATATGAAGTGTAACGTGGTTAATCATTTCAGCTGTCTGACACAGCAGTCAGCTCTTCCGTAGCAATACTAGCTAGCCAAATGAATAATATTGCTGTAAGGGCTGCCCCACTGCTCTATCTATCTGTCTATCTATTGAACGGGGGCACCAACATTTATCTTGCCTCCGGGCAACTGGGACGAACTTACGCCACTGCATGGTGGCATGGTACACAAATCTCTCTGAGGAAGCCGCTGGCAGCCAGGAGCAGTAAGATATCCTTCCTTATCAGCATTGCATGAGAAAGAGACCTTGCTTTATACCATCACAGCTGACACGACTAGTTCTCTTGAGATCACGCCGGATAAAGTTGCATATTTGGCTAATCAACACCAGCAACTGGCAGACCAGGGATACACTAGTCCATGATCAACTGTAAGGTAAGGTACCATTTATAATTGTCTGGCCAGACAATAAAAAGGACGATAAAGTACAACAAATTTAGATACAGAAATCTGGGACATTTAATAACAACTAATGGGCACTGCATATTTCTATGCCTACTAATCCCAGCAATAATCCGGGCAATTTGTAGGAGCTGCTTTTAATATTACTTGCTTAAGCTACAGATGCCGTAAGAATTGCATAACTACTATCGTTATGATAATAACGCAGTTTTATATAGAATTTCTACATACAACCAGTTGTTTATTTTTTCCTTTTTTTATTATTTTTTTATATTGTATTCATATGATTATTAATTGTATTTTATTAAATTATATTACATATTAACTCCACATTGGGTGCGCAGTTCTATCTTTGTGGTCGATACCATGGTACATGGTTGCAGTTTTTGAACACTTTTTAATAACTGCCTACATAGTGTTGTTTATTTTGTTTAATGTTATTCCTGTTAATGAGTACTGTCAATTATTCTTTGAAAGAAATCGAACTAAAGAAAAAAAAATCTTGGATTTCTGTTTATTATTTTTACAAAAAATGAATAAGTAATTTTTTCCTGATCTAAAGACTCATAGGCCAGTATTCAATGAGAAAAATTTGCCTTGTTTTATGGCGAGTTTGTGCTGTTTTCGCATTGGAAGGAGCATTTTGCTCTCCAAAAGTGAACCACCCTATTCAATGTGATATTTTCGCCGTCTTTTTAAGTGATTTTCGCCGTGTGTCTCCGTGTAGCAATTCTCCATCTTTTCATGGAGAACTGGAATGTGAACTTTTAAACTAAAAGGTTTTTTTTTTAATTTTGGTGTAAAAAAAATCAGGATTTTTTTTCTGTGAAGGGGCATGTTATTTTTATTCATGTGCTTATAGCACATGAATATATATTTAATTTAAAAATATCTATTTTTTTAATTTTTTTTTTTTTTTTACACAGAGCAGCCAGCAGGGGGCCGGAGCTCTCGAGCCGCTCATTAGATATTCATATATTCACTGCATCCGATCATTACATATGCACGATTGGGTGCAGTGAATACTGGGTCCCCCGCTGGCTATAGGGGGGGCAGCTTGTGCTGCCTGGGTCCCGGGGAGCCCACCTCCCCTCCACATATGTTCTGGGGCAGCCAGGGAGACTTTAATCTCCCTGGCTGCCACCGTCCCCAGGCTCCCTGCCAGCTCCCTGCCGCGGACGCTCGTCCGCTGCAGGGGTTAAGACTCGCCGCGAGTGGCGGCGAGTCTTAACCACATTGAATAGTGGGAGCAGGAGTGGCAGCGAGCCCTCCGGAACAGGGCGAGTGCATGGCGAGAGAAAAAATCTCTCGCCATGCACGGAGAATTTTTTTCATTGAATACTGCCGTTAGCATTGTTTTAACCCAACTACTTAAAAGGGACAGTTCCCTAAGTATTTTGGCTTAAGGGTGCATTGAATAAGTCATGGCGACCCAAAGGGTGCCTTGGACCGAAAAACTTTGGGAACTACTGCCTTAAGTGAAAGCCAACAGGTCGCAGGACTTTATAGGTAGAAAGGGATTTAAGGTCTTATTAGAAGCTTTAGTGAGTATATTAACAGGCAAAAATAGAACTTTTCAATATATATTTACAGTAGTTCTTCTTGCCAGCCATCCAGGAATATTCATCATAAGGAAAAATGTTAGTCAAGTAGTACAATATTGAGAGATTACCTGCATATAAAGCAGCTGAACCACAAGGATAGACACAAACGTTCATTTAAAAAGCTACATTTTAAAGGTTGCAAGCACTTGATTTCTCCTAGCTTTTGAGATTTTGTAACATTTAAAGCATAACTGTTATTACGCATATATTCAGAATACGAATGAACTTAGTCCATAAAAGGTTCTACTTTTACCATTCTGGAATTATAAAAAAGGCCCCGAATGTGCATATTTGGGATTGAATAATATATCTATACCCAAGATATAAAGCTCCACTGAACTATTTTTTCTTAACGTGTCCCTGTTTTTTGTATTGCATACAATTTAATTGTTTAAGTACAGTAGTGTTACAGTAAGATGATATTTCATTTATATTTTGTTGTTTAATTATTAAAACTGTGATTTAGTAACTTTATTGTGTACTTACCAGTAATTGAGCTTTGTCCTGAATGCTGATCTGGGGAATCTTAAGGTACAGTAAACCAGTAGTAGCTAGTATTTGATAATGTTTGCATAATCACAAACAATTAGATATGATATATGTTTTAGACTAACATAAACACCTTTTTAACACATTAACACAGTTTGGTGTAACCGAGGTGAGTCTAGAAAACACACACACACACACACACAAACACATACAGTAACCGGAGGGTAAAGGCAGGTTCCTATACTATTTTTCATCCAATCCACAAGCACACCATGGGGTTTATTCTAGTTCATTCTTTCTGACAAAATCCTTCTTAGATGGACAAAACCATGTGCACTGCAGGGGGGCAGATGTAACATGTGCAGAGAGAATTAGATTTGGGTGAGTTATTTTGTTTCTGTGCAGGGAAAATACTGACTGCATGATTTTACACTTCAATATAGATCTCACTTTGAAGAAAAACCCCACCCAAATCTAATTCTCTCTGCACAAGTTACATCTGCCCCACCCGCAGTGCACATGGTTTTGTCCATCTAAGAAGGATTTTGTCAGAAAGAATGGACTAGAATAACCCCCCAGGTGAGGTAGCCATGGTGAGCACACTATGAAGGTTACACTGTGAGAGATGAGACATACAGTACAAGGACCCAAAGCATTGGGGTGGAATGACATAAGCATAGCAAACATGGACGTACATGGTAAAAAAAAAGTGATAAACAGAGAAATGGGCATTAGGTCGGCTGTGTGACCTGTTCTCTCCTCCAGTGCAGTACCAATGGGACCGGTGGAAGAGGCAATAAAAGAAACTGATGATACTAAGGGGAACCAGCATGCGGCAAAATGGCGGGACATTTCTTTTGACTTAAGCACGTCAGTAAATTTCACCTGTAACCAAAGACATTTTGGGATTATGCAACAAATAATGCAACATATCAACTTTAACTATATTCCACCCTTTTTAGGAATGTTATCAACTGTAACGTCATACTAGGGATAGCCATCGACCATCGATGATTTGAAATCATCGATGGTTCATGGCAGATGTCGAATACTTTTGCCATCAATGGGGGAGAACCAGATGGTTTCCCTCCATCGATGGAACAGCAAAACAATGTTTTGCTTTTTTTTTTCAAAGTGCCGGGACACGGAGCATAGCTCAGTCCCCCATACCTGCAAAGCCCTGCCCCCGTCTTTTGATTTGCCCACAGACCAATCAATCAAACACAATGGATGACCATTGATATGTAAAAATATTGATGGTCATCCATTGCATAGTTTAGCACTATTGATGGCCAGTTGCAGAATTGCCATAGATGGCAATGGCAACGATGGCCATCCTTGCTTTATACCCACTGCATTATCATTGCTTTGTTACAAAGGTTATGCTGATAGACATTTCCTATACTAACTCTCAGATGATGTGATATCTAAAGCCCCATCCACACTAGACAATTTTTTAAAGGTTATAGCTCATTTTGGTAACTCTGAGTGGTATCTTTTATCGCTTAGTGTGAATGCTCAATATCGTTAACGATGCATGCTCCCATACACCATTAATGACCCCCGCCTCATGGTTTGTGCTGCATGCCCAATGTTGACTATATCATCAACAAGGCATGCTAGCAGCAAGGGGCCGGTGAAATCAGTGAACAGTATTGTTCAGTGTGCATGCGCTATGTTGTTCGCCTGGGTTTACCACTGATATCATTAACGATAACAGAGGTAGAGCCCATTGTCTAGTGTGTATTGGGCTTGATAGAAGTGTGTTTGGACAGTCCATGGTGCTTTGTGTTGTAGGACTAGGCAATTGCAGCCTTGTTGTTATACTCATGTGTAGTGTACTGAGAATAATTGGTAGGGTACTTTGCTTGTTGATTTCCCAATCACAAATTTGTGGTTTGCTACTAAGCATAAAAGGGTTTAAGATAGAGATGGGTCGTCCGTGAACGAACCGGATCTTTTGAACGGATCCCATCCAAGAACGATCCCAAAAAGGTGATCCGTTTCAGTATTGTTTTCCATTACAATGCATTTTCTTGATCTCAGTGCTGCCACCTGTGGCAGCTGAGATGTACCTCTGGAGACTGAGTACAGTGCTTTGACTATAAGTGATAGAAAGATTAACTGCTGCTGCCAGGGATGGCCATCGGTGCAGACGCCATCGATGGTTGCCATCGATGGCGATTCTGCACCCAGCCATCGATCAGTGTTTTTACTCAGTCATGTATATTCCCCTTTTTTTTTAAAGTGAGTCGAGGACCCGTCTTAAAGATCCATATCTTTCCACTGAGAGGTATGTCGGATCCCGGCTCAGCTTAATGAACCGTTTTGCCCATCTCTAGTTTAAGAAGTAACATCTCTTCCCTACTTAATGGTTACCTGAGGCACAATTTTGTTGTAAATAATATTTTATGTTAAAGAGATTGTATTATCAGTTAATGACGGTTTAAAGGTTACTAATATATACAAATATCAAGGTGAAACATGTATAACTTTGTCACACTTTAAACAACAAATTTTTACTCTGGCGATGAAAAAGTTTGGTGTTATAAGTGTGACAAAGCTGTACATGTTTTGCTACAGTGTAGTAATTGATGCTTGTAATTAATTATCTACAGTGGCGGATTGGCATGCCGGGATACCGGGTCAAATCCCGGTCGGTCGGCACATAAACTGCCAGAACGGGCCACTTAACCCATTTGCAGGGCCGCCGTGGACCGCAGATTCAGACTAAGGCAGTCTCGGCATTTTTCCAGAAAACAAAATGGCCGGGGGAGGGCTGCTGTGCATGCGCAGCCGCGCGCAGCTCCTCCCGTGGACCTTTGCGCAGTTAGTGAGTGACGGCTCAAGGCTCCGTCCGTCCACCTCCCTGATCCCTGGCAGGCAGCGCAGCAGTGCTCGCGCGCTGGCCTGAGCGGCGCCTGTGCATGTGCACAAATTAAAGCAAAGCTGCAGCTGCTTTAATATGTATTTACATTAATACAATTCAGAGAGACTGGGGGGACAGGCTGTATGTATGTCTGTCTGTCTATCTATCTCTATCTATCTCATTATATATTTATATGTATATATATATCTATCATTATATATTTATATATATCTATATCAGTATATATATATACTGCGAGTTGGCACTCAACTATATACCATATATATGGTGCTGCGAGTTGGCACTAAAAAATAACAGTCAGAAAGGGCCCTGGTGCCGGCAATGAGATCAATGCAGAATACAAGTGGTTGAAGGGAGGGGGTTCTTGGAACCCCTCCCTGGAACCACTTGTATTATATATATATATATATATATATATATATATATAACCAATAGTGTACAGCGCCCAAATATCTGTCTTTCCCACTTTTGTAATTATAATCGACCAAGAATTTTTCTTAAATATAAACCATTTATTATAAAATACATAAAATCAAATATTCTTGAAATAGAAGTATTTTCTTGGGATTGAGGATCATACCAAGTAACCGACGCGTTTCGTCTCTTTATGAGACTTCATCAGGGGTTTAATACTTTTACCATGAATCTATAAAAATAGAACATGATTGTAAGCATACTGTATACAATAGGAAAGATATTAATTCGATTTAACATCAATTCATCATCATCATCAATTCATTTTTCAGGTTGATAGGAATAATACATAAGTACAAAAATGGAGATGAGAACAGAATGAATCAGGAACAGAAGGACTAGAAGAAATGGCAAAATCTGCCAATGTTATACAACCATTAAAACTGGAAACCATTTTGAAAAACATTTTACAGAAAATATTTTTTTGTAAGGGTATATTATGGTACCGTACCTTTAAGAATTTGATGATATTTTAACTTTTAGTAGGGTTCTAATAGAATTCCTTGATGTGGCATATATCATTTTATATATATATATATATATATATATATATATATATATATATATATATATATATATATATATATATATATATATATATGACATACAAGCAGCTACTGTGGTGCCTTCTCATGGAATATACACTTGGCGTCACTGGAAAAATGTTGCAGTGACATAATGAACCAATATTCAGCTGTATATGCAGACATGTTTTAATGAAGGGCTTAGGTTTCCGAAACGAGACTGCATATACAGCTGAGTATTGGCTCGTTATATATATTCTGTTGAGTGTCGCAGAGTTTATCACCTGTATATAATATATATTGGGGGTAAACGGTCAGTTCTGGCAGATCTAATAATATGGTCTCCTGTCTTCTTATTGCCCAGAATGCTGCCGCTGCATGCCTATATATTTATAAATATATATTATATATATATATACTAAATGTAATAGTGTATCACAGTCACAGCCTGTCACCCTGGCCTGTTAACACTCACCTCCCCGGTGTTGAGAATTAAAGTACCAGCACTCACAGTTGCAGTGAAAAACCGCAAGGACATCTTCATCACCATGCTTTCTGAATAAACCTCCTTTGACTTTTCACTGAGTGCTGGTTCTTTGCTTCTCAACATCGGGAAGGTGAGTGTATTTATATTTACATATAACTGTAGAGAATGGCGGCACTCACAGGACAAATATCAGTTGTAAAATAGGACATGGAGGTCTCACAGTATAAACAACGTTTCGGTCTTGAATGACCTCCTTCAGGTTAAACGTGTACAAAACAAGCACTTGCCTAAATATCACCCATATCACCGTGGAATTTAGGTAAGGGCTTTTTTGTACACATGTTTAACCTGACGGAGGTCATTAAAGGCCGAAAAGCTGTTAATGCTGTGAGACCTCCGTGTCCCGTTTTTACAACTGATGTTCATCCCATGAGTGCCGCCATTCTCTACGGATATGTCTGGTGTCTAGGCACACTGGAGGGGACCTGGGCACAATAGAGTAGCATGGCTACAGGAACCAAGGGAGTGCTGTTATTTTCCTATGATTATATATAGTGACATGACATTTCTCTATGGCTAAACATAATTTATCATCACTGCGGTACAGAATTAGTGATCATGTCCCCCCTCTCTTGAGAAGGGGTGACCTATTTAAGTTACTCTTAGAATTCAGTTTATAAATCTACTTTTCATTTGATGTGCCCAAAGGGGTTAAATGATCAATTAAATTTACAGTGTTTCTTGTAGTGCAGCATTTTCCATTTATCGTTGTGTCTATTACTATGATATCTTTTTCATGGTGTAATGCAATTTTCTAAGTCTGTGTTGCTTGTTGCATTTTATATTGAAATGCTACTTATTTGCACTTTCTGTGTAACATTATGCTCTAACTATATCATATGGTGATATTTTATTGTTTGTGTTATTTTATTGTATAGATTTTGTTATGTTATACTGTATGTGATTTATCTATTTTGTATTAGTTATTTATATATGTTGTGTTTATGGCATCTGACCCACAGTTGTACTGATTAGTGCTGGTGATGTGGGAGCACAAATTAAATGTGTTTGTTCTGGGTGTTCATATGTATCCGGCTTGAAAAAAACACTCTACATGGTGGTACCCATATGTATCCTTCCCCCTCAACAGACCCCACCTCTCAACAGACCCCGCTCCCATAAGGGCTGCTTCCAGAAATTTCCCGGGCTGGTTTTCTAACCCAATCCGCCCCTGATTATCTAAACTCACGACTCCACTTACATTCTACTACTTTATGCTCTAATAAATAAAGTTTTCTATGAAAGAGCTGAAGATATTACAAAAAAAACACATTTGTATAAAAAATACAATTAACATTAAATGTCCCCTCTTTTTTTCCAGAGGTGTATTTACCCATTGGCCATGATGTCACTTTCCAGGGGCGCTGCTCACATAGCAGTGCTCATCCACTGCCAGTTCTACACTTCTGAAGTCCACATGCATCAGCAGTGGGTGATGCCAGTTGGAAGCATATTGGAAGTTTATTACACTGACCGTGATTGCTGTCACTATGGTGGTCTTACTGTAGGGTCTAATTCAAACTGAATCGGAAAGCACATTTTTTTTTTCTATTGTACAAAACCATATGCACTGCAGGTGGGGCTGATATACCATGTTAAGAGAGAGTTATATTTGGGTGACGTGTGTTCAATCTGAAATCTAATTTACTGGTTCTAACTCTCTAACTATCTCTGCACATGTTACATTTGCCCCACCTGCAGTGCAACATGGTTTTGCCCTTTAGAGAAAAAGTTTTATTGCGATCAAGGCTGAATTAGGCCCTTAGTTGGGGAGTTGGGCGCTTCCCAGTATAGGAATGGAGCTAGGCACCTCCTCTTCCTCCTTTGCTCCCCTTCCCTGCAGTCTCGTGCAGTATTACAAAAGCAGCCACTATAGCAGCATATGATCTCTGCGGTAGCTTTGATGCACTCTCTCTCCTGGCAGTCCAGAGCTGTGTATGGAGCGATAAGAAGTATGGGGCCGAATGTGTAACTAGACCACTTACTGCCTCTCCAGCTGTGACTCCAAGTCCCAGTAAACCTCTTTCAAGTGGATGTGTTGAGAGATATAGTCAGTGTTGATATTCAAATAAATTAACAACAGATTCTAAGTCCTAATGACCATCTTAAGTATACCACAAGACATACCGATAGGTAGCGTAATAATTCATCCATTAAATACTCAAATAAGAACAATATATGAGGCACATATCAGGTGTCCAGTAGCATGCCCCCCCCCCCCCATTGCCCATCTTTCCAATGACACCTCTCTCATTCACACATCTAGTATTCCCCCGCATAATGATTGCACACATCCTCCTCCCTCTCCGACACTTCTCACACACAGAAGTAGTAACACCACCCTCCCACCTCTCACAAACACTGACACACATGTCTCAACAAACACAGACACACGTATACACAAACAGCTGTAACTTTCACAAGTTTAATCAAGGCACATTGGCTCACCATTGTTTCCTGAGCAGTAGCACTGGACCTGGGAAAGGTATCACACAGGGTTCAGGCGCAGCTCTTCGCTCCTCCTGACAGGGAGGCAGGGCAGCTGCAGTACACGGGTGTTTAAAGCCAGCCGGCCCATGCCAAGCACTGAGTTCTGCTCAGCTCTCTGAGTCCTCCTGCTGCTCTACAACGGCCACTCCCAGAAAGTGGCAGGCACCCAGCCACAGCCTACGCTCTTCTACCACTTCAACTCCTTCAGCGCAACCGCTGCCTGCCCGAGTCATGTACTATGCGGCCGCCTGGCGACACCAGGAACACGGAAGTGCTGTCCCTGTGCCTTGGTGCAGGCTCTCCTGCAGCTGGCAAATTAGCTGCATGTCACTGTGGGACTATCTCTAGTGTAGGTCATTAGCCAACGGTTCTACAGAACTGATATGACGTTTTGTAACAGTTCTGCAGAACCAGTGAATCCCATCACTGGTTATAGTGCCCTCAAAGTTAGATAGGCCCTCTTCTGTTCTGTTCTTCTGCATTAGTAAGGTTCTTAACTGTATGTGTACAATATGTATATCCTGTCAGTGTCCCTAACCTCAGCCTCCCTATAATCCCCCCAGTGTCCTGACCCCAGCCTCCCTATACCTCCCCTCTCAGTGTCCCTGACTTCAACCTTCCTATAACTCAGCCCACAGTATCACTGTCGAGAGCCTCCCTCTACCCCACCCCCACAGTGTCCCTGACAACAGCATCTCTGTTACACCCCCATCAGTGTCCATGACCCCAGCCTCCATGTAAATCTCTATCAGTGTCCATGTCTGCAGCCTTCCTGTAATGTCACCTTGGTCCCTGGCTGGGGGGAAGGGGGCAACAGTCCCTTACTTCACCTAGATACCCCCTGGTCCCGTCGCCTGCAATATCAGCCAGGTAATGTGTACCCGGCTTAAGACTAAAACTAAATGTAATATCCTTGTCATAACTAAATGTAATATCCTATGGTGATGTATCTGCTGTGGGACTGCAGCAGATATTTAGGAAGTCTTCTGCAGTTTCGGTTGTTACATATGGGTATCTGAAAAGGTGCAGGGGAGAGAGAGATAGAGATATGACAAAGGAAATTGAAAAAAAAACATTGTGTTTATTTATTTACAGTTTCTTATATAGCGCAGCAGATTCCATTGCACTTTACAATGGTGTTGAATAGATTCAAAGATTATGGAGGTATGTGACCCCCAGCAATGCCACCAAATTTGTCTGCATTGTTGCCAATTTGAAAAATGTATAATTTTGTTCTTTGAACTACAAGGGAAGGAAATGTTTCCCTTAAAAACTTATTGTTCAATTTTCTGTAAATTGACAGAATGCCTGTTTCAAAGTAAGTGCCATAAAATTTCATGTCACAGCTGCTACTCGCAGCTTTTACTAAATTGGCAAATAAATTCTACATTAATAGTGGTTTGATAGTGTCTACATTGGTCCAAGGTTATTTAAGGTAAAACATGTGCTATTTATGTAACAATATTTTAGGAATGGCACAGGCATAAGCACACATTGGGCCTGATTCTGGTTCACTCGCAAAAGCAAACTCATTATTTAATGGACAAAACCATGTGCACTGCAGGTGGGGCAGATGTAACATGTGCAGAGAGAGTTAGATTTGGGAGATTTATTTTGTTTCTGCACAGAGTAAATACTGGTTGCCTTATTTTTATCCTGCAACATAGATTTCAGTTTGAAGTACACACCCCACCCAAATCTAACTCTCTCTGTGTGTTACATCTGCCCCACCTGCTGTGCACATGGTTTTGATCATTAAAGAAGGAGTTTGCTTTTGAGAGTGAACCAGAATCAGGCCCATTGTGTATTATGAATACCCAATGAAATGTGTTAACAATCTGTTTCTTAAATCTAGACCTGAGTCTGTAATTACTAGTCAGTAACACCTTGTAAGGAGGTTGTTTCAAACACATAAGTTGAACTGTCCAAAAGAAAATGTGTCACATAGCATACTGCCAATCGCTATATTAAGAGAAACTGTGCTGCTGATCCATACTGGAACAAAGGTATGTGTTTATAATTATACTAGTTACCAAACTGTAAATTTGACGAAACAACATAGCAATAATGTCAGTGTCAGCAGCTGTGCATGCCTGGATGGAGCAACATTTGAATTGCTTCTTCAAATGCCATCTAGTGGCCACTGGCCCCCAACACTTGAAATCCCCCCATGGAGATAAGGAGTTCATATAGTAAAATAATAATAATTTAATAATATAAAACATGACACTGCTGCAAAGGATTAAAGGCCCATACACACTCAGTTTTGTCGTTTGAGCTGCTTTCAGCTTCAAAGCCACCCAGTGTGTATGGGCAAGTGATAAGTGGTGAGCGCTGATGCATGCTCCTCCATCATCACTGGAGGCTGCTGGTTGCCTGTTGGTTTTACCAGCAGACTGAATGGCTTTCCATAGCCTCCTGCTATGGAAAGTTGTTCAAGCAGGCAAAAATCGCTGGACTTGTGGAAAATTGCTCGGTTTGTATGCAATGAGCGATTTTCAGGCCAGCGCTTACAGCGATCATCGCTGCCCATACAAGCTGGGCAAAATCGCCCACCGTGCATGGACCTTTATACTAATTTTATACACACTTTGAAAACAGGGTTTAGTGATGGCCACAAACAATTGCAAACCTTATCCACTTAGTTTCTGATAAACCTAGTAAATGTAAATGTGCGGTAAGCATAGCAATTGTTTTTGGTCCCAATGTATCTGAGGCTCATGCTGCGAAGTACAATGTAGACACGTACTGCACATGTGCTATATAGGACTGTGACATCACATACAAATTGGCAGCAGACTGTCAGTGATTAACTGTCTGCTGTTGTAGAGTTGTGCGAAGGGGGCAGCAATGGCCTCAACTGGTATCAACTGAGCGTGCACACTGAAGAGAACCATCTAATGGTAGTCAGGGCCGGCGCCACCACTAGGCAGCTTTAGGCATTTGCCTGGGGTGCTGGCCACTGGAGGATGGCAGTTGGGAGCAGGTCCCCCCCCCCCCTGGATGGAGGTGAGCAGTGATGGTGGTGGCCGCAACCTTTTCTGTGCATCTCTTATCAAAACTCAGCGAATCTCCAGCAGTATATACTGCCGCACACGTGTATAATTCCAGCATGTACCCCAGGGCTCATATATTTTGTGCAAATCTGGCTCTGGTACTTGCCAGGAACTCCTCAGCCATTTACTTCACCGCACTTCCCTGGTTGTGTTCGGGTGGGATAAGAAGATTTGGGTGAGAATATTTAAACTTTAGAAGATACACCCTTTTTCTTCAGCAGTTGTGTAATGTATGCCCCATCATAATGTACTAGTTCATTTTATGCCACATAGTAGTGCCTTAATTAATGTTTAATGCCTTAGATAATGTTAATTGTTACTCCTAATATTGCTCAAGGGCACATTAGGACCTCTTTCTGGTAAAAAAAAAAAAACACCTCATTTTTCAGCTAGATAAAACAATCTTAACTTCTTCAAGTCCTGATAAGTATCATCATTATTACTACATGTTCCTCACTAGCTAGACATTTGCCTGCAGCTGTTTGTGTTTGCATCTCTTGAATGTTTGATTTACCGCCTTTCTCCCTGACAACAAGTTATGTTCTTGGCTACAGAATTCCATAGTTACCACTGAATATCTTGTGTTCCATAAAGGCAGCGTATCTGGCTGCTGAGTGCTTCAGCATTGGAATTCTAGGCAATGTTTTTGTGCTCGCTAGTCAGTGGAAACTCATCCAGCTTGCAGTGCTCTTGCAATGAATCTGCGAAATCCCCTAGAACATGGTGACCAGATTAGGGGGGAAACTTTACTAAAGCTTATAAAAATGAAAAGAGGCGATGTTGCCCATTGCAACCAATCAAATTCTGTCTCTCATCTTCTAGTATGCAATAGAGAAACGATAGACAGAATTTGATTGGTTGATATGGGCAACAGCACCTCTTTTTTTAGAAGCTTTAGTAAATGTACGCCTATGTGTTCTGATTAGACTTTCAGCCTTTTTATAAACTTCAAAGCAACTTTCTGGGCAGAACAGGACAGGCAGAGGAAAATCAATGAGTGGTTGGGTCTTTGACTTTCAAAAGTAATTATCATATAATTATTATTATTACAATATAATACTACGCAGAGCCACTGAATGCCTAGCCTGTCATGTAGTCTTTTATGCCAATTTAGCACCTACTGTACCTACTCTGCTTGACACTGGGGCTGTCCAAGAGTTTCTAGGAGGGATATCTACTGCCTCACTAACCACCTGGTCACAAGAGAAGGAGAAAGTATGGCATGTGGCCATCTTCCATTATAGGTCTCACATCTGAGTTGTGCACCTCAACCCTATTGGGTAACACTCTGGGCAATTACCTTGTTTACCCCCCATCCATTGGCATTAACTCTGAAAGGACGATTCTCTTCTTACAGACGCTTATAGTTACAGTATGTTTATCATACAGCGCATCTCAGTTAAATCTCTAAAATGGGCTGAATAGGCGACATTAAAGTTATTTTTTACCTGGGAGTTTCATTGGCAAAGCTCCTTGCGATTCTGACTCGTGTACAGAGAATGGAAGCTTCTGTCAGATGGGTCTCTTGCATCTCATCTGGGATTGGTGAAAGTCCTGATCCAATGGAGGCCCAGCTTCCCACTTGAATATCCACCAATATAAGCATTAGCTGCACAGAATTTTACATAAGGTAGCAATCAGATGACTTATACCACGTTCTCATTGCCGCCCCTGCAAAAACCCAGGTTTTTGTTACCGGGTTTTTGCAGGGGCACAGATCATCTCAGCTCTACAGACCCCATTCATACTGCACCTTAGACCCGGGAAATTCCCGTGTCTGCCCTGTTCACACTGCTTCCCCTGGTCTGCCTGCCAACAAGTGTGTGGAATCTAATGCTGTGTACACACGGTGAGATCCCCTTGCTATTCGACTTAAGATTCGAGTGTTATGCAATCTTTGCTATCTCTGTACTTTTTACATACAATTCATACAATCAGCATTAGATCTGCACTATATAGTCATTGCTGCCCTGTCTAGCTTGCTTGCTTTTTTGCATCTTGTGAGAAAAACCCGGGTCTACCCTGTTCACACTGCCATACACCTGTGTATTACCCAGGAATAATCCTGCAAAAAACTTGTGTGTAATTCCCGGGGCACATCACCCGGGAATTCCACTCACACCCGACACGGGAAATTACCGCTTACACTTGCGAAAACACAGGTTTTTGACCAGACCAGATGAAGTATAATGGCAAATAAAATATAACAGTCCAGCTCTTTAAATATTGTTGTTCAAGGCAACAAGGGAAAAGCCATTGCAGCAAGTGAACAAATATTGTACTAACAGGTAATACTTTCAGCAAAATGATCTCATTCTATTTCATATTGACCTTTAAACACAAAAATATATACATCATATCTGTGACAAGATGTGTCTAGCTATACATCAACAGAGAAGGGATGTAATCTCTACAGAATAAAAATACAACCTTTTGTTGAACTACATACATTATATGGTATATGTTTTCTTATAGAAAGTGGCTCTTGCAGAAAAATCAAATAGAGCTTTCTTGTTATATAATTTTCTAGGAACCTACAGTACAGACAGAATGAGATCAGACACTTAAATATATAATAAAATAATTAAGATAATCAACAATCAGAAAACTAATATGAGGTTAACAACGTTGTCTGCAATAAATATTGGAAAGGGATTATAGCAGTGTAAATGTTTACAATCTGCCTTCTAATAAATGATTGGTAAATATATTTATAAGAAAGCTGCTCAGTACATTAATGCATACAAGCTTTTATAATAAGTACAGTACATAAAACTTGTATGTTTAGTTCTACACCAAAAATGTTTTTTTGTATTGTTAAAATAGATAAAGTAAGCCATCTAGTGGTAAAAAAGGAAAAATACCATATTGCTAAAGTATCCATCTGTATTAAACTTTCCTAAAGATATATGAAAATGTCACATTAAAAATAGTTACCATGGGTGGGATGTTCAAACATCTGCAGCCAGCTCCGCCCCCCTTTGCCGCTCATCGCATACATAACTATTGCATATGCTCTAACATATGCAATTATTATGGCAACGGAGAGCTGTCCTTTGCGGTGAGAGTCAGCGGGTCCCACCGGGATCCGGCGGCTCTGCCCTTCCTCCCTTACCCGGCCCACCTCCTCCCTGGACCCTGAAGAGGATCATAGTGCAAGGAGGAGGAGGTCACAGGTCCGGGCAGCACAGAACTGTGCTGCCCGAACACAGGTGAGGGGGGGGGGGGGTCGTGGGGGGCGAGGATAGGTTGGTGCGGGGCGGCAGTGGGTCGCGTTAGAAGCCCATAGGCTTCTATGGGGCATCGCCAGATTTTTCTGCCAATGCCCCCCGTCGCGGTAACCCGGCGGGGGGAAGCTTAAAGCATCCAAAAATGAGGTAAAAACCCAGATAATGGGGGTTTTACCGCATTTTTAGTTTACAGAATCTCCCCACACCGTTTAATGGGCCAAGTCCCATGTTTTAGATAGCTGAGGGTGCTATGCCAGTGGAGATCAAGAGGGACTAGAGGATTTGAAAAAAATGCCAATTCAACCCTGGGCCGTCATAACAGCATTGTAGGCTCTGGGCAAAGCAATGCAGATGACCTCCCAACCGACCCTGTCACAGAATAAATGGAAAAATATTACACCTGCAGTCCGTGCTGTCTCTTCATTAACATTTTTACATACAGTAAATGGCTGTCAGCATTTTTATAAAGGTCATTATTGGATGGCCACCCACCATTCAGCATGCTGACAGCCATTCACTGTCTGGGTGCAGGCAGAGAGGCAGGTAGAAATTGGTATCTAGCTGGCTCCGATTGTCTGTGATTTACACAGAGTGGATGGGTTGCATTCTCCATCAGATTTCCAATAAGCTCTGGAGGCACCAGCCCTGGGAGAAAATACCACCTGGCCAAGCCTGCTTGCACTGTAGGATCCTGAGCAGCTGCTTATTGTGAATGTAAGTTAAGATGGCATTTAATCAACTCAATAGTAGAGAGATTGAGAGAGTGTAGATCTGTGAGCATATCCTATCCAAGCTCTAAGGGACAATTAAAGTATTGGAAATGTACAATGTATGGTTGCATGCAAGGAAATATTCCTCTGTGTGGAAATGTGTGCCGAGCTTAGCTCAGTATGGGTGGGCTCCATCATTGCCGCTAGTCTTGGCCCACCGCATATTGTAAATATGATACATAGTTCCTCATTCAGCCCCAGGGATACATAGGTAATATATGCCAAGTTTAGCTCCATATGAGTGAGCTCCTTCGTGGCTGTTAGTCCCTGCATGCTACATAGTTGCTCATTCAGCCCAAGGGATCGGAAAGGAAATGTATGCTGAGCTTAGCTCCATAAGGGTGGGCTAAGTTTGGCATATATTTCCCCATGAGTCCCTGGACCTGAATGAGCAACTAGGCAGCATATTTACAAAATGGTGCTGGGCCGATACTAGCTACCACAAGAGAGCCCACCCTTATGAAGCTAAGCACGGCATACACAAGTGGAAGCAAAACCATAAATATATACACATATTAATGTACAAAAAATAAATAAAACAGTGGAATTTAAAAAAAACAATTGCCCCTGAGCAGGATACGAACCCTAGGCACAGTGCATAGCATGCTGCATCCTTAACCACTAGGCCACAATAGATAATGTATGCAAAGTCTGTCAGCTAATTCACACCTAATGCAGCTGAGTTCACTGTGCAAACAGCTTTACAAGCGTCTTCTCCGGAAAAAAATAAATAAATCAGGCAGTTTACAACATCAATCACAATGTCCAATGCAGCTTGGTGACATACTGTACTGTACAGTAGCATATAGTAACAACATAAATGAAAGCATGAGTGATACAATCTACCGGAATTAAAGCAACCTGCAGCCCTGCATCCATGTGGAAGGCAGATGGTACTGTTCTGTATGCTTGCATTTCTAGTTACTGTGTGTGATCTGTATTCAGCGATCCTGTAGCCCATCGGTAAAGCATACATAATGGACTTAACATACAGTAAAGTCATGCTTGGACTATATTACTGTAATGTATTTCATTGGAGACCTAACACATGTGCAATAGTGACTTTCAAAAGCAACATCTGGTGGATGAATATAAGCATTACACTCACCAGCAACGCCATACGCCACACTAACTAAGATGTGCAGCCCTTACCAACACTTCCCATCGTTCAATGTGCCTTAATTGGTGATCAAACTGCCATAGATAGGATAGATTAGCATGGCTAAATCTGTAACTAGAAATAAGTTCCTGTTTCATATTCTTTGTTTTTTTTATATATTATTCTGGACTTGTCTGGTATAATAGATGTTAGGGTTTCATCCAGTTTTAAAATATGCAAATATATCCAGACAATGATTTCTACCACATCATTATTACTGGTAAATTGTGTGATGAAGGCAAGCTTTGAAGTTTCTTTTTTCTTTTCTGTTTTATATTTGATAAACTCTGTTCTGTTTAGTTGTTGCACCTTTTCCAGTTGTTTCTTTAAATCTTCTTTTTGGTATCCTTTTGCCGTAAAGTTATTCATCCTTTCATCGCTTTAAATCTGGAATGTGTCATCGCCTGTGTGGTATGGTTTGACTCTTCTAAATTTTCCAGTCGGAATATTTAACACCCTTTTTTTTATGGTGGTCACTTGATGATGGTAGTGTGTTGTTACCATTAACTTATTTAATATGTGTTCTGGTTCAGTGTGTTTCTGTTTTCAATGAACATGGTTAGAATTTCTTCATAGCCTCCCCAAAAAAAAGAATACATTGGCAATGTAGCGATACCAACTTATCACATTTTGGCAGAATTTGTTTTCATATCAAATTAAGTCATCGGTACTCACCGTTTTTCTTATGAGACCGCGTCCCCTCGCGGGGCTCGCTGCGCTCACCACGCTTCGGGCACGGTGGCTCGCTGCGCTCGCCACACTATATAAAATCAACTCCATGCGTAGTTGGATAGTAGGGGTATGAAAAACTGGGGTGCATTTAACATGGGAGCCCAGATAATACATAAGTACCAAGTCATCTTCCTATTTCGCTAAATACAAATTTGCGTAACTGGGTGCCAGTGGTGTTCCCATGGTGGTTCCGTATATTTTAAGTATAATTTTTGTCAGAATAAATTTTTAGAATAAATTCTATGCTGGCCAATAGAAAAGGAATCTGTTTGACTGGTAGGTTTTTTTGTTAAATGATAATGTCTGGTGTGTTTGCAACCTGTTTTGTGTCCTATAACAAAGTCTATAGAGAGGTATGGCATAGGCTCAGCTGCTCAAATAAAAGTATAGGCAGCACCTTAAGATCTGGGTCCCTTAGGTCACTGTTCCCCAATGTCTCCCTTATGGTTATGTTAGTAAGAATATCCCCATTGTTGCTAATCAAGAGATTCAGAAAATGTTTTTTTCTGGTTGGATTTTCAATAAATTGATACAAATAGTGGTCATTCAGGAATTCCAATAAAACACTTCTCTTAGCTGTACTATTGACCTATCGTTCCAATTTATTTCTGGATAGTTAAAGTCGGCAATAATAATGGCTACTTTTTCCACTTGTAGCAAGAGGTCTTTTTCCTATTCGAAGGTGCATGCGCTTCAAAAACAAATCAATTTGCTAGTTAGCATTTATCACATACACTCTATAGATTCCACTCTTTAAACAGCTTGATAAACCTCACTTTATAAAATGTAAATCATTAGATAACATCCCATTGAGGAGACCAATACCATTCCTTGTTTTGATAAAAACACCTGTGTATTGTTTTTGATTTACCAGTGATGTATGTCAATGGAACATGCAACACAAACCTGAAATAAAATACAAATACGGTAAGAAAATACAATAAATTTATTGAAATCAAAAGAATCTACTCCAAACAAAACTGTATTTATTATTTCTATCTTCTGGACATAAGATGCTTCCAAGTGTGTTCTCTATATATCCAGCCTATGTTTTAAGATCTGGTTAAATCCAGTTTTTGGTTCAAGCCATGCCAGGAACATAGAAGAGGTTTTTTCTAGTATACTACCATTATCTGAATCCAGCAGGTACTGGTATCATTGACAGCACATGAGCTCGCAGTCTGTCCACTTATCTTTAACAAAGCCCCTCTATTCCAGAGTGTTGAAGAACAATGGGCAGAGGCTAGGGTGGCCAATCCCGGGATCGGGATCGGCGGGATCCCGGGATTTGGCCTAAAAAAGTCCGGGATTTCAATCCCGGGATTAGATTATCCAATCCCGGGATTTTCGGGATTAGACTGCGCATGCGCAGTCTAATGCCGGGCAGCGTCTGAGCACTAGCTCAGACGCTGCCCGGCTCCCGAATCCTGACCCCTGCGTGCGGCGATGCGTAGCGTGACAGTAGAGGTCACGCTGCGCAGCCTTCTGCTGTGCACACCCCCTTCCAGTCTCCTCCGCATGTCGCCCGCCCGCCTGCCTCTGCCCGCCCGCATCCTTTCCGGCCTGCGGCCTGGCTGCTAAGAAGGAGGTGCACGAGCCTGGAGGCACCGTGCACCTCCGAACCCACTCCCGGCCGGCCGCCCGCTAATGTAAGTAAATGTGCGGGTCGGCCGGTGTGGGGGTGGGTATGTGTGGAGCAGAACTGTATTAGGGATGCCAATCCCGGGATCCCGAGAATCCCAGGATTAAGCATTTTTCAATCCCGGATCCCGGGATTGAAAAAATGCCCCGATTGGCATCCCTAGCAGAGGCTTCAGCTGATGCAAGAATCCATACAAAAGAATATGGCTCCTCTAGTATTTAGAGTTCAGTTATCACTAAGAATACCTGGGAATTATAATAATTTCTGGCAATTCAGAACGTGATTCTCCAAAGTAGTATCTACATTGATCAACCTCAACCTGATATTTCTTTAGCGATAAGTAGAAGTCCAATTTCAGTCTCCATTATTATATCATTAAAAAAGAGATGAATAAAATCTGAAATAGCAAAGGGGTACAAAATGAACCTTTCATCTTTATTTAGCATCTTACTTCTTTTCTTTGTGCAGAATTATTTTTCTTTAACAGACCCCCGGACACGTTAGATAGTTATTGCTGAAAGTGTCTTCCTCAGCTGCTGTAGGAACTACAATTGGGATGCAGTCAAAATCCCAACGGTCAAAATCCCGACAGGGTTAAATCCCGAATGGGTCAAAATACCGACAAGGACAAAATCTCGACATGGACAAAATCCCGACATTTAAAATCCCGACAGGGTCAAATTCCCGACATATAGAATGTACAAGTGAAACAGTCTACATGCCTTTCGGTCAACAGGTGCGAGGTCGACATGGGTTTTTTAACTGTTTTTTGAACCGACATGTGCCGACAGGCGGTATTTCATGCCCTACCATCCACTACGGCGTGGTGGGAGAATAAAATAGTGTGCCGAGTGCAGCGAGGCACTGTGCCCGAAGCATTGCGAGCGAGGGGCTGCGGTTCACTTGCAACTGTGTTGACATTCAGGTAAAAAAACTGTGAAAAAAACCATGTCGACCTTGCACCTGTCGACCGAAAGGCATGTAGACTGTTTCACCTGTACATTCTATATGTCAGAATTTTGACCCTGTCGGGATTTTAAATGTCGGGATTTTGACCCTGTCTGGATTTTAAATGTTGGGATTTTGACCCTGTCGGGATTTTGACCGTTGGGATTTCATACCGAATCCCTACAGTTGACAGTTATTCAGAGACACAATGTGGACAAATTAGATCTACTGGCAGCATTGTATGTACATGAGGTCTAAGAATATAGTATTTGTATACACCTTGCCCAGCTGATTCAGTGTTTATAGAATTCATCTGATAATGTTGTTGATGTATGTGGACATACTTTTCTTTCACTGTAACCATAATTAATGGGAAACCTTTCTATGGTGTCCAAGTGCTCATCATAGACTTCACATCGCTAATTTCATGACAAATCATCACAAAAAAAAAAGTAACTTTTCAATCAACATCTCAGATTATAATGGAATTGAGAAGGATGATAGATGACTTTCAGATGCAAAATTTTAGCCCTCATTGATTCACAGTGTTCATGCAACAGGGTTGTAAACATGGCAAAAATCGTAAAATTTATGCTTGCAATGTCAACTGAAAAAAAAAATCATAACTTTGCTTCTAATTGTGATAGACCTTTCATATTTTCCATAAAAAAATAGTTTCACTTTTAAATATTGATGTCTACATTTTGAGGTCACATGATGTGACATTTGAACTTCAATATTTAAAAAAGTGTACTTTGAAATTTTTGTACATAAAGTATGTTATATATTTAAATACAATCTCTCTTTAGACTTCCGCTTCCAGATTGATGGTGCAGGAGCTCTGTCTCTGAACTCTGCTCCAGCCACCATAACCGCTGCTGTTACTTGGCTCCTAGAGACTGCGCTGGACCTCCGAACCCCCTGCACGACCACCTCGCAGACCGCGGGAGCCAGTCCATGGAACAGTACCTTGCTCTGCAGACCCCACAAATTTTGCAGCAGCCGCACCTGGAGAGACAGCGGGCTGCAGGCAATATGGCTCCAGATGACCACGGCTCTCCCTGCCCATAAGAAGGTGGCAGCTGAAAGCTCTTCTCTGACAGGACACGTGAGTCAGGGGCTGGATACCCCAGTAACATACAAGGAAGTAGTAGAGGCTATTACTGCTATTAAAGCTGTGGAGGATATCACCTCACAGCTGCAGCAGCTTTCACACAGAGTCAATGTCACTGAATAACAGTTGGGGGCTGCATCCCATGGCATAGCAAATGTTCAATATGATGTTCAGAAGCTTACCAAAGAAAACTCAGTTGTGAAATAGAGTTGATTTAGAAAACAGATTGCACAAAAGCAATATCCGATTGATTTGACTGCCCGAATCTGTCAAGGGTCCCACTTTAGCCCTGTTTGTCCACAACACCCTTAGCTCGCTGTTAGGCATCAAAGCGGTTTGCCAGGACATGGTTATTGAGAGAGTACATAGGGTGGGTCAGAAACCAACGCTAAACAGACCAAGCCCTTGTGTCACGTTATTCAAGTGCCTTAATTACCTACACAAAGCTGAAATATGGTCTAAAAACTAAATACCTCACTTGGGAGCGCCACAAGCTATTTATTTTGCAATAGGAATTTATAGAGGATCAAAAGTGACAGTAATTTATTGTGGGTCCACAACCCAAAGTAAAAAACAGGGGAAACATCCCTTTTTTGACAAAAAGACAGTTCACATCAGTCCATAGGAACAATCACAAGGGCATATCCAAAATACGACAAGAATCCAAAATAAAACATACAAAAAAAAAAATTCCAGCAGTGTAAAATCCAAATAATCTTGAATAAGATAAACACATACATCCAGTATAAAAGGTGGAAGAATGCCTGCTCACACAAGTTCTGTCAATGCGTTTCGGTCTAGATGACCTTTACCTTGATAGAACTTTTGGAGCATGAGCAGCCATTCTTCCACCTTTTATACTGGGCGTATGTATTACAGGGTCACATGCCAAAAAGTAATAAGCAAAACATGGATCCATGTTTTGCTTGTTACTTTTTTGCATGTCACCCTGTTTGAGGTTTACATATTTGTAATGTTTGTATAACCTTCACACCTTGAAAAAGGGCCACCTATAGGCCTGAAACACATTGGTGAGTGGAGGTTACACCTGATTCTTGTCACACCAGGGTTCTGAGTCCTAGTGACAAAGACCTCTGGTGGGGACTCGGACAGATATAGAAATCGGGGAGGCTTTAAGAGACCCTTGCGCATTCACTTGCATGACAGTGCACCCAGAGGCAGGAAGGAGGCAAGTTAAAATACAACCGGGTTTTACTAGAGAACAGTGGCGTAAGTTCGTCCCAGTTGCCCGGAGGCAAGATAAATATTGGTGCCCCCCCCCAACACACACACCATCTTATATAAATATATGTATGCATGTATGTTATGGATATTATGTTTAGAATACAGAGTGTGTGACATCTATGGTCCTGCTAGGAGGAAGAGACAGCCACAGAAGCGATATCAACGGCTTTCAATTAACTGATTCAAACTCACAGTGGAGAAGAGGTGCCCCCTTGGGAGCAGGAGCCCGGCGGCAGATGACTCCATTGCCTCCCAGAGTTCTGCCTCTGCTAGAGAAACCAATGACAGGAGGGTTGTAATTGGAATACCTGGAGTGAATCACACAACAGCAGAGAGAGAGACAACTGCACCAACAGGAGACAATTGACAAATGAAGCACTAGCATCAGTCTGTGGGCTCCCAGCATACTTATACCCACTGGAAGGCCAGGATTGGCTGGGTATTTATGATAGGGAGCTTAGACTGCACAGGATTGGTTCAGACTCATATGTGACTGAAAGGAGCATGGCAGTCCCCATGTCAGGCTAAGGCGGGAAAGTCTGTTTGCATCCAACATGCTTGTGGCCGGGAGCAATGGCGGCGGACTGGAGGATGCTGTCACTCAGCATGAGGGGAGCGAGAAGCAGCTCAACCGCGGACTTGGGACGCAGGCTGCATCTGGATCTGAAACGCAAGCTCAGCCTGCGCAGACACTTAGCCAGTAAGAGCACTTGCTTGAACAATCGGATCGTGACAAGTCTTTTTGGAGACTCTGCTTTTTTTTCTATGCTGGCAACTTGTCCATCTCTTCTGCACATCTGGATGTAGGAAGTGAGGGGTGGTCTCCATTATCAGTGTGGTCTTTTAAAATCATTTTATCATAACATTTTGACTCCATGTTGTTCTGATACATTGTACAATAAACTACTTTTATACGGATGGTCCTGAATTACGAGCCTCTATTCAGGAGACCAGTTGGTGGACAGCTAAGTGTAGCTTTGGATGCACATAGGGCTTTGCCCAAAGGTGAATCATCCCTCTGAGGGGGCATTTGACTGGTTTTGGCAGGGCCGGCAATAGAAAACTTGGGGCCCTGTGCACTGAAATTTCTGGGGCCCCTGCCCCCCCCCCACATACTCCCAAACCCACACAACCCTCTTCTGCATATACCAATAAATGGATTGCCAAATATAAGACACTGGAATACTAGAAATGTGCAGATATAGGTAAATGTACAATTTGGGGGTAAGTGCATTACCAAACATACTGCCCTGCCACAGAGGGGACTACAGACCGGAAGCCGCGAGTGAAGTACAAACATCCACCGAGCTGTGCCGCAGCCAGGGTCCCAGAAGGTAGGGACAGTTAGTTTTTCCAACATTGTACCCCTAACACTCCTTTTATTATTTTAATCTAGTTTAAACCATTGGAGCTGCTTAAAAACTATTAAGAGCATGGTACATTTATTAGTATAATGCTGTATATGACAATAATGATGACGCTCTCACTGCAGAGATGCTGTATATGACAATAATAAATAAGGTGTGTAACAGAGCGCTAAAAATAAACATGCAATACCAAGTTTCCCGATTTCATCAGCGACCAGAGATGGTTGCTGATAAAAATTAGACTCTTTGCCGGGGAAGCCGCTGGCTGCAGGAGCATGCTCGTGGGACCAGCGACCACCACGAGGGCTAGTTGCGGGAGCACGCTCCCGGCGACAGTTGCCCTGTACACACGGGGATATGGATCGCTTAGCAACCATATGACCGGCAATTATGGCTGAAATCACCCCGTGTGTGTGGGGCTTTACAGCTATTTTTGATTTGTTTCGGTAGCCGGGTTTTGTATTGCGGTGGTACAGAGTGCAGGCTAACTTTCTCTTACTATTATGGTGCCTCCGGATCCACCGTTATCTGTGGCTTTTACTGCTGGGCGATCAACAGCAGAGCATCTTTTGAAAATACAATATTTGCTTTTTGGAATTCACAGAAGTTCCTATAAAAGTATTCTTGTTGATTGCCCAGCAGTAGAAGCCACAGATAATGGCAGATCCGGAGGCCCCATAATAGCAAGGGAAAGTTAGCATGCACTCTGAAGGCCCATACACACTGGGCGACTTTGAGCTGAAAGTCGCTCAACACACCCAGTTTGAGCGGCTTTCGGCTCAAAGCTGCCCAGTGTGTATGCCCCGGTGAGGAGCGGTGAGTGCTGCTGTGCGTTCCCGCATCATCACGGGAAAGTCGTTCATCTGCTGGTTATACCAGCAGATGAGCAGCTTTCAGGACAGCTTTGCATAGCGCTGTGCTATGTAACGCCGTCCTCCCCCCTCCGTCGGCGCCGGGCAGGGGGAAAGTCGCTCAGTGTGTATGCACTGAGTGGCTTTCCCCGCAGCGATGATTGGCATCATCGCTGTCCATACACGCTGGGCATAGTCGCTGTACCACCGTGACAAATAAACAAATAGCTGTAGCATTACAATTTATTTTATTTATTTTTATTGGTATTGTGTGTTTATTTTAATGCTCTTAAGGTGCCTATACACGCTGCGATAAACAGCGTGCAATGCGACGCGATGCAATGCATGCTCCCGCAAATCACATGAAAAATGCATGCGTTGCGATGAGATCTGCACTCTGTTATCACAACGTGTATGGGCACCTATACACACCATGCTATTTTTGTTTAAATATTAGAGTTTGGCTCTCTCTGCTGAAAGATGAGCTCCAGGCAGCTTCTTGCCTCCTTACCTCCTTGTCTTCCTCACCTATACCATTCTATTCTCCAACTGTGTCTCCTGCTGTGATGAGAAGGCACTAGTCCAGCAGGGCAGGAGGCAGCCACAGCTGAGCACAGTGTGTGTAATCGGAGCAGAGCTCTTGGTGCCGCACATGCGCAGTAATGTCCGTGTGCAGTGAAGACAGCAGACAGCCGACTCAGCCTCCTAACGCTGAGTGGCTGCGACCTGCTCTGTAAGCGGCGGACAGACACAGTCTCACACACATAGCAGCGGTGCAGGAGAGACCCGGCGGCGGAGCCCACACACGGTCAGATGAACACAGCCAGAGAGCACAGCAGCACACATACACAGGCGGCACGCACAGGCTGCACAGTAGACGGCCGCAGCGGGGATAACACAGACGGGCCGCGGCTGGGCTCTGGGGCCCTCCAGATCACCGGGACCCATCACACATGTCCCCCTTGACCCCCCCTGTCGCCGGCCCTTATCATGTCCCCCATCCCTTCTATGCTCCAAAGTATACATATTAAGATCTTTTAGTCTTTCCTGGTATGTTTTGTGATGTAGGCCATGCACCATTTTAGTTGCCCTTCTTTGTACAGTCTCTAATGTATTTATATCCTTCCGGAGATATGGCCTCCAGAACTGAACACAATACTCTAGATGAGGTCATACTAATGACCTATACAGTGGCATCTGCAACCAAGCATCTGACTTGCCTTCTTCATTGCTTTGTTACATTGCCTACCTGCATTTAAGTCCCCTGAAATAGTAACACCTAGATCCCTCTCTTCCTCAGTAGTTTCCATCATAGTGCCATTTATACTATATTTAGTCTGGATTTTTAAGACCCAAGTGCATGATTTTGCATTTTTTGGCATTAAACTGTAGTTACCATTCCTCTAATCTACCTAGATCATCAATCATTTGTTTTACCCCTCCTGGTGTGTCTACCCTGTTGCATACCTGTCACACGTGGCCGCGGCATCGCACGGCGGGTACAGTACTCAGCCGTCAGTGCGTGCCTGGTCGGGCACGCGGTGGTGGCGTTGTGCCACTGTGAGCAGCAGCATGGATTCAAACGTGGCAGTCTGGTTGTCAGGAGGCTGGCACCGAAGTACGGCGTCACCATCTTGCTTGAGGGCAAAAGCAGTAGTTGACCAGGTCAGTCCTTCTCCTCCCATTCTGTCCAGTCGGCCTATGGCAGTCCTTCCCTTGATATAAAGGGGATCTGACTAAGGCAATCTGGGTCAGTGCAAAGTGTTTCTTCAGCCTGCAAGCATGGGGAAGTTCTGGCCTAGTGCCTATGCACACTGCCCTCTCCAGCTGGTTGTCCCTGCTGGCCTCTGACCCCATCACTGCTGTCTCTGGTATGCCACACTCTCCACTTGTCTTCCTTCCTGGATCTTCCCTGGCTCATCACAATACCCTTCTGGTCTGATTCTGATCATGGTTCCAATCTTCAATCATACAATCTTCAATCATCAATCATCCAATTATTTGATCTCCAATTTTCAGGTACATCTTCTTCTTATTCTTCAAATCCAAATTGCCTGAACCTTTTCTTGTCTTCTAAGAATTACCTGCTTGAATTATATTGTTTATGCAAAGAAAAACACATGGTGCAGATGCACACTCCATACTATTAATCAATCAATCAATAACAGAGGTTCTTGGTATATCAATTGGCCAAGAAACAATATGGAGTGTGCATCTGCACCATGTGTTTTTCTTTGCAGAACTACAAGTCCCAGCATGATAGCACCTCATGTATATTGGGTGTGCATTCTAAGACCCCCCCCCCCCCCCATAAGCTAAAATTGTGTACACCTGTACACCTGAAGGTTGGGACTCCTTCAACTTAGAGTAGCACCCCGCCCACCTGATCTGAATATTATTTCACCAGCTTGGTCCCTGGTAGCCACAGACTGCAAACTGTAGGCACAATGAAGGTACGACCTAAAAATTTACACTAATTGCTAGTCTTGGGGATGGATTTGGGACGCGGCTCCCCTCGGGTTGGTGTAACCGAGTTGCTTTCGGGGTGGCACACCCTAACATTTATTTAGCACTATTTATTTTTCACTAATATTATACTTTCTCTAGCACTACACATTTTAACCTCTAGCTTCTGCTGCTTTCTTATTAACACACTTCTAGCTTAGTTTTTTCACTTGTGTGCTGCCCTGGGGTGACTTGCTTATGCTGGCCTTTTTGGGGTTCCGCGCCCCAGATCCAATATGGAGTGTGCATCTGCACCATGTGTTTTTCTTTGCAGAACTACAAGTCCCAGCATGATAGCACCTCATGTATATTGGGTGTGCATTCTAAGACACCCCCCCCCCCCCCATAAGCTAAAATTGTGTACACCTGTACACCTGAAGGTTGGGACTCCTTCAACTTAGAGTAGCACCCCGCCCACCTGATCTGAATATTATTTCACCAGCTTGGTCCCTGGTAGCCACAGACTGCAAACTGTAGGCACAATGAAGGTACGACCTAAAAATTGAAACTTATTGCTAGTCTTGGGGATGGATTTGGGACGCGGCTCCCCTCGGGTTGGTGTAACCGAGTTGCTTTCGGGGTGGCACACACTAACATTTATTTAGCACTATTTATTTTTCACTAATATTATACTTTCTCTAGCACTACACATTTTAACCTCTAGCTTCTGCTGCTTTCTTATTAACACACTTCTAGCTTAGTTTTTTCACTTGTGTGCTGCCCTGGGGTGACTTGCTTATGCTGGCCTTTTTGGGGTTCCGCGCCCCAGATCCAAACTTAGTATTAGGGACCCACCAGAAATGAGGTCACCGTGAAGCTGGTTGGTGGGCAAATATTTCTTGGCCAATTGATATACCAAGAACCTTTGTTATTGATTGATTGATTGATTGATTGATTGATTGATTAATAATATGGAGTGTGCATCTGCACCATGTGTTTTTCTTTGCAGAACTACAAGTCCCAGCATGATAGCACCTCATGTATATTGGGTGTGCATTCTAAGATCCCCCCCATAAATTATATTGTTTATGCAAAGGACTGCCATCTTCATTGATCTTGTTTATGCAAAGGACTGCCTGAATTATCTTGTTTATGCAAAGGACTGCCAGAATTATCTTGTTTATGCAAAGGACTGCCTTTCTTGTTTTGTCTTGCTCTAAATCAGAGACTTGATTATCATTATTATTATTTAATCCACTCAAGAAGTATTGATGTTGGTTATGTTATTCTTTGTATAAGTTAATTCATTAAACCTGCTAATTTCAACCCATATCCTGCTGGTCACGCCTCTCTTCCTGAAATCCGCACAACACCATCAAATCCACCCTGTGTGACAATACCTTTGTGTCATCTGCAAAAAAGGCACATTTTACCCTCAATTCCATTTGCAATATCACCAATACAGATATTAAAAAGCACTGGTCCAAGTACAGATCCCTGGGGTACTCCACTTCTAACCTTTCCCTCCTTTGACTGTACTCCGTTTACTACAACTCTGTTTTCTGTCCTGCAACCACGCTCTTATCCATTCAACTATCTCAAAATCCAATCCCAAGCTTTCAAGTTTATTTAACAGTCTGCTATGAGGGACAGTGTCAAAAGCCTTACTAAAGTCTAGATAAGCTACATTTACAACCCCACCTTGATCTATTACTTTAGTCACCCAGTCCAAAAAGTCAATAAGATTTGTTTTACATGATCTTCCCCCAGTAAACCCATGCTGTTTCGGATCCTGTAAATTGCTGGTTTTGAGATACTCTACAAATCTTTTTTTAAGAGTGTTTCCATCAATTTCCCTACTACTGATGTAAGGCTCACTGGGTGATAGTTGCTTACCTCTTCCTTTCTTCCACTTTTGTGCAGTGGGACTACATTTGCTGTTTTCCAGTCCTCTGGGATT
Source organism: Crinia signifera (assembly GCF_055691185.1). Taxonomy (NCBI): domain Eukaryota; kingdom Metazoa; phylum Chordata; class Amphibia; order Anura; family Myobatrachidae; genus Crinia; species Crinia signifera. The sequence goes on from NC_139217.1 coordinate 250,150,040, forward strand.
ACTCCAGTAGCTAGTGACTGGTTGAATAATTCTGTTATTGGTTTTACCAGCTCCCCTTTAAGCTCTTTTATTATCCTTGGATGTATCCCATCTGGCCCCATTGATTTATCCACTTTCAGTTTTGAAAGTTCTGTGAGGACTTTCTCCTTTGTGAATGTACTTGTCTCTCCCTCAATTTTCTGTCTATACTTGCAACTTAACTTTGGCCCCTTTCCCTCTCTTTCAGCAGTGAATACTGAGCAGAAATAATTATTAATATGATCTGCTATTACATTGTCCCCCTCAAGAGCGGAAATAGGGCTCAAGATTTCCGGTGGGCGGACCTAGTGTGTGGCCGCAAGCTCAAGCTCTCTCTGCTCCCCTTGTCCCGGACGCTGAAAACTGTGTATAGCAGGAGCCAGCACCAGAGACACGGCTCTAGGAGAGATATAGGTGGGTAAAGAGGAAAAGAACTATACCTCAGGCTCTCCGCAAAGACATCTTGAAACCCCCAGAACCCAGGCGAGGGGACGCCAGCAAGAGACGTCGGTGTATCCCTACAGGCATCTAACCGCGGCTGCACGCTGACTATTTCCACCAGAGCCACTGACGATATCCGGAAGCCGCTCCGATGGATGGTCAGGAGACGGCGGTGAGCGCCGGGATAACGGAGTCAGAGATAGCGGCACAGCAGGAGGGGCAGGAAAGAAGGAACCTGAGGAGGGAGAGAGCCGCTGAAGGGAACACCAGCTGCCACTGACACAGGCGCAATGCTGACATGCTGATAATAGCAGTGGCTGAATGTACATCCCAGCCAGAAGAGAGTGCTACCACACAAATTACGCCAATGAGCCCGCAGATACTGCGCAGCAGGAGGGGCAGGAGAGAGGGAACCGGTGGCAGGTGAGAGCCGCTGAAGGTAACATCAGCTGCCACTGCCACAGAGGTGCTGCTGACACGCTGATATTAGCTGCGGCTGAAGGCACATCCCAGACAGAAGTGAGTGCTACTACGCTAATCACGCCAGAGAGGTCGCAGATACTGGGCAGAAAACCATAGCAGCCCCGGAAAAGAAAAGCATCTGAGAGCTGCAGAGATAAAGCGGAGAGGTGGAAGGAAAAGAGGCCACCCTGAAAGGAAACAGAGCTGGGAAGAGGGCACAGAGGCTGACACCCTCTGGAAATATCATAACATCACCAGAGAGAGGACATTAATGAGTTTAAACCTCCAAAGGCTGGACAGGGAGTGGCATCACCTGAGAACTACAGGCCAGGAGAAAAAGGCCGGGTGAGTGCCAGTTTCTGGCAAAGCATATAGGGGGAAAAGACCTGTGTTGATTAAGGCAGAAGCCGAGACCGGGCTGGGAGTGGGCATATAACCTGTAATATCTGGAGGTCTCAATACTGATTGTAGGACTGAGATAAGCTAGAGACATAATATCACTCTGAGAAGTTTTGAAGGACTGCAAATATCCTCCTGAAAATTGTTAGAAATAAATATGGAGAAATGTGTGGGTAAATGTGTGGGTAAATCCGCCAGGAGCAATAAAGCAGGTACATCGAATAAAGGAAAAGATACAAAAAATCAATTGTCCTATATTGCCAGCCCGCCCACTTCCCCAGCTAACCCTGCTAGCCATAAAGAGGAAGACTCCCCCACCTATAATGCAATAGCAGCCATTACAGCACAAGAAATAACAGCCATTTTGTCACCGTTGCTAAATGAAAAATTAGCCGGTATTAAAGAATCAATGGAATTGATAGCGATACAGCTAAGGGAGCATGGCCAAAGCAGAACAGAGAATATCTAACTTAGAGGACGAGCTGTCAACAGCAAAAAACACGATAGCCTTACAAGCGACGGCTATTACAGTAATACAAGACAAATTAGAAGAAAGCGAAAATAGGGACCGGAGAAATAACTTACATCTAATTGGACTGCCTTAGTCAATAAAACCAAGGGAATTGTTGGACTTTGTTTCAAAATGGCTCACAAGGGAGCTGCATTGTGTATCAGAAACTGGAGTCGTGTTGATTGAGAGGGCACATAGGATTGGCCCGGATAAACAGCTAGAACATCGAAGACCGCGCCCCGTAATCTTTAAATTCTTTAAATTCTTGAACTATCAGGACAAAACCTTGGTCCTAGATGCATACAGGAGAAGGAGTTACAATTTGAAGAAGAGAAATTATTATTATTTCAAGACTTCTCATCGCAGGTTGCCTCAAAGCGAAAGGAGTTCTCATCAATCTGCAAATCTCTTTTTGAAAAGGGAATTAAATTTGCCCTTTTATATCCTTTTATATCCAGCGAAATTATGGATCTTCCAAGATGGCAAGACACATATGTTTGAACAGCAGTATCTGCCCAAAATTTCTTAGATCATGTCCTAAAAGCGACAGCATTAGCACATTAAGGAGGGGTATGGAGAGAGATGAATTCTCATAAGTTATACGTTCACTAAGTTAAGCACGGAAGATAATAGGACATGTTTTGGAGAACATTGGTTATGATTAATGCACTCAGAATCACAGATATAAATCTAAAACAGGAAACACAATTGATATGTTCACTAGGCACTGAAAATGAAGAATATTTTGTTCAGAGGGAAAGGGAGAGAGTTAAATGAAGTCAAGAGTTATTTGATCATGGTAAATGTAAAAAACAAGGACATAGGATAACACTTAAGACAAAGGGCCCCACTCACTGGGATGGGGCATGTCAAAATTATGTTTGGTTTTATTATTGTTAAGGTGTTACAAACTGGTATAGGATAAAAAATGCACCTAGTAATAATACACTTATGACCCGCACATGTATAAAATTTGTCACATGGAATGTGGAGGGTCTGAATCCCCCCTTAAAAAGGAGGAAAATATCACTTAAAACGCCTGAAACCGGATGTAGCAGTATTGCAAGAAATACACTGGAAGGAAGGCGATCCAAATAGATTTAGAGACACGTGGTTTACAGATTATTTCACCTCAACTTTCTCAGCAAAAAAAAGGGGGGTGATGGTTATTATAAATAAGCAATTAAATTATGAAGTGCTGGACCAATTAAAGGACTCAGAGGGCAGATATATATTCCTTAAAATAAAATTAGAAGGGGAAGTATTTACAATCGCTACAATATATGCTCCCACAGGCCCTAATACAGCCTTCTTTACAGATTTATTTGTAAAATTACAGGAATAGGCAGAAGGCCAAATAATACTGGGGGTGATTTTAATACCACACAGCAACAATCCCTAGACAGATCAGGAAGCAGTAGTAGAGATAAACCACTACCAGCACTACAAATGTTGACGAGCTCACTGGAATTGATGGACCCATGGAGATATCAACATCCAATAGAAAGAGAGTACACGTTTTATTCCCACCCACACCACACATCCTCTCGGATAGATTATTGGCTTATATCAACTAGACTAATGTCAAGCGTAAAACGCTCCAAAATCGAGCCAATAGTAAACTCGGACCACGCGCCATCATGGTTTGAATTATTATTGACATCCCCTATTACTCAATCATATAATTGGAGATTTCCATCATATCTGTCAGAGTCTCTGGAGTTTCGCTCAGCACTGCAGAAATATTTTTTAAATTATGCAGAGGATAACGCTCAGCATCAGGAGGACATAAACCTGTTCTGGGCTGCATCTAAATCGGTAATCTGGGGTCAAATTATAGCATATGTAGCAATGAAAAGAAAAATGCTGCAGAATCGATATACAAAGCTTAGCGAGGAGGTGTCCTCGGCTTACACTGCAATGCTAAGCGACAACACCCCGGAATCACGGCACCTATTTTTGGAAACGAAGGAGATATACGATAATATATGCATAGAAAAGGCTCAATATTACTTAGATCTCCAAAGACATAAATATTTTCGATGGGGGAATAAAGCAGGCAGGGCCGGTGCTAGGGTGTCCGGCGCCCTCCTGCAAACCATAAATTTTGCGCCCTTTCACATTGCCATTGCAACAAGCTGCAGCCCAATTGTGGGACCGTATGCAACATGCGATCCTATGGAGGATCCCAAGTGCATGTACATGTATGCATACACCATCTCAGTGCTATGGCCCTTATTCAGATCTGATAGCAGTACAAATTTGTTCTCAAAATGGGCGAAACCATGTGGACTGCAGGTGGGGCAGATGTAACATGTGCAGAGAGAGTTAAATTTGGGTGGGGTGTGTTGAAACTGAAATCTAAATTGCAGTGTGAAAATAAAACAGCCGGTAATTACCCTGAACAGAAACAAAATAACTCACACAAATCTAACTCTCTCTGCACATGTGACATCAGCCCCACCTGCAGTGCACATGGTTTTGCCCATTTTGAGAACAAATTTGTACTGTGATCAGATCTGAATAAGGGCCTATGTCCGCAAAATGTTGTAGGCACTAAAGGTGCCCATACACGCTGCGAGAATCGCATACGTTATGGGCTAGATCGCATCGCATGGCATGCATGCAATGTGTGTGCGATGCGATCCGAAAGCAGTACAATAAGTATGTGCAGCACATACTTTTTGTACTGTGCAATGTGATGCCCGCGGGAGCACACATCGCATCGCACACTGCTATTGCAGCATGTTTGACCACCTTTAGGCACATAACCCAGCCCATTATTTAAAAAGTGTCTAAATTAATATAAAAATACATCTACAATTATTAAAAAATTTGTTATAAACAAGTATAATAAAAGACTCACTGTTCTTTTGCTGTTTAACTCTTGTGCAGTCCCTCCTCTTCTATCTGCGTAGGCAGGACGCTGAGGACGCCATTACACCCCTCTCGTGACTGAGGGGGAAAGGAGGGGAGAGAAGGAGGAGGTGGAAGAAGAGGGGAGGAGATAGAGAGGGCGGAGTGTTGAGGACTGGCAGTGGCACTGGCACAGCACACTGAGAAGAGGGAAGGAAGGGGAGGCGGCGCTGCTGCCTGTTCGTCATTTGATTGACAGCTGACAGGCGCAGGGAGCAATGGGTAGGGGGCGGATCCGGACATGACATGTCATCCAGGCATTCACAGACAGCGCTACATGCCTCAGCGCAAGTGTCTGTGAGGAAGAGGGGGCAGGTCGTAGGAGGAGGACAGTGTGTGCGCGGTGCAGGGAGCTGCTCAGCCTCTCCATACTGCTGCCCGCTGTCAGATAGGCACTGTGGGCGGCGTGCAGGAGGCAGTGACAGTGAGGGCTGAGGCAGCTTTAGCAGAGCAGGGAGGGAGACAGCGCCTTTTCAGCATGGCGCCTCCCTGCTTTGCAGGAGCTGCTGAGTGGGTAGCGCCGGCCCTGAAAGCAGGGAAGCTCCTGGCATCGATTGCCAAGGGAAAGCGCCCAATAACAAGAATTATGGGCATAGATTCAGAAGTGGGTCAGCAAAACAGGAATCTGGCATGCGGACTCCTTTCTAAAATATTATACAACATTATATTCTTCACCCCCAGATCTGGGGATGGACTTTCTGAGAAAAGCTAAACTCCCTACATTGACACAGATAGAGAGAGAGAGGTTTTAATGAACCCAGAAACGGAGATAGAACTTAAACAAACAATAAAGAATCTACCCAACAACAAATCCCCAGGCCCAGACAGGCTGAGTGCAGAATATTACAAGATTTTGTCACCAGATTTAATAAAACACCTACTTACATTATTTAACTCAATTCTTATAGGTAATACTCCACCGGAAGGGTTCAATCAAGCTAGAATAATAGTATTATTAAAATCAGGGAAAGACCCAAAGCAAGTAACCTCATATAGGCCCATTTCGTTACTAAAGATGCAACTAGAACTGCCAAAACTACTACACCCCTCTAAGACGGGTTTTTTAAAGGGTAGAACATCAGTACATAACAGGCCCAGCGACAGGGGGGGTCAAGGGGTACAAGTGTGATGGGCCCCGGCAAACTGAAGGGCCCCAGAGCCCGGCAGCAGCCGGGGCCCATCTGTAAGCTGTATTACCTTTCATGCAGCCCGTCTAGTTTGTGTGCCACCACCTGTCTGTTTGTGGATGCTGAATCTCAGCGCCATGGTGACCGCGCAGCAGGGGGACACTGCAGCGGGAGCAGTCCGGGAGAGGGGGGTTACAGGTTGTTGTCCCCCACTGTGCTCGAGATGCAGCACCCGGCGCGTGGCACACAGTGCAGTGCCACGCGCCGGGTGCTGCGTCTCGAGTCCTGTGTGTGCCTGTGTGCAGACCGCGCCACCCGCAGCCGCTCAGCAATCCTAACCTAAGTAGGCTGCCTGGCGTCCCTCCAATCTGCCCTGTGCATGGACGGCAGGGGGACAACAACCTGTAACCCCTCCCCCCTCGCGGACTGCTCCCGCTGCATTGTCCCCCTGCTGTGTGGTCACCGCGGCGCTGCTGACTGCGATCAGGCACTACTGTAGGTGCAGAGGCACGCCACGGATAGCTGGTGGTCTCCAGCTATTTCAAGGAAAGGAAGCAAGGGTTGGAGAACATTGCGCTCTGCTCTCCCGAGTCCTCCCTTCAGTGATCAAAACAGAAGCAGCTGCAGTGATTGGCAGTGAGTGAGCACTACAGGGGGCATTATGAATAGAAGTGGCACTACCAGGGGGCATTAAGGAAATATTTTTTTTCTTTCTAGGTCATGCCTTTTTTGCTCTGTGACAAATTATGGGGGGGATTTTTAACGGTACTCTTTACCTAGAAGGGCGCCCATCGTGGCCATCTCGGACATTGAACGCGTCCTACGACCTTTTCATACCCCCACTATCCACGTCGGCGCGGAGTTGAGAATAGAAAGTGTGGCGAGCGCAGCGAGCCACCGAGCCCGAAGTGTGGCGAGGGGACGCGGATACCTTCACAGGTATCCGCGTCCCCTCGCGGGCTTCACAGCTGTCCGCACCCCCCCGCGGGGCACGCTGAGCTCGCCACGCTTCGGGCTCGGTGGCTCGCTGCGCTCGCCACACTTTCTATTCTCAACTTTACGCCGTTGTGGATAGTGGGGGTATGAAAAGGTCGTAGGACGCGTACCGCCGACCCTCGCGGGCTCGCTGCGCTCGCCACGCTTCGGGTTCACGTTGATCGTGGGGTGGCGTTAACAATTGTGGGGGCCATTTCACACTTCAGGGTGCCTATTTGGCCTCTGTGGGCCATTTAACATTGTTTCCTATGGAAAAATCGGGTCAATTGAGGCATTGAACAGGAAAATCGGGTCAATTGAGACATTTAACATTGTTCCCTATGGGAAATCGCGGGCATCGCGTCGGTCGCACCCGATTTTTTAGTGCATTCAATGCCCGCGATGCCCACGATTTTTTACTAACGATGCCCACGATCAAAATCGTGGGCGCCGTTCTAAGTAAAGAGTACCTTTTTAACTGTTTGCACTGGGAGCCAAATTGTCGAGAAACAGCCCTGATGGACGGCCTTACTTATTGCGCATGCGCGGCATCCCATGTCATCTGCTCCTGTGCCCTGCCTTCTCGCCACAGCAGGAGTTATGGGACAAGTGTACAGTAAGTAACATTGCTGGTTATAAGTCGCCAAGTTTATTGGGGTTGCCTTCAAAGAAGTATCAGATATAGCATGGGTTCAAAACAAAGGTTAGCATTGTGAATTACCGCAGACAATGCTGCTGAAACAAAGGGCCCTGGATTCTCAAAGTATAGGTGGGGTGGTGGGGTGGGCGGGCAGATATATCAGTGTACAGGGCACCAAGATTTCTGTTGCCAGCCCTGGTACATAATATACGCCAAGTAGTGGCAGCTCTGGTACGGTCACAGCACACGGCAGAGGATAAAACCCTGCTAGTGAGCTGTGACGCAGACAAAGCATTTGACCGAGTATCCTGTATACATCTACAAAGAGTATTTGAAATGCAAAAATTAGGGGAGGGATTTACTAATCTGTTTCAGAATTTGTACGCCTTGCCAACAGCTTTTTTGACCATAAATGGGTTGAATACTTCATGTTTTCACCTGACTCGCGGCACCCGTCAGGGATGTCCGCTATCCCCGCTATTATTCAACTTAGCAATTGATCCTCTTATCAGGCGATTTTATCTGGAACAAGATTGGCGGGGCATACAATTAGGGTGAACCGAACTGAAGGTATCAGCATATGCAGATGACCTCCTGTTATATTTTATTAATCCACAAGAGTCCTTCCCTAAAATGCTTCAAAGGTTGACAGAATATGAGCTAATATCAGGGTTTGTAATTAATAAATCAAAAACTAAAGCACTGGTACTTCATAAAGGGGCTAGAGTAGGGTGGTCATACAAATTCCCATTTCTCTGGGCAGAAAGGACCATTACATATCTGGGTCTAGTGATAACAGCAAACCCAGAATACTTATACACTGCTAATTATCCTCCAATAATAGCAAAAATGATGGTGGATTTTCAAACATGGAGCTCCCTTCCCTTATCATACATACATTTAGGGAGAGGGCACTTAGTCAAAATGATTTATTTCCCACGTATACTATACATGATCCAAATGTTACCTATTTTGGTTAAGGATACAGATATACAGATAATAAACAAGGCAATTAGTAAGTATATTTGGGCCGGGAAAAAAACATGAATCTCAATGTTCTAAATAAACACAAGACACTTCAATAGATTGGATACATTCAACAGAAAATTTTGTAAATCTTACAATTGAACAAGCCTTGAGTCCTGGAGTATCCTTACCAGGCTTATTACATATGAGACCATCCAAATACCCTATGGAAACAGCAAATAATTTATTACTAACCTCAACATGTGTAGCTTGGCAAAAGGCTCGGTCAAGACTGGGAATGTCAACTCATAATACAGTATTTCAACCATTGGGTTATAACATTTCTACAGATACACAGATACTACAGGACACAAGGCTGATCAATAAGTACGATAAAGCGGGTCTAAGGCTCATAATACATGTGATGGATAAAGACGGCATAGATATGTTATTGTACCAATCATTGTGTGAAAATTATGCTAGTGTACCGATACCCATGTTTGTGCATTTCCAATTAAGGAGTTATGTTACAAGTGTTACTGATAAGACATTGTCTTATCATCTTATCCAACCCCTTTGCTTTTTCTGTTATCAAAGTGGAAAAAAACAAGTAAAACGGCATTAATATATCCGTATATTAAGAGGCACATAACATTAGAAGGGGAGAAAATAGGTCTACTAAAATGGACAGAAGATATCCCAAATATAACACCCCAGAAGCTTTTAAGTGCGTTTGTATGCTTAAATAAAATATTAGTATCTACAACATATACAGAAATGCAATATAAATTATTGCATAGAGCAGTGGTTCCCAAACTGTGGCCCTTATTCTGGTTGGTGCGGTCGAGCCGCATATGCGGCTCCGACCGCACCAGACGAATCCCCGCCCACCCTACGGATCGCCACGGCCGTCCGTACACGGACGGCTGGCGATCCGCATAAAAATGGTGGAGGCTACGCCTCCACCATGGTGGGAGCTGCCCCCTGCATTCGATGGTCGTCGACCATCGAAGGCAGGTCCGCACGCCGCGGCAGCTCCCGCAAGCTGAGACCACACGGACAATCGTCCGTGTGGTAGCTTGTATGGGGGCTGAAAGCTGACATCCGGCGACGTCAGCTTTCCGCCCCCATGAGTTGCGTCATGGCCTCATTACCATGCGTACGCCCCGCGTTTGCATGGGAACGCCCATGAAACGCGGGGCGTACACATAGGGAAATGAGGGCATGATGCCTCTCACGCCCCTATACGCCCCCTTTGCGGCGGACGAAATACGTCTGCGGCGAAGGGGGCTGCACATGCGCAGATTCACCTCTGCGCATGTGCAGAGTAAAAACATCGGCGGTACGGCCGCACGCGGGCCGTACCGATCCGATCAGAATAAGGGCCTGTGTGCCGTGGCTCCCTGGGGTGCCTCGGGACACATGCAGGGGTGCCGCGGCTTGGTGGTCCAGGACCAACTCAAATTATGAATGGTTAATTATTTATGAGCAAAACCAGTGCTGGTGGCTGGCAATCATAGAATGTGTACAAACAGAAGCAAATCCTGCCCTTTACCACATAACTGCCGCTAAGAATTGCATATAAACCCAATCTAATAAAACATTTTTGGACCTAGGGGTGCCGTGAAAAAAATTCTGATTCTCTAGGGTGCCATGAATCAAAAAAGATTGGGAACCCCTGGCATAGAGCATACTATACCCCTAAAAAGAGAATGCTGATGGGTATAACATCAGACTCAGCATGCCATAATTGTAAGGAAAAGGACGCAGAAATATTACACTGCATGTGGCAATGCCCGGAGGTTAAAGCCCTATGGGTAGAAATCACTGGGTATTTACAGAGGAGATATAGGGCGGTATTCAATGAGGCTGATTCGCCAGGTTTTTATGGCGATTTTGTGCTGTAAGGCGAATTTCTGACTAAAACGGTGAATCACCCTATTCAATGACCAGATGGCGAATACATTTCAAGGTTTTTTTCGCCATGATTCACCGAGTAGCAATCGCTATCTTTTTATGGTGAAGTGGAAGGTGAACTTTTAAAATAAAGTGTTTTGTTTTTTTAAAATTGGTGTAAAGAAATCTGGAATTTTATTCTGAGGAGGGGCATGCTATTTTTATTCATGTGCTGTAAGCACATGAATATATATTTAATTAAAAAATATATATATATATATATATTTTTTAACACAGACCAGCCAGCAGGGGGCCGGAGCCGAGCCGCTCATTAGATATTCATATATTCACTTCACCCGATCATTACATATGCATGATCGGGTGTAGTGAATATACCCGGTCCCCTGCTGGCACCCCCGGGGGGGGGGGGCAGCCTGTGCTGCCTGGCTCCCGGGGAGCCCACCTCCCCCCCACAAACGTTCTGGGGCAGGCAGGGAGACTTCCATCTCCCTGCCTGCCACCGTCCTCAGGCTCCCGGCGAGGCTCCGGAACGCAGCGAGCAGTGGCGAATGTGCAGCGAATCCTAAACAGGATTCGCTGCACGTCGCCAGTATTCACATTGAATACTGCCCATAATATAAATGTCATCCTCACACCAGAGTGGGCCATTTGGGACATAACACAACCGGTAAAGGGAACCCAGCTATCAAAGGGACAGAAGGTGTTTTTAGCAAAAATCTTTGCAGCAACACGTAAAACAATTCTGTCCCAATGGATACATTCCAATACCTTAAATGCAACATTAGTGGAGCCCCGAATCACACACTTGTTTCAAGTGTACTGGCTAGAAATGTCACTCAACAAAGAAAGGAAAGTAAAAAAACTTTTTTTTCATTTGGCTACCACATATAAAATCCCTTCCACCCAGAATAAAAGATTCCTTTAAAACAGGAAATACAATTGACAAAATGGTATAATACAGAAACAATACTGACCGGTACAAACCTCCTCTAGAAACAAAGGTAACAACAGGGACAAAAATGAGCAGGCGGTCAGCATAAGAGGAGGGTAGGGATAAGACAAATTAAGATTATCAAATACAAGAAGGAAAAGCAAAAGAAAATAAAAAGACGGTATACTCTCTTCTATATTTGAAAAAGGGAAACATAATAATATTAAAGAATGTATAAAGAAACATGTATGTAATACGGTTTTAATAATTATATGTATGTATGTATGTATGTTAACTTTTTTGTTATACTAATAAAAATTCCACTCTCTGTTTTTTAGTCTTATTATTCCACTTTTTTTATTTTCTCCTTTCACTTATATACCTAAAATAAGTTTTCCCCCCTTTACCCACTGGCTGGGCCATTTTCTCTTCAGCCTGTGCTTTTGCACATCTGATTACCTTCTTAAGGCCCCCATACATTAGGCCGACTTGTCCTAGGGACAAGTCGGACCCAATTTACCTGCGAGCCGCCCGGCAGCTCCCCGGGAGGCTCACATACAATTTGGCACTTGATGTGCCATTTTTTACATGGGATAAATCGCATGCGATTTATCCCATGTAAAAAAAAACCCGGGGAGCTGCAGGGCGGTGAGGAGTAGTGGGGGCGGGAAGCGGCAGTAGTGGGGGCGGGCAGCGGCGGCGGGGGCGGGCAGCGGCGGCTGCGGTGGTGGTGGGGGCGGCCAGCGGTGGTGGTGGGGGCGGCCAGCGGTGGTGGGGGCGGGCGGCGGGTGCGGTGAGCGCTGCTGACCTGGCCGGGCAGTGTACTACTTACTTACATAGCAGCAGCGGGGACGGGCAGCGCAGTGGCGGCTATTATATTTTGAAAATACTTGTCAAATGACCGGCCGCTCTCTGATTGGCCGGAGAGCTCTCAGCCAATCAGTGAGCGGCCGGTCATTTGACAAGTATTTTAAAAATATAATAGCCGCCACTGCGCTGCCCGTCCCCGCTGCTGCTATGTGTAAGTACACTGCCCGGCCAGGTCAGCAGCGCTCACCGCACCCGCCGCCCGCCCCCACCACCGCTGGCCGCTGCCCGCACGCACCACCGCCCGGCCAGGTCAGTCAGCCGGTGCTCAGGGACCCGCTGCCCGCCCGGTGTCTGCATGCATATGCCTGTCAGGTGGCAGGCATATGCATACAGGGAGGTCGGACGTGATCGTATGTACAGACCGTCCGACCTCCCTGATCCGGTCCGATGCGCACGGGACCGCGCATCGGATCAGATATCACACACATACGATTTTGGCCCGATTTCATCCGATTATCGGCACCAAGTGCCGAAATCGGATGAAATCGGACCAAAATCGCATAGTGTATGGGGGCCTTTAGCCTCCTATATTATTGCATACAAATATCTATGATTGCCTGATTAGCAATTTGGTCTGACCTATTGTCCAGCTGGTATTATGTGAAATTGGTTTTTCAGGGGAATGTGCAGTGGATGTTATATTAGTAAGGGGGCACTGTAATGTGGCACAATTTGAAATTGAGGCACTTAAGTGTGGTATAATATGGACTGGGCAATGTAATGTGGCATAATTTGCACTGGAGGGCACCCAAATGTGGTACAGTATAAACAGGGGTCACAGTTATGCAGTGGCGTAACTAGACATTTTGATGTGCCAGAAAGGGAATTGCCCCCCCCTTTACAGGAAATAGGAACAGTGTGCATCAGAGGCTCGTGACAAAAAGGCCTGATGAATCAAACTTTAAAAGTGATAAAATGGAGAGTGATAAACAGCCAGCCAATTAGCTCCTGCCTCTCATTTTTCAAAACAGCCTGTGACATAGCAGGTAGGAGCTGATTGGCTGTCTGTTTATCACTCTCCATGTTATCACTTTTTAAGCTTAGTACATCTGGGCCTTTGTGAGAGAGAGGCTTGGCCACATAATCGTACCAATTCACAGTAGTGCCACTTGTACACATTGTGCCAGGTAGAGTCCTTAAGACACACTGCACCAGGTAGAGCCCCTTTGTTACACTGTGTCAGGATTACACATTTTCACACACCACAATGCCAAATACACATTATTACACATTATGCTGCACACCATAATGCCCATTACACATTATACTGCACACCATAATGCCCAATACACATTATACCACACACTGTAATGCCCATTACACATACCGCACACCATAATGCCCATAACACATTATACAGCACACCATAATGCCATAGATTATGCTGCACACCATAGTGCCCATCACACATTATGGCACACACCATAAAGCCTATTATATATTATGCCACACAACATAATGCCCCATACACATTATGCCACACCTAAACTACATGTAACACCCCCCGGTACTCCTGCTCACACAGTTAATGTCCCCAGTAGTGCCCATTTCCCCCTTTGGGGGAAATTTACTAAAGGAAATTTGTAAAAAAAATAGGTGTATTTGTATGCAGAAATACACTTATTTTTGACATTTACTATCCCGAAAATATGGCAATTCGTGTTCGTATTGATGTGCTATCAATACGAATACAAATTACCATATTTTTGGATTAGTAAATGTCAAAAATAAGTGTATTTCTGGATACAAATACACCTACTTTTTACAAATTTCCTTTAGTAAATTTCCCCCTTTATCACTACACGAGCTTAATAAGTCTACCCCCCAGTTTAAAAATGACAGTTGTGAGTTGATTGGCTGGTGCTTTATCTCCTTTCACTTTATCTCCGGGTTATCTCTTCTCCAGGTTTGATACATATGCCCCATTGATTTTTTTTTTTTTTTTTTGTTAAGAACAAGCTTTTTTAAAGCCAAAGTATGGCATCACATGTTACATACAATATAAGATATTACAAGGCAATTACAATGATGGTTCTAACTGAATTGTTACCTGTTGGCCCATTGCAAATTGAACTACAAATGCTTAAATGTTTCCCAGTTGATTCTCTGCTTTCAGTACTCACTAATACTTTCTAATCCTCACATCAAATAGTTGAGTTTTTCACTATCCTCAATGGACCTGAATTTAATTTAAATGTAAACTGACTTCTCCTACCATTTATATCAATCATATTACAAAATGAAGTCACACGGAATTGAACTTCATTCTACCTTCAATTTTGAAGATTTAATTCACTCTGCTTTTATTATTTTTTTTCACAAATCAATCCCTGACCTGGATATTAAAAATGCATTTTAAATGTAAGAAACTGTTTGTCAAAGTTAAAGGAAACATTTTACTTAAGAACATTCAGTAATGTCATTGCTTAATGATTATCCCTCATTCTGACATTTTTAGCTAGCCCTTGAATCATCTACAGATGGATGTGCAAGGCTGCAAATTTCCTTGGCACTTTCAAAGGTTCTGGACTTAATTACATTTCCTGCTTTACTGGGGAATCAACTGTGTTTGCAATGTCAAGATAGATTAATATTTTCTTTACCTATATCCATGAGATAAAATGTAGATCTAGGGGTACATTTACTATAGCTTCTACAAATTATAAGAGGTGATGTTGCCCAAAGTAACCAATCAGATTCTGTCTATCATTTTCTAGGACTTAATAGAAGATACACAGAATCGGACTGGTTGCTATGGGCAACATCACCTATTTAATTATTAGAATCTTTAGTACATTTTTTCTTTAGTCTAACAAAATATATGAAATGATTATTGTAGAATAAATAACAATTCTGAAGTGCAAATGTAAAAAATGAAAACCAGAGAAGCAACCACAAACAAATAGCTTACATTATTGTTATTACATAGCATAAATTAACATAGGAAGTTATTCAATTATTTTTTAATAGTAAAAGATTGGTTCAGGGGCAAGACTTGAGTCAGTGAGAAGGTGAATGAATGGCACTTGGCAGGGTGCACAAAGGGAGACAGGCTTTGGTTGTAGGATTTGTCACTCGCAGTATGGCCCTCATTCCGGTTGGCTCACAAAGCAGCGCAAGTTCGTATTCATCCAATACCTACCTCCTGCACCCCCCCCCCCCCCTTCAGTGCCAGATTAAGGTTCTCATGGGCCTAGGGCTGAAATTTATGAAGGGCCCATTGTATGCTGCCACAGGCTGTGTGGCTGGCATGGCTAGCACCATGTAGGGCATAGCTACTCACCTACCTTCAACTACCTCAATCTCCCTCATCTCTTTGATTAAAAGAAGCAGCATACACCACCTGTTATAATATTGACCACTGAGTAAAAAAAACACAAATTTTGGTTTATTAATAAAACACAGCCACAATGTCACCAGAATATGAAGAAAGCTCAACAAAGCAATTCAAAATAATGTTAATTGTTAGCAAATTTCCCATTAGGCATGTGGTGGCACCTGTTTGGGGGCGGCACTTGGATGCTTGTATTGGCAGGGCAGCCGAGAGGTATGCCGAGCCCTGGTAAATTTTGGGGGGTCATGGCCTAATCATGGGAGGCGTGCTCACCTCCTGTGGTTAGACCACGCCCCAAAATGATTAGTGGAGGTGAAAAAAAAACACTTTAAAGTTGAGGGGGGTGTTAGAAGGAGCAGAACCGCCATCCCTTGGTCAACTCCACATCCCTTTTAGTTTCACTAAGTCACATTTTAAATATCTGGGTATACAGATAAGCGCAGACTTAACCAAGTTGTACCAATTGAATTTCTCACAAATTATAAATTCAATATCAATAAAACTAACAGCCTGGAAAGACCTACCGGTATCTCTGTTAGGACGACTGGCAATAATAAAATCTATTGTTTTTCCAAAACTCTTCTATGTCATGCAAATGTTACCAATAAAATTAAACAGCTCAGATATTTCTTGTATAGAAGCTATGTTCTCAAGGTTTATCTGGCAGGGAAAGAGACCCAGAATAGCCAAAATGAAAATGAAAACCCCTAGGGAAAAAGGAGGACTTGGCCTCCCTGATCTAAATAGTTACTCAATGGCCATTTTCTTCCAATACGTGTCAGATTGGATTTTAAACAAATCCACGTATACGAACATAGAACTGGATCGTGCTGTTTTCCATCCCTATTCTCCAGGAGCATTAATACAAGCTAAAAGTAGGGAGATCCCTGTAAAAATTAAATTAAATATACTTTTCAAAGATACTTATACTACATGGATGGCCACCAATAAAAAGGCTTCCAAGAATCCTTACTTTTCAAAATACATTAATTTGTGGGGAAATCCATCCTTTATTCCGTCTATGCTAAGCTCGGTATATATCAACTGGTGAGACCGGGGTTTGGACCTGTCCAGCAAGGTGTTTGATCCAGGGGGCACACTATATACATTTCCGCACCGTGCCCAAACATATAAGTTACCGCAGTCACACTTATTAGCTTACTACCAGATGAGACATTTTTTTAATACCATGAAAACACAACGCCTGACTGAAAATTCCACACCTATCCTATCCCAGATCACCTCTATAGATCAACTATTAAAATACTTGGAAAACAAGACATATAGGATAAAATATTTGTATAAAATTCTTGTAGGAAAACTTACTGAAAACACTGAGCAATGGCAAGTTCTGTTAAACAAGTGGTCCTCTGATATTCCCCATATATCACAATTAGACGACCTTATAACCTTACAATCCCGATCTTTGAAGGTTCTAAGCTCAGTCTATCTTCAAGAAGTTTTTATACGAACTCTACATAGGGCATACATAACGCCTGATAGGCGTAAATATATGGTGCATGAAGAACAGGGGAATTGTATCAAATGTAAATATGCTGTTGCGGACTTTGCTAACTGTATGTGGACATGTTTCAAAATCAGAAGATTCTGGTGGAAAGTTCTGGACTTCATTTTTAACATATTCCAAGTCAGATTTACAATGGACCCTTTAGCTTTGATGGGACTATCATTCAAATGTTGGCCAATGGACAAAATAAATAAAAATGAGACATCACTTGTTATACTAGCAGTGGCAAAGAAATGTATATTGGTACATTGGACTAAGAAAACGGCTCCTCAGCTGTCATTACTCCAACAGAAACTCCTGCAAATTTTATACTTTGATAGGAAATACGCAAAGTTAGATCTTCAAAGAGGTGCAGAGAATTTTTTTTAAAAATGGTCACCATTTATTGCTACATTAGAAGATAATGTAAAGGAGCAAATTGCATCGATATTCAAAAATGCTTAAGTGTACAGTGTGCTGACTATCTCAATTAAGTCTCACAATGCCTCTTGTATATGTTTTACTGTGTGTTTTAAAAAAATATATTTTTATTATTTTATAAGCAAATGTCGATTTTAGAAATATAATAAGATAATATGGTGTAAAAGCTGAGTACTTATCCCACCTATGACTTAACTACTTAAGCCTAGGAAATCCTAAAAGGTGATAATAGGGGTATAGATCAAGAGTAAACTGAAACCTTTGAACAGTTATATTAGAACAATTGACACAAGAATCTTCATAAAAGGTTTTATTGGTGCCTAGTTCAACTACGGTATATATATAATTCAAAGAAACGTTCCCCATTAACAACTACTTCCTCCCCCCCCCCCTCTCTACATCATCACTTTTAAAGTGTCCTGTCCAAAGGACACTTTGCATTTTAAAGAAGGCACAGGACACCTTAAAAGGACGCACCAGCACTTTATCACTAAGGACCTTGATCCAGGCAAGCCAACTGAGGTGGTGCCGCAGATCTTCGTTTAGAAGCATATCCCACCGCAACCCCTTATTTTGGTGAGATCAAGACCTCCATGTTTTACTGTGAATCATATGGTGCCACTTGTAAAGTCCTTTTGGAAGTATAATTTTATTCTTATTTCATTTATGTATGTTTCAATAAATCTTCTTTTGTGCAAATTGAAGATTGTCCTAACAGTTGTTTGAACATCTAGTGAAAAGGGTTGCGCTGAACTCAGGCAATATTTCTATCTTTTACAATTGCCCATTTGAAGGTAGTGTACCTTCTATGTTTTGCTTGAGTTAGCTGCACCCTTTTTCATTTGCTGCGCTCACCAGATTCACTATACCTGTTTTTCACAATAAATGGCTTCACCCAACCACTAACCATGAGTTTAAAAAAAAGTTTGTGAGTTATCATTCATATTCTCTGACAAATGGCCAGAAAATCACAAATTCTGATCACTGAGGACAGGCCGCCAAACCTAAAATATGGACCTGTGTCAGCAATAAATTTTGCTTGTTGTTTTCTTCTATAAATTCGGGAGTGCTGCCTTCACTGCCATCATTGTCTATGACTGGGATTTCGGGTCAAAAAACTATGACATTACGGGTCAAAAAACAGTGAAAAAACCCATGTCGATCTCACGACCTGTCGACCGAAAGTCAAAGTTGACTTTTTCACCTGTCTACATTCTATATCTCGGTATTTTGACCTTGTCAGGATTTTAAATGTCGGTATTTTGACCTTGTCAGTATTTTAAATGTCGGTATTTTGACCATGTCGGTATTTTGACCATGTCGGGATTTTGACTGTCCGGATTTCATACCAAATCCATATATGTATATATATCTATATAAACTTTGAACACAAATTATTACCCTTTATATATAAAGTAAAGCCTTAGTTCTACTGAAAATGTCTTGTGGCTTGAAAAAAAAAATCTAGTAATATCTAGTAATATACAAAATGCAAGCGACAAGTCCTCAAAGAATGCATAATTAAGGATAAAGTTTTGGCTGAAGCCTGAGAATATAAAAGATAATTAATGACTGTGTAACCGGCCTCATAAGAATTAAGAACACAGACAGCATGTGTTAATTGTCCAAAATTCTGTTTAATTGATTCCTCTTCTGTTCCCATATTTTAGCTTTCACATGCATCCCAAGAGGTAAAATCATTTTATTACCTCAAATTACTTAATAACCGTCCATTTTATAACAGCTGGAAAGGTATTAAACTGTAAATCATATCACTCCCCACCAGAGGATTTCCCTAAAGTAATAATGTCCTCATAAACCAGAAATAAAACCCCGCAGCCCTTCAGTTTCTGTTGAACTACAAATATCAGTATGTTGTTACCAAATTAGATATAAAAATTTGATGTATTAAATCCTGTGAAGAAATAAGCACAATGGGTGAGATGCACCAAACAAAAAATGACGTATAAACCCCGGGGCTTCGCTGAGGAGGGTTACGCCAGTTCTAGATGGCGTAACCCCATAGAAGCTTCCCTTCGTGTCCCCTGCCACCCCGCGCCCCTCCCCACTGATCCACAAACCAGCACCACCCCCTCACCTGTGTCTGGGCAGCCTCCTGCTGTGCTGCCTGGACCAGTGACCTGTGCTGCCTGGACCATTGACCTCCTCCTCCCTGCACCGCTTCCGGGTGCAGGGAGAAGGAAGCGGAGCCCTGGCAGCCGAGTAAGGGTCCTGGGAGGGAGGGGGGACCTGCTGCACATCGCCGGCCACAACGCAAAGGACAGCTCTTAATGCAAGAGCTGTCCTTTGCGTTAATAATCCCATATGTTAGTGCATATGTGATTATTAACAATGTGAATGCCACCGATGTGTGGCGGAGGATGTTAGAGAATCACGCTCAAAGGGCTACAGATCTAACGCGATTTTACCTAAACCTTATTTTACCACAGGTAAATACAGAGAGATACAAAGATTTTGTAAATGTACCCCTAAAGCCCCATGACATCACTCGTGCTCTGCGTCAGAAAAGAAGAATCCTTGGTAGTGATTTTTGCAGACCCACACCAGAGGAGCCTTTCATGCAGTTAGAAGAATCCTACCATAGAGAGTGGGATGGTCCCATATATTTTCCATCAGCAAATCCATGTATTTTTTTTTTTTACCCTTTCTCTCTCCACCTATGTTTTCCTGCCTGGCACACAGCCATCACTACACAGCCTGCTACCCCCACTTTCCTGTTTATAGTCTGTCACCTCACACCTATCATGCCCATGCATTACCCACACCCACTGTGACCACTTATCGTGTCACACAGCTGTGTCCCCCACCTTCCTGCTCACTGCACGTCTTTTCTCACCCATTGTACCCACTCATTTTGTCACCCCAAACAGCCACCCCCACTTTCCTTCTCACAGCTTATTACCACACACCAATTATATCCATTACATCCTCCACAACCCCACTACCACCACCTTAGTACTCACAGCCTGCACCCCACACCCATTGTGCCCTCTCATCCTTTTACCCACACCTGCTATGCCCATCTGTCTGAAACCAGCACATCGTCCCCCACACCATGCTATCACCCCCCAACACCCACTACCCCCACCTTCCTGCTTACAGCCCATCACCCCACACCCATTATTCCCACTCATCCTGTCACCCCATGCCCACTATGTCCACCTTCCTGCTCACGGCCCATCACCCCACACCAATTGTGCCCGCTCATCCTGTCACCTTACACCCATTGTGCTGACGCATCCTGTCACCCCACACCAGCCACACCCACCTTTCTGCTCATAGCACATCACCCCACACCCATTGTGCCCACTCATCCTGTCACCTAGACACACTACCTCCACTTTCCTACTAACAGCCCATAGTGCCAACGCACTACCTCCTTTCCTACTACACCCATAGTGCCAACGCATACTTTGACACCCCCATACCTTACAGTTCGCAGCCCATCACCACACACCCATAGTGCCCATGCATACAATCACCTCCCACCTCCATCTTCCTGCTTTCAGTCCATCACCGAATACCTATTCTGCCCATGCTCGTGTAAAGCTATGCAATGCCCTGCTTTTGATGGATGCATAAGCTGCAGGGTGCCAGAGTGTCCTGAGGATGTTCTGACTATTACTTTACTTCCACACCCCCTTTCTGTACTTCCCCGTCCCCTCATTATGATGTCACATGTTCTGGAGGCTCTTAGGGCACACCCTGCTTCAGCACTGCTGCTGGTGGGCAAATTTGTACTTTAATTATTAAACTTTAATCCAGGGTTGCCGACTCTCCTGGAATTCTGGGTTATCTCACGGAATCCCGGAAGAGGGCCCCTTTCTCCCGCAGCGCCGCTTCTGCATTTGCTACTGAGCATGCGCCAATATCATTGATGGCGGGATGACGCCGTGTTATCACGTTGGCGACGTCATCGCCATTATCTTGCGCATGCGCAGAAGCCTTCGCGGACTGTGGAAGTGAAGCTGAGCTGCGAGAGAAAGCTAAAGGAGTCTTCGGTGCAGCATGCACATGTAAGTATGGCTCTCTTTTTCTTTACAGCTGCACACGCCAAGAAGAGCCTGCACACCCCCAGCAGAGCCCGCACCCCCCCCACAGAGCCCACACTCCCCGGGGACATTAAATTCACAGCCCCCCGACACTGACCTGAGGCAGTCACGGTCACCTCACCTGGCTTCCGAGCACTGCCCTTGCCCCCGCCCTGGTCATCAAACAGCCATGCTTCACCTGGTTCCCCATCCACTGGGCATTCCTAACCTGCAGAGCCAATTGTTTAGTCCAGCGGTTCCTTAACTGTGCGCCGCGGCTCCCTGGGGTGCCGCATCGCTGTCACTGGGATGACAATAAGTAGCCTCATTTTTATTTATTTTTTTGTCAATGTAATGTAAAGGGAATAAATAAAAAATTAAGTGTTTTGGATTGCTGGAGGAAAGGGGCCCCAAATCAGTATCGTGCTTAGGGCCCCAAGTGGTCTAACGCCTCATTCAGGAAGCTTTTGCATACATTTTGCACAAGCCAATGGACATATGTAAAAGCTCAAGGTCAATCATTTAGTAAACTTTGGGAAAGTTGCAGAAGTTACTGTAAGGAGGAAGAATTCCCCAAAGTAGCTGTGTTTAGCTTTTGCTGTAAAAAACTATGATTATTCTCTGACTTGCTTATCAAAGCGATGCAAGGCCCGCCCCCTGGTGATGCAAGGCCCACCCCCTGGTGACACAGGCCCACCCCCTGGTGATGCAAGACACGCCCATTGGCTTTTACTTTTTTCTCTGAAATGATTTTTCAAAAGTAGGCAACCCTGCTTTAATCTATCCCCTCAAGTGAAGATAATGGCCCTTATTCTGGTTGGTGCGGTAATATCCGCGTGCGTTCGTGCCGCCGATGTTTGGTGTCTGCGCATGTGCAGAGGCGTCTCTGCGCATGTGCGAGTGGGGCGTACGGCCAAATCCCGCATGAAATGTGAACACTCCGAACAGGGGGTGGAGAGGGGCGTGAAGGGCTATTTGGGCTCATTACCATATGCATACGCCCCACGTTTCATGGGCGTTCCCATGCAAACGCTGGGTGTACGTATGGTAATGCAGTCGTGACGCACGTGTAGGGGGCGGACATATGACATCGCCGGATGTCAGCTGCCCGCCCAGATCCATGCTTTTGGACGGAAAAATGTCCGTGTGGTCTGAGGTTGCAGGAGCTGGTGGACCACTCGGTCCTGCATTCGATGGTCTGCGACCATCGAATGATGGGGGAGGTTCCCTGAGATAGAGGAGGCGTATTCCGTGAAAAATACACGTGCGGTCCGTTCGGCCAGCTTCTTACCGCTTACGGACGGAGTTGCCGATCCGTATGGAAGGCGGGGTTTCGCACGCACGGTCCTGACCGCATATTCGGATCCGGCCGCACCGATCAGAATAAGGGCCCATGTGAGAAATGTGGAGTAATATAATATTTTATGATGAAAATATAAAACTCTGACTTATCTCCTACAGAATACAGACACTGTTTTTTTTTCTCTTTTTCAGGTTACAAAAACACTGACCCAATTCTGGCTGTACGAATGAGGTCTGCAAGATAAACAGTCCCTTACAGGAATGAAGACTTCATTTCAATGCAAAAGGAAGACAGGGTGTATATATGCAGGTCAGTAGCACAGTCAAGAAAGTCAGAACGCTTCAGGTACATATGGATTTTCTTAAATTTAAGTAGCTTGCAAATGCGTAACCCAGTTATACCCATATTAGCTATGAAAAAAAAAGAGAAGAAACCATAAGCTGCAATCCAGTAAAAGACTATGGGCGGTATTCAATGACCTGAATCGTTGGTCACAGTGATTCAGATTTTACATTCGCCAGCCATTCACCGGTTTTTTACGTCGATTCGCCAAGCGTAGGGAGTCGCCGGGACTAGCTGTGTCACCCTATTCAACGTGGCTGAGAATCGCCGCCCCCAACGGCGATTCTCAGCCAATCCGGCGTTTCCCTAAACAGCTTCTGTACTGAAAGAAATTGCAGTGAAATGCAAGAAAAATGCAAATTACCCTGAAAAAACGATTCCTATACAGCAGACTGCAAAAGCTGTGTAATCTCCGCAAACGCCAAACGAAGGAGTGAGGTGGGGAGGAGAATCATGGGTAAGTGAGGTGCACCATGGGTAAGAACATTGCTTTGTGGGAGAAAAAAAAAATACGAGGAAAAATTAAATATATATTTGTATAGCACTTCTACGACCATCACATCACACAAGGGCAGCAAATAATATTATATTACACTTGCAGAGTTAAATTGAACACTTAAAACCAATTATTTCACAGGTTCCGATAAAAGTTCACCACAAAAAGATGACGAGGGACACTCGGTGAGGAACGGCGATATGACACAAGAAATAAGAATCGCCAACTTCTCATTGAATACACTTTTGGCGATTCCCGTCGACTACCGGCGAATCCCCATGAAAATCCCTATACACAAAAAACGGCGATTTGTAGAGAATAACATTTGGCGATTGGTGCTTCATTCACCGGTCGTCATCGGCGAATAGAAGACGTTGAATAGGGTGATTCGCTTATACAGCTCAAAAAATCGCCGGCACACATGAAAAAAACACAGAATCGCCATAAAACTTGGCGATTCTGCCTCATTGAATACCGCCCTATGAGGTGATTTTCTTTTCTCTGGATTTGTTATACTACTGCTGAGAATGTTTTATTCATCACCTTAAGAGAAAGCAGATAAGCGGGTTATAATACAGGCCCTAGATAGATAGAAATGTCTCTGTATCTATCTATCTATCTATATGCGAAGCTCGCAGCTTACCGAATGCCAGAGTGCCCCCCTTGCCGCTTTGGCGAATACTCCCCTCGGCCGTTACCCCCTCCCCCCCATGTAAACAGCGGGCACATGCAAGGAGATATCATTCAATGTTTGCCGACCTTGGAATGATTCCTCCAGGGCTTTCAAATACAAGTTAGTGGAAGCTGACTTATATTTGTGGGCTTCCGGCCGCACACCCCCTGGCGCACCATGTCATGCCACCATTACTTGGGAACGCCCGGCGAAGTTCTGGCTGTTCCCATTTCAATGCGCTGCACACCACCACCCCCCATGCGAGCGCCGTGCTGACAGTACAGGTCAGCGAGGGAGCTCACAAGGAAGCCCTGACAATATGCACTTGCGCAGTACTTCACCATCAGTCTCCTTTTGGTAATTAGAGTGAGGGCCTAAATGCATTGGCTGAGCCCTCATCTGGACACTGGTCTGGGTAGGTCTTAATACATCTAATTGTGAAAGATTAAGTGATTCCACAAATCTACAAAATGGATACAAATAAATATTGGTTAATTAAACTTTAAGAACAACACAGACTTTTAGAACAAATTGATGCATACCTGCCTACCTGACCCTCTCCATGCGGGAGAAAATGCTCTGTTCCTGGACTTCCCTGATAATGTATGATTGCCATCACCTGTGGGGAGTTAGGTAAAGGTGTGTCACCACAGGTGATGGCAATCCTACATGACCAGGGAAGTCCAGGAACAGAGCATTATCTCCCACATGGAGAGGGTCAGGTAGGCAAGTATGAATTGATGAGATGTATATAACAGCTAGCATCATACTTTTCACCTGTTACCTTATTGGTCTATTTTAGTCAACAGGAATTAATAAATCCCAATGAAAGTTTGATATGTCTCTACTGCCTCCTAATGGCTAACA
Organism: Crinia signifera; assembly: GCF_055691185.1. Classification (NCBI taxonomy): domain Eukaryota; kingdom Metazoa; phylum Chordata; class Amphibia; order Anura; family Myobatrachidae; genus Crinia; species Crinia signifera. Next base: position 250,175,228 of record NC_139217.1, read on the forward strand.
CATATTGTACAGGTAATTACAAAAAAAAAATGCAATTTGAACTACTAGTCATGGGTTTCCCTTGATATAAGAAAGAAGAGCAGTGCACACCAATTAATAGAATATAAGAAAACTGTGTGTACCAGCCAATTAAAGTAACCACCTGCTGTCAACTTGTGGATAGTGAAATTAAAAGGTTATGATGTAATGTGTTCTTTACAAAACCATAATCTCACTTCCTAAAGGGCAAAAAAAGAATTTCAAACATACACTTTAATAGGTACTCACCCACATAACTGACCCGCACTGGATGTATTTTGTTTTAAGCACCATTCTATAGAAACTGTAGCGTCAACTCTGCATTAATATCCCAGAGTATTGGCAGATTTTTAAATATTTAAACTATTCCATTTGACACCATGATCAAGTTAATTCATATAGCTTTTCTTCGCCATTCTAGGGCAAAATGTAATAGCGTGTGAGATGCAGTTTGAGAGATTTGGCAAGTCTGCTCTGGTTTTTTGTAAATGATTGGGGCTTTAAAAATACAAGCAGACTTGCAAGCATTCCCAAACAGATTGCATCTCACATCTTACATTGACCCTCATTCAGATCTGATCGCAGTACAAGTTTGTTCTCAAAATGGGCAAAACCATGTGCACTGCAGGTGGGGCAGATGTAACATGTATAAAGAGTTAGATTTGTGTGAGTTATTTTGTTTCTGTGCAGGGAAAATACGGGCTGCATTATTTTTACACTGCAATTTAGATTTCAGTTTCAACACACCCCACCCAAATCTAACTATCTCTGCACATGTTACATCTGCCCCACCTGCAGTGCACATGGTTTTGCCCATTTTGGGAACAAATTTGTACTGCGATCAGATCTGAATAAGGGCCATTGTTTGGACCGAGGCGTAAATTTATTAAGATGGGAGTTCTACTGAAGATGGAATGTTGCTAGGGGCAACCAATCAGATTCTATCTATTATCTTCTAGAAGGTGCTAAATAAATAAGTACACCCTTGTTTTGTTGCTATGGGCAACATCCCATATTCAATTAAACTCCCATCTTAGTAAATTTACCCCTGTGAGTGTAATGGGACTACCTACCTCCTAATAAAAGTGCCATAGTTTTTTTTTTAGCTAATTGTTGTCATCAGACATAGGGTTGATCTGCAAAATATACAATTTGTAATCAAGGAACAGGATATCAAAGTATAGAAATATTGTTTTATTTATCACTGTTTCTGTTTTGGGGAGATGAGTGCCTCATATCCATTGGAGAAGAAAGGAACTTTTAAACTCCATATTTCTATGAATAAAGATCAGCGTACTAGTACTCATGCACTATATGGACAAAAGTATTCGGACACCTGATCATTACACCATCTTTCATCTTTTATACACACTAACAGAGACTTTTATGACATTGTATTCAAATATATATACTTTGATATGGAGTCGGTTTCCCTTTTTGGAGATATAATAGCTTTGACTCTTCTTGGAAGGCTTTCCACAAGATTGTGGAGTGTATTTGTGAGAATTGTGCCCATTAAATCTGTAGAGCATTTATGATGTAAGGCGATGATGTTTGACAAAAAGGCCTAGCTCTCAATCTCCATTCCAGTTCATTCCAAAAGTGCTCAATGGAATTGAGGTCAGGGGTATGTGAGGGCCAGTAAAATTATTCCACAGAGAACTTATTAAACCATGTATTTATACTGCAGAGCACAAAGCAAGGACTATAGTCATGTTGGAATAAAAAACAGTCTTCCCTAAACTAATGCCTCAAAGTTGAAAGCATAGCATTGTTTAAAATGTCAGGCATCCTCATGAAAATGCTGGATGTTCCCATATAACATAGGGGGTTATTTTAGTTTACTCTTTCTGACAAATTCCTTCTTAGATGGACTAAACCATTTGCACTGCAGGTGGGGCAGATGTTACTTGTGCAGAGAGAATTAGATTTGGGTTGGATTTTATTTCAAAGTGAGATCTATATTGCAGTGTAAAAATAAAGCAGCCAGTATTTACCCTGCACAGAAACAAAATAACTCACCCAAATCTAATTCTCTCTGCACGTTACATCTGCCCCCCTGCACTGCACATGGTTTTGTCCATCTAAGATGGATTTTGTCAGAAAGAGTGAACTAGAATAAGGCCCATAGCAACATAGTAATTAGGGCTGAAAAAAAGACGTTAGTCCATCGAGTTCAACCTATCTGACTTGTAACAACTGACTTAAGACATATCTATAGGATTGGGAAAAAATGAGCGCTAAAAGAGTTAAGAAGAAGAAAAGAAGTTAAAGAAGCACCTGTGAAGAAAAAAGGGTTAAAATAATGTTTACACTCTCTTTGGAGTGGTTGTAAAGTCCGTGGGCCTGCTCCAGTCCCTACCTTTACTATGGGGAGATGCCGTGGGAGGTCGGGAGGTGCTGGCAGCAGCTGTGTTGAAAGACGCTTTTTCCTCTCTCCGTCTATCCAGCGTCCGCCTGGCGATGACGTCACTAAAATGCCACGGCTCGAGCTCTGGTGTTGGGCAGGGCGAGGGAAGGTGTGCGATCCACGCAGGCAGCGGGGATCAATGCATTTCGTACTATTAGAGCACTTTTTCAAGAAAGTTTTCTGCTGCTGATTTTTTTTCTTTATATAGAGAAAAATCTTTATTGTCCAAAACGGAAGTGTTCACCAAATTTGTTGGGAACCACATGTAAAACTGTCAGAATAGGCTAAAATAAGTTTACAACAGTAAAAAGGTTTTGTTAGAGATCCGGAGCAATAGTGCGGCAAGAAACCGTATGTCCAAAACCGTGCTACAATCACTGTAAGAAATAACAGATATAGACAAAAATTAGGTATACAGGAACTTGCGCCAAACACTTCACATCTGATTTCAAGATGGTGGATGTTGTATATTCAAAAAGTCCTCCAGGCAGCCAATCGTGTATGTGGAAAAAGATATAAAAATAAGCACAATTATCATAAACCCTACAGTTCAGCTCCTTTTTGTGGGTAGAAGGAAGGGTGAACGTGAATATTTTAGAAAGGGACACACCTCTCCTTCTATTTATTTGTATGGAGTGAAGAGGTACATACATATATCTTACATGTAACACGTTGTATGTAAACTCATAAAGGTATATTTCAATCCTGTCTCTCACCATGTACATAGGGAATCAAATTGACAGATAATGCTCACACTATAGCTTACATCAATGAACTTGGTGACAATCGCATCTGGGTATCTTTAGGATATTTTCATATCTCCATTTTGCGATGTGTATATAAAGGGAAAGAAACTCCCATAGTGCATTATAATGTATTTTATTGTTGCACAAAACACTTTTTAAAAAATATGAGGGTAACCGCGTACCAGATTTACAGGTACAAGGATGACAACTGCAGCCAGAAAATAAAAGATGGAACCTGGGTATTCTTCACTGCTGGAGATGGACACCTTCCTCTGTTTTGGTACTGTCACCTCAGCTTCTCCAACATGTTTCGAAGTCGGCTGATGTCTTTATCAAAGTGGAGTCTGTATTTCCTTAATCTGTTTAAATATCCCATGGCGGAAGTCCCGCCCTATGGGTCTGTCTCTTGTGTATGGGAGTGTATGCTGCCAGCGACCAGAAGTTGCAGACGCGCTGTGACCGGAAGTCACGATCGCGTCACAACCAGATGCTGTGGTCCCGTGCTTTTTGGAAGCGGCGATGGCGTCTGCCAGAAGTCCAGCTCTCTAATATGAAATAAAGCCATTGGATAAGTTCCTATATTGATTATATATTTTAAATAGGCTCCCCGGAACTTGAAACTTGGTCGAAACCAAAAATATGGTTCCTATTGTTTATTATTGTTACAATTCAGCTCTGAAATTTCTTTAAAAAACTTTTTTTTATACTATGAAAGGGGGGGGGGGAGAGTAAACAATCACTCAGTAGCGCTGGCTGGTTCTACCGGGGGATCAATTATCACATTCAATTCTCAATGTTATAATCCAATCATTTGAGTATGGCTGCTGCCACCTTATCAGAGAGTTTGTGTTTCTCTGTAAAGCAAACAAGAAAGAAGTGTGTGGAAATGCTATATTTCCACTAGATGGCGCTGCCACACTCAACAGGGTTCTTCAATAAGAATCTTTAGAGAAGTGTTTGTACTTTATATTATTTAATAAACCATGGTATACATGATAAAATTAGAAATGCGCATTTCACATATAAAATATACACTCAAATAAGACACACAAGACACACAAGACACACAACATACAACATATAAGTGGCTAGACACGGGCTGGCTATGAGGCTAATGACTGCATGTAATTTTTCATGAGACAATAAAGTTTTGCTGTGAGCAAATAGTTACCAGGCCACAGTGAATAGTCACACTTGTAACGTAGGGTGCAGGTACCAGATCCTATATCTGAGCAGGAACTGCTTAAGAATTTTGCAGTGGATGTCCACTCCTTAGATAACAGGAGTTCAGCTCCAGGTGCTGGTTCCGTCCCCTTGAGTGTCCAAATCCCTATTGGGATATTTGGGTACTTATGTAGTATCTGGGCTGCCGATTTCTAAATCGGGTCGGATCGGGAGATCGCATCGCATCGCATGCGACCATGCGATTCGATGCGATGCGATGCGATGCGATGACCCGATTTTTCCATAGGAATCAATGTTAAAATGGACTGAGTCCATTTTAACATGGAATTCAATAGGAAAAATGGGTCCTTTTCATACCCCTACTATCCAAGTGGGCATGGAGTTGGATATAAACCTGTGGCGAGCGTAGCGAGCCACCGAGCCCGAAGCGTGGCGAGCGAAGCGAGCCCCGCGAGGGGACGAATACCGTCCCCTCGCGGGGCTCGCTTCGCTCGCCACGCTTCGGGCTCGGTGGCTCGCTACGCTCGCCACAGGTTTATATCCAACTCCATGCCCACTTGGATAGTAGGGGTATGAAAAGGACCCATTTTTCCATAGGAATCATTTTAACATTGATTCCTATGGAAAAATCGGGTCATCGCATCCGATATCGGATGCGATATCGGATGCGATATCGGATGCGATGCGATGCGATATCGCATCGCATCGCATCTGATTGTATGCCTTAACTTAAGGCATACAATCAAAAAATCGGCAGCCCAGATACTACATAAGTACCGATATTTGTAATCCACACAGTGATGGTGACTGGCAATAATCTGGGCAGAGCAGGCTCCAGAACGCGTTTCTCCGCCTCTACTTGGTTCAGCGGCTTCCTCAGCTGGATCCAGAAACGCGTGTCTAGCCACTTATATGTTGTATGTTGTGTGTCTTGTGTGTCTTATTTGAGTGTATATTTTATATGTGAAATGCGCATTTCTAATTTTATCATGTATACCATGGTTTATTAAATAATATAAAGTACAAACACTTCTCTAAAGATTCTTATTGAAGAACCCTGTTGAGTGTGGCAGCGCCATCTAGTGGGAATATAGCATTTCCACACACTTCTTTCTTTTATACTATGAAATTGAATATTATATTTCATATATACCATCTGTGAATACTGTTTCTTTCCTATTTACCGGGTTCTATATTTTGTATTTTATAATCCTAAATTAGAGATACCTATGGGTTTCTATAATCCCTCAATAGAGATACCTATAGCTATAGTGTGAGCATCATCTGACAAGAGAAAAGATTGAAAGATAGTGTATGTAAACCCATAAAGGTGTTACATGTAAGATATATGTAAGTGCCTCTTCGCTTCATACAAATAAATAGAAGGAGATGTGTGTCCCTTTCTAAAATATTCACATTCACCCCTCCTTCTCCCCACAAAAAAGAGATGAACTGTAGGGTTTATGCTAATTGTGGTTATTTTTATATCTTTTTCCATATACATGATTGGCCGCTGAGATTTTTAAATCAGATGTGAAGTGTTTGGATAAGTGGCGCAAGTTCCTGTATACCTACTTTTTGTCTATATAGGCTAAAATAAGTTGTTTAAATCACATGACTTAGAAAAAAAAACCAATATATATATATATATATATATATATATATATATATATATATATAAATATTAAAAATTAAAATCAATAGGAAATAACTTTTAAAATGGTGCTCGAGGAAATTAAGAAGAATAGGAAAGTTATGAAAAAGAAATGTGAAAAGTAAATGTAATTAACTGATTGTTTCTACTGGGGAGATGTTATAAAAAATGTATGTTTATGGACTTATAAAAAGGCATTAAGTTCAATGGAGTAGCACACATGCTGCTGAGATCCTCCACGATATCGTGATTCCCATCCTGTTGATCCCTTCTCCGGGGACTAAATTCTCCACTTACCACTTGGTGACGCTTGGTACACTCCCGGTGAAGATCCTGCCGTGCGTGTGATCCGCGATTCAGCTCTGCAGGAGTGGTGCACGGGGCTGGTGTGAGCCGCGCCGCATGTCCTGCCGTCCTTATCCTCCTGCTCTGTGGGTGTGCACGGGGGATGCCCCGGTTTTCTGAGAGCTAGCATCTGCCGCTGGTTTCCCGCTGTGATCTGCCGGGGCGCCCTCCCTGCTCTTCATTCTGGTGTGGCTGTGCCGTGTGCGAGTACACCTTGGTGGATTCCTCCTGCAGCTCCATCTTTCTTTTGGAGACTCCGGCGTGCTTGGCATGTGGCCACTCTTCTGTGTTGCTCTAGTGCCTCTTGCCAGGTGATTCAGCGGGTAGGGGCGTTGGTGGCTCTCTGGAGGATCAGTGGTGAGAGTGGGAGTTTGTCACAATTGAGGCGTGCTGCTCAGACCACACGGAGGTGCCGACGCCATTCTACTACCAGGCTTCTTAACAGAATTGATGGCAAACGATGCGGCGCCCTGTCTCCCATCTGCGCTTCAGAGGGTGATTTGTGGTTTGCAGAGGGAGACCTGTCTATATCTGTTACACCTGTGACATCTATCACCCCGATGCCGGTCCAAGCTCCAGTCACATATTCGGTACTTATATGTTAGTTGGGTGCCCACTATAGTTAGTACGCTCATACTCCCAGTGTCCATGTCTGCGTGGAGTTGATTTTATATAGTGTGGGGAGCGCAGCGAGCCCCGCAAGGGGACACATAAAACTAAGCAAATAGCTTAGTGGGCGCCCAACTAACATATAAGTACCACAATTTTTTCTATGAACATGCCTATAGTAAAGTTTAACTGCTATCCTGACCATGACCACTTCACTCACGAGGTGATTTGCCCCGAAACCACTCTTTTTTTACTGCTGGAGCTTATGAGATCCTGGTTCCTGCTATTTACCTATTACAGATGCTTGCCTGCCTCTCCTCAAATGACTGGGAACATGTTTCTTATTAGGGGGTCCATTCTTTTTCAGGGATCTGAGGATTGGCCGGATTAATGATTTGTGCTATTATAGCTCTGTCGTGTTTCCGCAGGACACTGTGAACTGGCCGGACTAAAGTTTTGCACTGTGCTTTAACCCTATATTAAGATGATGTCCATCCCTTGTATTGCTTTCCCCCCTTTTTTTTATATCCTGTTTTTATTTTGCCATAGATTCTAATATGTGACCCTATATCATATATTATATATGACGCCATTGAATTTGATGGTGGGTGAGATGTGTATATTCAAGGTTGGAGTCCATTGCTCCTTATATATCCGTGTTAGAATATTCTGGATTTGAGGGGGGGGGGGGTTTTAGATTAGTATAGTTTAGAAAGGGTCTAGGGGTAGTGACAGGGTGGTTTTTTTATTTTTTTAGGGTTAGTGGGTTAGATTCGTGTGCCTGACAGACAACCATTTTTTGTTTTTAGCTCTCCTTATGAGATTGTAATACTAAAATATTATCACTTTGTATTTGTGCTCCACTATCTCCTGTTGATCTATGTGCCCGGATGGTGCCTTCTGGCAAATCAGCTTCACTTACTGTAGCAAAGGGAGCCAGTACTTTCTTAGCTCTCACCATACGTATATCAACATAAGTATAATCTAAATGCTGTTTAATTTCCTATGCTATTTGTCTATTGTGTCTCTGTCAGGACTTGCATGTTCTTTGTTTGATTGATAAATACTCAATCTATAAAAGTCATTAAGTTCAAAGTCGATGTTCATGCCCTTTGGATATTTGAACTACAAACACTATACCCACTTTGACTCAGTTTGTTTTAATTGTTTTATAAATTCTCCACCTCTCCAATGTTTGTTCACTTTCTTGATGCCCATAAATTGAAGACCTTTTTGTTATTTTCGGGAGCTAATAAAAAATGATTTGACACGCTGTGGGTGGTTGGCCTATGTATTATTGGCCACAAGGACAACGGAGTAAGTAGATGACCCCTTCCGACTCGCATAAGATAAAGTCTTTGATCTGGTATTCTTTTTTGTTGTGTTTGAAGAAAATGTCTTTATAGGTTTAGTTGATGCCCTTCCTTCATTTTTACATGCTTTACATTTTAGACAGGAGTGAAAGCCATTGTTTTTTTTCTCTTCGGCTATCTTGTTTTGGTTTTTTGAAACTTGATACCAGTTCTTGTCTCAAGTTTTTTGCCTATTTGAAAATTATATGTGGTTTATCTGGATTTTTTCAAATGTGAGATGGTTGCTATTGAACTGAGTGATAAGGTAATTTCTTGTTTGTGGTTTTTTTATTTGTTAGTCTTGTATGGTTTCTTTACGGTCAACATTGGTGACTGATTGAAATTGATTTTGTAGAATTCTTTCTTTATAACCCTTTTGTAATAATTTTTTTGTCATCGTGTGGCTTTGTTCTAGGAAGGTAATTTTGTCTCTACAGTTTCTCGGTCTTCTTTTGTACTGTCCCAGTGGAATGTTTCTTACCCAATTTCTGTGGTGATGGCTATGGGTCAGAAGAATATTTTTACAGTCCACTGGTGTGGTGATGTCAATCCCTTCTATGACAATTTCCAAATCTAGGAAAATTACACTTTTTCTGTTGGTGGTGGTGAAGCGGAGGTTTAGCGGGTTATTGTTGAGGTGTCTTTTGAAGTCATCTAGTTCTTCTTCCTCCCCAGACGAAGGACACATTATCCATGTATCTTTTCCATAATATGATGTTGTTCACGTTTGTTGTTGGACCAGATGTAGTCTTCTTCCCACTTAGAAACAAATAAATTCACGTAGGAGGGCACAAAGGATGTGCCCATGGTGGTTCCACACGTCTGGATGTAGAACTCACCATTGTTCCATAAATAATTACTGTATGCTGAAGAATGTATTCAATCCCTTCCATAATGAATGATTTCGCTTTCCTTCAGTAATAAAAGTCAATCTAAACTGACTTTCAATCCCTTCCATAATGAATGATTTCGCTTTCCTTCAGTAATAAAAGTCAATCTAAACTGACTTTTATTCCGGCCACAGATTGCCGAAAAGGGGGTTGGCACTGATGTCATGTGACATCCCGGAGGACGCCAAGCATTTTTATGGGGATGCCCATAAATTGCTGGGTTTCCCTGCTGCCGCCCCTGGACCTCCCTGTTCGGAGCTAATGGTTTTGATGGGATTAACCCTGCCATTGATTGTGAGAGGAAGCTTTCCCTGTATGGTTATTCGGGAGCATAAGGGGTATGGTATGAGTTTCCAGTTAGGATTCTGATGATGAAGATTTGACCATCGGAATCCCTTCTATCCGCAGCCCGACAAGGTTCGTGAACCCCTAAGTGGGGGAAAAAGCCTAAATTGGGATTTTTACAGTTAGTATTCCAATGTTGGAGAAACAACCATAATCGAGATTCTGAGTCATCCAGCACCCGATGATCCATATATCGAGATGGTTCATTAGTGTCCAAGACAACCAGGTAATTGAAAAAGAGTCAACCCATTGTAATGGAAGGATTATTAGGGGATTGGATGGGCAGGAAAAGAAAGCATAAATTATTTGTCCCAGTTTGGTAATAGACCAGAGTATGCACTGAATTTATTAATAATATCCATCACATGAGGCATAGAGGTATCATGCTGTTATATGAATAGCAGTATATCAGCCACATGTAGGGCAATTTTGTAAATTTTAGAACCAATTGTAAACCTCTGCAAGCTAGGTGTAAACCTTATGAGGCAAGCTAGGGGTTCTATTGCAAGGGTGAACAGGGTAGCTGAACTTGGTAGCCCTGCCTGGTGCCCCAGGCAAGTGAAAAGGAGAAGGAAACAGCCGCTGACTGACACTATTGAAGAGGGGGCCGAGTACAGCAATTTCAGTCAGCATATGAACCAAAATCAAATAAAAATATCTCCCCTCTAACTTTGATCTATAATTATTGTTTTATTATCTATATTTGTCCTTTGATAATTTCTATCCTAATGTTTAGTTTTTTTCTTTGCTCTTGTTTATATGTTTATCTCATATACCTGTGTTATATACAAAACTTTCAATTATTAGCTATGAACCTTAGACCCAAATCTGTTAATAGAGATTCCTGTGGCATGTGAGCCTCTTAATCAGCCTGTTTTATTAGATTATGGTCAAGATGGAAATATATCTGTTCCCATCATCGATACATTCCAGCTATTCCATATTTTAAAGTAATTTTGATATGAACCTCTACTCCTATACATCACTCTTTCATGTCCGCATACCTCATTAACCAATGCCCTCCAATGATGAATATTAGGTGATTCGGGAGCCAACCATTTTCTAGCAATCAGGACCATGACCAATGTGATAACACATAAAACAGAACGATATATTATTGGAGAGTGTGTTTCTAAATCTAATCCAAATATACATAAGCTGGCTGACATTACAGGAAGGGGCTGTTCGGTAGTTACTATATCTCCATATCTTTCTCCAGAAGTCATATATTGGTGGACACGACCATAGCATATGCCAAAAATCTGCTCCCTCCATTCCGCATTTTGGACAAATTGCATGGGCTCTCAGTTTTGCTCTTAGCAGAAACATAGGAGTACGATAGACCCTATGTATGATATAAAAATATATTTACTACCCGCAAAGGATTTAATAGCTGTTTCCAGGGGCACAGCATGGACCACACAGCAGGTTCCTACCTGCTGTGTGGTAAATGCTGTGCCCCTGGAAGTATTGCTGGATATGATGCCTATCTCCTGACGAAGGTCCTTAAGGGACAGAAAAGTTGAGTACCTCATTATTTTTCTAATGTTTGCATATTGCTGAAGACACAGCTGATTTCAAAGTGCATTTACAAAAACTGGAGAGTGTGTCCTTTTTCCGTTTATTTACATGGACTTTACCAAAGTTCTGAAAATTATCTTATAGTATAACTATATAACTATATATATATATATATATATATATATATATATATATATATATATATATATATATACACATACATACATACATACATACACACGCACACACATACACATAACATTATATTGTATGTAGCATATGTAGTAAAGTACTCGCCACTCAAAGCACATGCATATGTCAGTTTCATATACACGCAATTATTAAAAAAAAGGCATAATAATATTTGACACTCCAAAATCGAATTGTAACTGAATATCATTCGTCAACTTGGAACTATAGTGAAGATTGTATTAAATGAGAAACTCCACAGCTATGTCAAGGGTTATTGGGCCCGCATGGCATAGTCCATACACTGTCATCTGCATACTCCACACTCGCTAGTCTAGCTAAAGAGCTACCTGGCCTATCCCCTGTAACATATGGTGAGTTTCTAGTGAAGAGCAATCTGTACTTCTCTACCAAACATGATGTCTGGGCCTCCAGTCAAGTATTAAGGTATTATTTACATCGTAAAAAAAAAAAACTTAAGGGCACAGATCGAGCCCCCTGAAACCTGGTACTATTCTGGAAAAAGAAGAGTGAGTAGAGGAGAAACCTGAAAACTGCTTTACCTGGGGGTGTTCCAGTCTACAAACATCCACTAATCCCAGCCCACTAGTGTAGAAAATTTACACCCCCCCCCACACACACACACACACACACAAACACACATCTTGGTCCCCCCCATTGACCTATTGAGTCTATTAAGATCAGGGTTCACTACATTATTAAAATCCCCAAGGCACAACACAGGAGTATCATGGTAGAGGGCAAGAAATTCGGCAAGCTTTTTAAGTATGTCAATCATAGGGATACAAAGTGGATTTTACAATAAAAAACATCTCCCCAGGGATCAACTGTTATCCTATCTACACTAAATAGAACCATCTTTTGTGAACCAACAGACACACCTCCTGATTTAACAGTGTGTGTAGAGTGGTGTGCCCACCCTACCCAAGGTTTCTTAATAGATATTGCTTAGTGAAGAGTCTCTAACATCTTTGTTGGAGCTAAAGTCCTGAGTCATACTGCTAAAAGGCTGCCTAAGTACCAATGCCTGTTTTATCCTATCATATAGGCCTCACACATTCCAAGATACTATATCGTGCCCCTTGTTTTACAGAAAGGGAATATGTACAGAACTGGAAAAAGAAGAGAAAAGACTCTCTCTTTGTTGGGGCACTCTTGAATCGTTAAGATTTAAACAGTGATGATGATATCACATAGGTATTAAGTGAGCCTCACAAACCACTTGCCAGTGTGTGGCCCAGAAATAAGAAAAGTAACCGGCTGAAAATACTAGATAACAAGGTATTTAGGAAAACAGAGCTGCAGTACCCATGAACGGGGCTGTCTCCGAGTCCTATTTGTGAGAATGTTACAAATATTAAAATGTAGCTTTTAATGTAAACTCTTTAAAATATACTAGACAAACATGTAGACAAAACAAAAACATGTATATTTATAAACACATATTTGTGCAGCAGGGTATTGCAATGCAGCACAGTCTGATACCACTACTGGTAACCATACACAGTTTAGCTCCTGTGTTGAAACTATATACAAGAGTTATTGTAACAAAGTTGCTGTATGTAGTAAGAGCTGGATGGGTGAAGATGCACCCGTCACATTTACACACAGGAAATGTTCCTTTACTTGAGTGTCGGATTAATGCCACAGAGGGCCAATTATCACACGCTGCAAAAATCCAGTATCAATATTTAAACATACAACACATAACCGCCACAAAGGGCCAATTTGTACACCTTGCAGTATTCAGGTCTCAGTGTTTTAGGAACATTAATTAGTTATCATTAGGTATCAGAACTTCTTTACACATTGAGGTCCTATTGCTGCCACGGCGGGCATAAGTATTCGCAAAAGAATTTTTTTCAATTCTCTATCCAGCAGAGCAGTCAAAATATGTAGTAGTACGTGCATACAATACAGATTAATAACAGTTGAGCTCCTGTGTTGAAACTATGTACAAGAGTTATTGCAACAAAGTTGCTGTATGTAGTAAGAGCTGAATGGGTGAAAATGCACCCGTCACATTTACACACAGGAAATATTCCTTTACTTGAGTGTCGGATTAATGCCACAGAGGGCCAATTATCACCCGCTGCAAAAATCCAGTATCAATATTTAAACATACAACACATAACCGCCACAAAGGGCCAATTTGTACACCTTGCAGTATTCAGGTCTCAGTGTTTTAGGAACATTAATTAGTTATCATTAGGTATCAGAACTTCTTTACACATTGAGGTCCTATTGCTGCTACGGCGGGCATAAGTATTCGCAAAAGAATTTTTTCAAACTAAATTGTTATCTCTTGTGCACCGGTCACCACCCCCTCCCCTTTTCCTTTAAAATATGTACAGAACGCAATAGTATTACTACAACTAAGCAAAGTCTGCAATCCAACCGGTACCAAAGAGACCCAGCAGAGCAAACGACACTTTGTTGTTATATTGTCCTTATATTTTATATCGCTGTATTGTTGTGCAAACGAACCCTGCCCAACCTGTACACCATCCCGACCTGCGGTGTACCTGATCCCTTAACCAAAATGACCCATATAGTAGTCTCAGCTACAACAAAACTTACTCAGTGGCCACAAAAAATTCAGTGGCAAAAGGACAAGGCATGAAACTCTCCTTCTAGTAAACATAACATGCCCAATTAAAGGTCAGCTGTTATTATAAGTAATACAGCAAACCTAAATAATAATAGTATCAAATATAATTGTTGGTCTCGGCCATCTCCATGCTTGATAGTCCTGTATAAGGTAAATGGTAGGAACATAAAAGACATATATATATATATATATATATATATATATATTATACAGTGAACAACAAACAGTCCAGATGACATTATCCCGAACATGTTGGAGAGCAAACCATCAGCAAAGCGGTAGAAATGTCATGAAACATAAGAAAAAAGGTGTAGTTACTCATCCAGTTCACCCGCCATAGCCCGACTCGCCGACCTGCGAGCAACCAGCCATGCAACAGCCTCCTTAGGGGTGGTGAAAAGCATAGTTTAAGGGAATTAAATGTCTTATAGTCTTCACATCCCCATAGACATGAGGAGGATGGAAAAAGTTTTCTTGAAAGAAACAGCCATGGAAATACAAAAGGATCATGCACAAAGTTGGGGAAAACCGAGATCTTAGAGCCATTACTCAGCAAGTGGCCCTTGGTATGAGCCAGGAGAAGGATAGTTTCCCTGTCTCAATAGTTAAGGATCTTGGCTATGAAGGTGGGAGATGGTGCGCCAGGTGGTAAGGGTCTGAAGGGAACACTGTGTGCCCTTTCCAATGTAGAAAAAAAAACAGGGAAAAGGAATCCGTGACATTAACCATTTAGTCAGTTTGCCTGAAGTCATATAGACCCAATTGCTAGGCTGCAAATTCACAACCCCAATGATTATCGAAAGACCGAGTATGCGCATGGTACACAGTGTGCATGCGTGAGCCATCCATGCCTTCACAAGTTGAGTGACAGGTGTCTGGCATTAGAGGGCAGCATGCCAGCATTTTTGGGGAAGTGCCTCAGAAAACACAGACAGGCCCTCAATCTGAAACAGCTGGGTAATTTGACATTAGCAACAGCCTCCTTCTCCCCACGGCCATGGCAGCAAGTATATATAGACTTACTAGGCTGCACATTGTGGGAAAAACCATTTGATGGTGAATGTTTGCAAATGGTTTTTCCCCTGTGTGCACAGCTGCGAATGTATTTGCAGCCAGGTGGCCAGAGGAGGGCTGAGGACAGCGGTGAGGACGCTTAAAGGAGGAGGGAAGCAGTCGGCCCCCACCACGGCATTACCTGATGCAGCAGCTCCCCGGCCTGGAGGTCACGACAGCCCCCAGCGCAGCAAAATGAAGGCAGGCGCGGCAGCACCCCCGGCCTGGATACAGGCGGTAGTGCGGTGGATGGGCCCCCCTCGGCCCTGAGGACACCCGGCCATGAACAGCATGCCCTTTTTGGTGTGCACTGCAGAGGAGGGCCCCGGCCGAGATCCTATGAAGCCCTCGAGCCACCATCCCCCCACCTACTCTGTGTGCAAGGAGAAGGCCTTGGAGTATAAGGTATACAGTGGCTCCTGCATTGATGGTGGTCCCCAGCCAAGGGAGGGCCCCAAGTCCACAACCTGGCCCCGGCCTCACTGACAAACTCTCCCTCTCCTTGCGTGTTGGCTCTGCATAGCAACCTATACTGTACTGCAAAACAAAAAGAAATTTAGAGACAGCGCTGATCCAGGTCAAATTAAATAGATTATTTTTAAATTTTTTTGTAAAAAATATTCACAATACAATTATATAATTACACACAAATAACCGACAGGTAATATACATATAAAAACGACTACAATTTTTTACTGTAGCTGTTGCTTTAAAAATGTATTATTAACATAGCCAGAAGGAAGCAGTAGCTATAAATGCTTCTTATAATATATTGGAATCCGGATTAACAGAACTGTTAGTGTTCCGTTAATATTATTATAAGAGCAAAAGCAATATGGCAGATGACAATCAGACAGCTCTCTCACAGTGGTTTGTTAGTTGTTAGTAGCATGCATGCTTTGAAAAAACTTATGCAAAGCAAAGTTCAGTCAGTGAAATGACAAAGATTAATGGAGCTCAAGTGAGCTGTAACCTGCCAGCCTCCCGATTGAGTCCTTTATAGAATGTAGTGGCGTCCCGGCTGCTGATTCCCTGCATATGCAATGCAGCCTTTCAGGGTTCCTCCACACACTCAGGATAGTACAAGAGGATGTTTAAAAAAAAGAAAGCTCTAACTGGAAGAAGCTACACCAGGTCTGTCATGGCCACACCCTCCACTGTATGCATGTGTATGCGCATGCACAAACCATCGGTCCCCTGTGCGAACGCGCAGGGGAGCGAAGAAACTAGCACAAGGGCCTAAGTGGACAGTGGAAATGGCAGGAGCTGGTTGGTTGGTGCTTTTCTAACACAACATGTAACATGGCAGGAGCGGATTGGCTGGTACTGTACTTTACCTAAAAACAAAAACACGTGATATATCTTACTGTAATTAAAATTTTACATACACTTCCTCCTCCCAGTCACTACACACAGTCTTGCTGTCAGACTGATTCAACTTCTCCCCCCACTGGTAAATGCCCCTGCTGCCTCCGCTCTAAGCCCTTTGGGACCTTCTGGTGCTACTGGCATCAGTTTCTTGGTTACTGCCTACTTGGTGCCGAGTTCTGGGATGGCAAATAACCTGGGGATGAAGAATAGTAAATAAGGGGCACTATATGGATGGGTGTGATGGTGCAGTGTGTATATAGGGAAAGTATATGGTTGGAGGTACAGAATATGGGAGAGGGTGGAGGTGCAGCAAAAATATTGGGACAGTGTATATGAGGAGGGGGGGGGGGTTGACCGAAGCCGTCAGACACCCTCTTGTGGCCAGCGCCACAGAGTTGACCATTGGTCGTTTAGTGCTTTAATTAGTTTCTTTGTGGTTTCCTTTTCTCATGCACCCTGTTTTAACTTAGTTGGCACAAGTTATGATAAATATTTCTCTAGGTGCTTTGCAACAGGTGTGTAAAGGCCGGACCCAATTCTCCTGTGAGCCACTCAGCAGCTCCCCGGGAGGCTCACATATGTTTACATGTGATAAAGCGCATGTGATTTATCACCTGTACAACCAGGGAGCTGCAGCGGGTGGTAAGGAGCAGTGGGGCAGGCGACGGGTGCTGAGCACTAGCAGGCAGTGATCAGCGGCATGGGCAGCTTTGGGTATTTGGCTGAGGATGAGCCCTCTCAGCCAGTCATTAGAATTGAATTCAGCAGCCTCCTTTCCGCTGATCACCGCCCGCTAGCACTTATCACCCGCCGCCTGGATGTTCTTGGCTGAGATTACAGCATGATCAAACAGGGAGGTCAGACATCATCTTATGTGCTGCACATCTGACCTCCTGATCTGGTCTGATGCGCACGGGACCACGCATTTGAACGGATCAGGTCACACACACATGCGATTTTGGGCCGATTTCATGGGCACCTTTAGTAACTGCCTTACCTTTAATAACATAGTTGCTGTGAACATTAGACCACACTGCATCCAACCCAATGTGCGGTCCCATGCACATCAGGTCGGACCCTAGAAATTGACCCTCCCGAACATAGGATCTATCGGATCAGACCCATCAGTGGCACCACGCATCTGCAATCTATTGGGTCCAATGCCGTAGGTGTGTGCCAGTGGTGACACACCAATCTGGCTGAGGGAGCCCTGCTACCCAGACCTGCAATCAGCGGCTGGCCAGCGTTTTGACAGTTTTTTTTTTTTATTCTCCTGTCCCCTGGCGTCTTAACATACGATAAAGTACACACAAAAATGGCATATCAATGCCAAATCGTAAATGAGCCCTCCCGGGGCTCCATCTGCCTAATGTATGCAGGCTTTTACACTAATGCAATAGCTAAGTTTATGGTACTTATTTCGAGTATCGCATAGAAAAATTGACTCAGACGAGATAGTCTAGATCAGGCATGTCCAACGTTGGCCCTCCAGATGTTTTCAAACTACACATCCCAGCATGCTTTGCAGTAGTTTTAGCATTCTCTAATAATAAAACTGTGGCAAAGCATGCTGGGATGTGTAGTTTCACAACATCTGGAGGGACAACATTGGACATGCCTGGTCTAGATAGACTTGCCTGCACAAATATAGTCTAAAGGCCGCCATCCATTAGTACGATATTGACACTTTTTATGTGATTCTGATGCATTGCTGTGACGGATCGCATAAAAAGTGACACATAGCATGCCATTTTCCTGCAATTTTCCCGTGCACCTCGCATCGCAGTCACAAATCCTATGGCTTGCCATGAATATTTATTGCAGCCGGTAGCCCTTGCTAGGATCGCATACAATACAATGTATGCAAAAGGACCGCATACATTGTATCATATGCAATCCTGCTGCCCGGCAGCTGCTGGGTGAGATGGCGGGGTAATGCATGCGAGGTACCACATGTGATACTTCGCCCTAGTGAATAAGGGCCTTAAATCTAAAGCACATAAAATCTAAAGCACATCTAAAAGTGCAGTTAGCCAAAATAAGAAAGTCCACTGCATCAGAATCAAGTATTTATACAATAAAACCACAAATATAAAATGTGTCATTTTCAAAATAAGCAGAAGTATAACAAATGCATTTTGATGATGCTTTTATTACAAGCATATAATATTAATTGGCAAAACACAGAATACAAGCTTCACTGTAATAAAATTAAAACATTAAGCAAGATAATCTTACCCAAAGGCATGATTGACAAAAAAAAAAGCATTAAAAAATATAAAAAAACGATACTATTTTTACACAGTAACACAAAATGTAAAAATGTAAACATTTTTGAAAAAAACAAAACGTAAAATTAAATTAATGATTTAGTTTAGTTTATTTAAGTACATGAACTTCTTCAGGCTTTAAAAATATGGTCATTTATTGTTCTACTAGTACAATTGAATTATACTGTTTTTATACTGGAACCGAATACTGCCATTTTTATTTACTAGTGTTAATTTGTATAGGCTATTCATTAGTAAAATCAAGGTTCTTTATGTTGTATTTTTAATGGTTGCAAGTGAGGTGGAAATATTTATCTTGTATTCTGTACAAGTATAACAAAATGTTGTTTTTTGGATTCTCCATTTACGTGTGCAAACAAACCAAATTTGGGTTGTTTGCACATGTAAACATGATGGTGCAATACTTTTTTGGTACCCTCAACTACTATGTTACTATAAAAAGTTGAGGGCCAGTTAAGTTAGCGGAATAATTAAAATTGTACCGGATTGGTTTTCTTTGTCTTCAACAAGAGACCATACTTATTTGCTTAACAGTCTTTGTATTCATTAACAGTTAAGAGGAAGAACCAAAATACTGAAACATAAATAGATTTGGTAAAAACACCAAACCCCTCTTCCTGGTACACTGTATAAAAGTTGTTTTACAAAGGCTTGTTATAGTCAGGCAGCCATACAGGAATGGACATCAGTATTTCCAAAACTCAGTCCTAAGTAGTCTCCAACGGTACATGTTTTACAGTTCTCCAGTACAGTTCTGCAATAATTAGCAACACTTGTTGATCTTTTAAAATGTGTCAGGAATGAATACAAGAAAATTGTACAATACAAAAAAGGGAAAACAAAATTATTTAACACTGAAAATAATAAGCCAGAGACATAAAGAGTTTAAATAGCACCATTTTATGTTGAATTCCGGATGATATATTAGCTCAAATAAAGAATATATGGATCTGCCTCTTGAACTGTGAATGTGTAGCATATATTTGATGCATAGAAGCAAAGCATTTTCAATGTATTTTGCCAAAGTGAAAATAAATTGAAAAAAAACCCCACCTAAATTATTTTAGCAATGGCAATTATTTTGTAAATCTGCTTCAGTCGATAGGTTCAATTATCCATGATTTCAGAGCGCTGAAGATATACATTTACAAACTAGCATTTTGCAAATCTATTGCACAACCGCATTCCTGATGCTTTCCATTTTATTTATTTTTTAAAGAAAGGAAAAGAAAAAAAAAAAGAAGAAGCTTGTTAAACATTTTACAATTTTATATGCCCGTAAATAAAGCTGGTCACTTAAACTTTTTTCAATGGTAAAATAATATAGAAAGCTTAAAATAGAATAAATAATTTTATAAAGTTATTTTTTTAAACCCCCGCCAGTCCTTGTTAAATTTATCATATATTCTGTCAGAATTTTCTATATTCAATAAGAACTATATTAAACAAAAACTGTATACCTGGCTATCTCTGGTCTCACTGTTGCAAGATACAACAAAGACGTATAAATATTATTTTTGCAAACATAACACAGTGAAAGAAGTTCTTAAAACCCTGTTCACTGAAAACATTCCCCACCTTCAAAATATCTTCCAGACACAACAGGCCAAGTGTGGTATGAGAAAACAGCACAGATGTATCAAACAAAATCTGTCAAAAAAGTGCTTTCTTGCCCATTCTCAAGTGTAACATTTACTTTGAAGTTCCAGGAACAACACTATAAAAGTACCTCACAGAGGCTTCATAACATCCAGTATAATATCTCCTATATATATATTTATATATATTCTATCTGAAGAATGTTAGCTCAAGCAGTGCAACTAGTCCATTTTCTTCTTGCTCCCAAATTACTTTAAATGGAATAGACAGAAGGGAGAGGATATTGTGACATGATATTCATCAAAACAAAAACTATGTTTCTTTAATGCTGAGGTTGTTTAGTTAACACATTGTAAAAGGCATAGTTGTACAGTGTTTAGAAAGACCAGTTGTGCTTGTTAACGCTGTCTTAGATGAAATGTACCCATCTACAGTATGCTGTTATATTGATAAGTAGCAATAGACAGTACAAGTCACTAAGAACCTGGCCAATGCAGGTATATATTGAATTACAGCAATAAATTGGTAAGTGTAGCACCATTGCAAATTCAAGTGATCCGACAGATAGTTGCAAACATGTTGTTTGTTTGATGAATACATGCATTCAGTTTACATTAGTTACATTCTTTAGTGTGCATGGTCCGTTTTAACCCTTTTATCACAGTAGAGAACTGCAAATGTAGCAAGTGCCAGTAACAATCACTTGTTTTAAGACTGTAAATATTGTTAAGGAAGTGACTGAGAAAATCACTGTACCATCTCCATATTTCTAGATATGAAAACTCAAATGATTTTTGGGAGATGATATTAGCACCAAGATCAATGAAGATCTCAAAACTACAACACAGGTCATCAGGTTTATAAACAGAAATTTGTTAATGCATCCTATTCAGGACTACATGGTTTCGGCAATCTTGAGACCAAACCGACCACCAGTAACTGGTCTACAAACAGCATGGCCCTGGTACAAGAAAGGGAGATCCAGGTGATATTGCAGCAAACAGCATGGCCCTGGTACAGGAAAGGGAGATTCAGGTAATATTGCAGCAAAAGGCCAAAAGTGCACTGTGACAACAGATTAGAGATCTAACCACTGGCCAATGCATATTCCAGAGAACCCCAATGATCTATCTGTAACTGATCCCTTCAGCTCTGTAATTACTTAAAAACCGGGAACTTTGAACAGCACAGTCACAACCCACTCCAGTTTGTCTTTTCTGATTACAGAAACATTAGTATATTGGCTCAAATGTCTGCACTGGGCTATCACCCTCCATAGGCTTTTGTTGCTTTTAATAGTATCTACAAAATAAAGTTGATAGTGGGCTTTAATTGTAAAAGATTTATAAAATCTTTTAACATTTAAAAAGCAACATAAGGTAATTTGGTGTCAATCTCTATTTTTCTCTTTATCTATTATATATATATATATATTTATTTCTTTATATATATGACGATCAATACATCTCAAAAACAAACTTGGATGTAGTTTGCAGCAAAGACAAGAATATCCATGAAAAGTGTCCAATATTTGTAAACGCCATGCTGGTAGTGTCTTGAGTTGTGAAAAATTATCTCTTTTTTTGTACAAAAAGTATAAATATTTTCCTGTCCAGAGCTCTGGCAATTGTGTTGTGTAATAGAATTGTCTTGAAGTGAAGAGGTTCTTCTGTGAGCACGCTACAATCTTCTGGCTTCAATCCGCTGGTTCAGGTCACATGTCTTGAGTCATGTGGTGCACTATGCCGGTGCCCGTGATAGTCTCTGCAAAAACCTTGTCCCAAGAGGACAATTCAGTTCTTTTACAGCAGGTCCATTTTCGGCCTGTAATGCAATAGGAGTGGTGCTTTCTGTACCGAAAAAAAAAAATGACAATTTTAGAGTGAACCTTCTATTCTAGACTTAAAAGACAATACTAAAAAGAACAGATTATTTGCATTAGGAGCGCTCTAATATTTACCAACTTTATCCAAGGCTTATGTACTCAACTTCACCTTATTACCACCCATAGTGGCAAAAACAAAAATATAATCACTTCCACTCAGAAGTAAAGTGATCAACATCTTGCATCTAGTTACTGGTGATAGATGTGCAAATGCATGTGTAAGGAACATAGGGGTAGATGTATGAAGCTGCATTACGTGCATTGTTAGGTGTATTTAAAAGGAGCCTTTTATGTCCTCCTGAGGCAGCCCTGAGGGGTACGTTCAGGCGCTGTCCTCCTGGTTTTTCTTACTACTTTTTACAGGCAATGTATTATTTGCCATCCTAGATGTAAAGTCTGCTCTGTCCTCTTCACCACCCCTGGGTTGGCGTTGCGGTGGTTTTGTAGGTTTTTGTCTACATTTTTTTTTTTTACTATTTACAGTAAAAAAATACCAAAACAAACATTACTTGTACCTTAAATCTCCACCTTGTAACTACAACAAACTTTAGCGTGTGATCCTTCCCAAGGATTTCTTCATTGCATAATATGTCCAACTGAAACAAAGAAGAAATACAAATATAAAAACTAGTTTTACAATAAAAATATAAAAAGACACAAAAGAATGATACTTGCAGTACAGGATTACTACAATTGTTAAATATTTCTGGTCAGTGTCTTAACAAAATATATTTTTTATTGCAGTGATATTTGTTATTTTCTTTGTAAACTTTCTCTCTTTTTAAAGGAAAGTTTAGAATTAAACCAAGGCTGATGAAATAGGACTATTTCAAGTTACATTTAGCAATATACTGCAAGCAACCACCATCATAATTAACAATCAGGAGGGTTACATGGCTTGCAGGTGATGTTTAGGGTAAGCACTCATATTCCCGAGAGCTTCTTGCAGCCCAAAACACTACAGGGGTTATTCTGATTCACTTGGAAAGGTACAATCACTCTCTAATGGACAAGCCCATATGCACTGCAGGTGGGGCTGATGTAACATGTGCAGAGAGAGTTAAGGTCTAAGGTGACTATGCCCAGCATGTATGGACAGCGATGACCGCTGTCATCGCTGCAAGGAAAGCCGCTCAGTGCATATACACTGCAGTGTGGTAGTCAGTTTTTCACAAGCAATGAACTCACTGCAGAGAGGAGCAGCAGCTGTTCTCTTACAGTGTAGTATGTGCCACGCAGGTGTCCCCGGCCTGTCTCCGTCTCCGATCTGAGCTTGGATGACTGTGGGTAAGCTGTGATGAAAGCCAGCGCTAGCTCAGTGTCTACTA
Organism: Crinia signifera; assembly: GCF_055691185.1. Lineage (NCBI taxonomy): Eukaryota > Metazoa > Chordata > Amphibia > Anura > Myobatrachidae > Crinia > Crinia signifera. Next base: position 250,198,651 of record NC_139217.1, read on the forward strand.
TAACACTGACTGGCTGCGCTGGGTTTAAGGAAGGATGGAATGGGGCTGTCAGGGGGCTGCAGGCAGTCACAACATGAATTGAAACCCCCTGTGTGCGCCACTGCGAGGTGCCGGCGCCCGGAGCTCAAGATCCGCCGGCTCCACCTTAGGTATGCCTCTGAATGCAGGGTGTTTTGGGGGGGCATTATATCACTAAAGTTTATGACCAGGGGGGGGCACTATGTCACCAACTTTTATTTTTTTATTTATTGGGGGGGGGGGGGGGGCACCATAGTTTATATGTCACCCTGTGTTATATGTCACCCTGTGACACTCCATCATGCTTTCATGCTTTATTCCAAACCATTATTTAAATTGAGAGATTTTAAATCTATCATGCTGAATCTCCGGCACAAATCGCTCTGTGTATAGGGCCCATAACTCTCTCTGCACATGTTACATCAGCCCCACCTGCAGTGCATATGGTGGACTTCAGAGTGGGAAAATGTCCCACTTGGAGTAATTAAGTGCAAGAAAGGTATGGTGCGTCAGAGGTTTTTACGTATAGGCCGAAGGTCAGCTGTACAACAGTGCATGCACAAATGATCAGATGTTGCACCAGTGGAAGTAATACTGCGGACAGCCCCTTTTAGTTAAGGACTTATATATATTTCATTTGCTTCTAGAATTGAGCCACATAGAGATACAGTAGCACAGGGGTCCTCAAACTATTTTGCTCTGGGACCCCATCAGACAATAAAAATAATGACAGGACCCCAGCAAGTTACTGTAGAAGGTCATCACATGACATGTGGAGTCAGCAGACAGCACATACACAGCAGCATTGTGGAGGTACACATTGATGGGAGGAGTCTGAAGTAACAGACAACTAAACAGACTTTTCAGACTCCTTGAATCACTGAATGAGATTAGAAAAGTCATCAGCCTGATGGTCAGCAACATGGAGTTGCGACCCCATGCTGAGAAGGTCAGGACCCACAGTTGGAGAACCACTGCAGTAACATATTTAAAAGGCTATCAAAGGTAGCTTCATAATTATTTATATGATGGTACTATACTTGTTATGTATTCCCATACCTCCCAACTTTGTGGCAAGTGAAGAGAGACATATGCACACGTCACAGCTGCATGACTGGAAAGTGGGTGTGGCCTCTCAGTAAGGGGGTGTGGTCTATGATCGCAGCACTCCCCACCACCTTTCTGCCACTGTGGCAGAAAGCGATGGTCATCGCTCTGTGAGCAGATGGCCATACCCGTCCATCTGATTGCGTACAGCATCTATTCCCTGTTGCTCTGCTAAGCAAGTGACGGGGACTGGCATCACCCCTAATATTCCTCCCCCCCCCCTGTGAAAATCGGGTCAGTTGGGAGGTATGGTGTCACTGGACCGGTCACTCCTGGCTGCTATGCAGTGTATAATTAATTATATACCACTATGCATTTCATCTACTTTAATTTCATCAGACCACAAGAGTTTGTACTATTATTTCTGAAGTGCCTTCTACTTTGTGGCCCTCCTATACATGCCACTTTTATGAAGCACCTTGGATATTGCTGAAACATTTACAGATGTGTCCACATACATCTAGCCTCTTTTCGCTTTTTGCAACTTTTTCCATCTTATTTTCAAAATGAATATTATGTGGTATGTCTATATTTAGGAAAACTCTGTCACATTCCATTTCTTATGCCACTTGTTTTAATCAGCAGAAGCTGCTTGTGCATCCTATTCACTCTGCTTTGCAAATAAGATGCAATTTAACAGAAAAGTTGCAAAAAAAGACAACCGGTGCTACACAGTCACAGAGAGCCCACTCGTCATGTACAACACGACTTGCATCGCACGGAGGATAAATGTATGTGGATACATCTGTATACAACAGCTACGTAGCGCATCCAATGTATGACCTCTAGTTTGACATCTAAGCATTGCATCATATTGTATTGTCATATTAGACCATTCAAATTATATGATACATATTTTTTCAGAGAGACCATAATCATATTAAAAAAAAAAAAATTTGTTTTGATGATTTAAAATACTTCTATATCAGCACAGTATTTGTTCAAAAGGGAGTGGGCTGCCAATTATTTCTAAAATATATTATGATAATATTTTATCATTATGGTTATGTCTTTCTTATTAACATTACAATATGCCTAAACACAAAATGACCAATAAATATCAAGCACTGTAAAAACACAAATACTAAAATGCCATGAACTATGCTACATTTTGCGGAAGTGTAGGCAGATTCCTAATCGACTCATTTAAAAATAAAAAATGACAAAATTACCTCGTTGAAAGATGACAGATTAAGTTTTTTGGCTATGAACTTCTTTAGATGCAAGACTGTTGCTTGGGCTGAGCACCGTATCCATTTTCTCTTGAGTCCTCGTAACTTACTGCTATTGCATTCTAAGCATATACTGACCTTTGGAGGGGAAGAAAGAGAAGACCACAGAAGACAAACTACTTAATAATTTACTCTGTCGTCTTAGATTTAATGCAGTGTCACTTAAAACATGGTGGAAGCAAAGCAACCCTGACAGAGAGAAGCACAACTGTTGTGCTTTAGAACTAGACTAAAATAAACCTTTAAACAGCCTTAAGCTGGGGAACTGTAGTTACATAGCACATTATCTTGGAACTCATGACCTGGTATAAATTGGTATTCAGCGTCTTTCATTCTGTCGCAGTTGAACAAGACCTTCTTGCGAATATTTAAAACAATTTCAATCTACAAAGAATGAACACCATGTGGCACGCTAGTAATAAAACAATGCCTGAAAGATGCAAACGCTTTCTTCGTGTCAAAATCAATGTCTCTAATAAAATCCATCTTTACTTCCCTCAAAGCACCAGCTATATATAGAAAGCTGCTGAATGAAAGTGCTCGCCATGAACAAATACATAGGTCACACAAATGTCAGCCTGCATTGTGTCTCCCTCCAGCTCATTATACCCATGCCCCGTCTTCCCATCCTCACAGACATTATTAGTTGATGGTTATGTAAGTCCACATTGAATACATGGGCGAGGAGATCAGGAAGAATAACTACGAAAATCTTCACAGCCACTTAAAAAATCCCCTTTTTATGTATAGTTATGTTATTATATATATTTCTTTGGATTAAATTGAAACATTTCATGCATGAACAGAAGCAATAGCATTAAGTAATGCAAGGGACAGGAGAGGTTTTCTCCAGTGTTTTTTGTAAAATAGCTATGTATGCATTTTTCCAGTTATGTTACATTTTACTGGATATTGATGCCAATAAGAAACTAAAAAAATAAATAAAAGCAAAATAGTGGCTTTAATGCTGTATTCCATGTGCAGAGTTCTATGTTTTAACATAAATGGATTCTAGGAAATCAAAAAAAAATGCATCAACATACATGATAATAGTGCATTAGTCAAAATGAACACCTATGTATTTTACTAAAATGCTGGTTAGCGGAATAAACCAGCTACTAATAGCACTCATAAAGGTTAACACTACAAACTGGAAATAGGAAAATGGCAGTACCACAAAGCAATAAGGCGTTGTCCATTTGCTATTAAGGATGGCGTGCAAAGTGATTATGGCTACATCAGTAAATAATTTAAGTAGATAATATTCTATATCTGTACAGGTGGAGTAATTGGGTCATAACATATGGTAAAGGAAGGGCTCTACTGTGTCATATGCCATAATTTCTTCAGATTAAAGATTTAGGGCTGTATTCAATCCAGGATTCCGATTGCCGTTTTCGCTTCACTCTACAGATACTCGACAGGCGGAATTCAAATGTTCCTGTTGAGTGTCGCAAAGGGGGTGTGTCGGTGAAAATGGCAACAGATTGTCGAAAAACATCAGTGATTCAACAATCCACTGCTGGTTCTGACAAAACAGATCCAATTTGTTTTTAAGTTGTTTTTAAGCCTTCAATGTTGTCGGAAATGACAGCATTGAATAGGTGGCCGCCGTTATTTTCCCTATCGGAAATAGTGGCCAATATTGAATATCCCCCTTAGTAATGAATACACAGTTTTTGGTAATAGATCATGTACTCAAAAGGTATAGAGCAGGGAAGGGCACCCTGTGTCACTCCAGAAGCTGTGGAACTACAGATCCCAGGGTGCCCTGCCACAGGTTTAGCATGCCCTAATGCCTAACAGAAAGACTCTAGCAGGGCATGGTAGGATGTGTAGTTCCATAGCAGCTAAGAGTGCCACACTAGGTTGCCTACCACCAGTAGAGGGGGATGCTCATAGACATGCAGGAGGGTGGAGGGCCTTATTGGACAAGTTGCAGAACATATTTAAATGAGATGTCTGAACTGTGCATGCGTAGTACCAGAGGTTAGCAGCAGTAACTTGCAGCACTGGAACAGGACCTTACAGAAATACAGAGACTGGCACATAAGTCAGCTGGGAATTACAGGCTGGAAAGCAACAACTGTGCCATTGTGTTGTGAACATGAAAATACAATTCAAAGTGGTGCATCTAAATGTACCTGTTCATCGCTCCTGTGGTAGTCATGATCTTCTTCTTGTTTTTCTTCTGTTGCTTCTTTAGTTGTATTTTCTTCAGGTTTTGTTTCACCTAGTAGAGAATATGATAATACACAAAGTTAACTCATAAAACAGCCATTTGTCGTGGTGCGGACTGCCTGAACCTGCGTCTCATCAGCTGATCCCATACAGACTGAACTTTTACCACCCCTTGAAGTCAGCTTGATATATATGAATTACTTCACGGACCTGATTATTACCAAGTTTGGAAACCAGGGCCCTTTTTTTGCAGGTTTGTTTATAAATAGCATTTCTGTGCTATCATTTATAGGAGATTTATATTTTGCTGCTTTACGGTCAATTACATTACTTGCATGCTTGATCAGGTACAGTCACGCAGGCATAAATTTACATTAAGTGACTTAACCTTTTTGAAGAGGTCTACATGCAAATAGCCATTTTTACTATGAATTGCAGGAAAAAAGAAAATCATCTTTTGCAAAACATGTCCAAATACAAATCCATAAAGCGTTTCCCTTAAGGTGGCCATAAACGAGAATGATCTCAAACGCGAATGCAACCTGATATTGTGCGCAAATCATGAGGTATATCATTTATAATATGTGGTTTCACGGGTCAAGAGGTTGATCTTCAGATCATACGTGCTACAGGTATGATCCATCGGCTTTACATAAGGAGATCGTATGCGATTTTAAAGCACATATGATCGCTCGTTCTATTCACATCAAACTTATTTACAATTTTGTATCAAACAAAAAACATATTAAGATCTTTTAGTCTTTCCTGGCATGTTTTGTGATGTAGGCCATGCACCATTTTAGTTGCCCTTCTTTGTACAGTATGTAATGTATTTATAGCCTTCTGGAGATATGGCCTCCAGAACTAAACACAATTCTCTAGATGAGGTCGTACTGCTGATACCTCTCCCTATGCAACCAAGCATCTGACTTGCCTTCTTCACTGCTTTGCCTACCTG